>NC_061513.1:303471074-303801368 GCF_022539505.1 Lolium rigidum
GAAATCCGGTCACAGGTCCGGTTGGACCGGGTCTGGGACCGGCCCATCCGGTCCAAACCGGATCCTGGGCCGGACGGTGACCGGGCGGGGCTTCGGGAGCCCCGGGATTGCTTCCGGATGGCACCGGTCGTTGTTCCGGTCGAAAACCGGCCAGGCCGGTCAGGGGCCCGGTCAGACCGGCCCTGGGGCCGGGTGGGCCGGTCAGGGGCCTGGTTGACCGGCCCTGGGACCGGCCGGCCTTCCTCCTCTCGCCTCTTCTTCCTCTTCCTTCTTCTCTTCTTCCTTCTTCTTCTCCCCTCCTCCTTGCACCATGAGGGGGGTGTAGCGTCGATGATAGGCGGGGTTGCCTCATCTCCTCGGTTCCTTGACGTTCCCTTCCGGTCCTCGACGAGGTTGGTACATAATGACATATAGGTATAGGCATGAGGTAGCAACCCGTCCAAGGTTGTATCGAGGTCAAGTGTATAAAGGAGTGAATTCACCTTATCATGTATGGTTTTGGCCCGAGCTCGTGCCCTTGGCCTACGAGGAGGGCTTGACGGTCTTGAGGCGGAGGTGTCCGAAAGCCACCCCGCATCATCTCCCCCCCCTTGGGGAAGAGTCTTCCTCGACTCTTGTTCCTCCTCATCGATGATGAAGACGTTGATCCTTGTAGCTTGGTGAAGGACATGTATAGTTGCCCTTGTATCCTTATGGATGTTCGTCGTGGTGCGGGCGTCCTTGTTGTGGTCCATGACGGTTCTCCCATGTAGTTGTGGAGGGATAAAGTCGCGGTCGAAGAAGAACTTGGGGAAAAACAACTTGCGAATGGAAAGCTTGTGGGTGCCAATTTTGTGATCGGCTAACAAGAGGCTCTCAATCAAATGTGAAGCATCAAGTCGTTTCTCCAAGAGGCATTTGGCAAAAATGGGAACCAAAAGAGTGTCGATGTATCCAAACTTTGGTGGGGCAAAAGTTTGTGCATGTAAAAGTTTGGTTTGTAAAGTGTCAAAAATGTGATGTGTAGCATTGTCCCACACAAATGGAACAATCAAAAGGCAAGTATGGGCGGCAAAATTTTGGGCAAAATTGTTATGTGCAATGGCAAAGAGATGGAAACTTCTAGCTTGGGAAAGTATGGTTGGCGTTAGCCAAGTATGGGTATCCTCAAGTGTCAAAGAATCCATTTCAATTGCCAAAGATGAAATGAGAAATCCAAGGAGAGCAACTTTTTGTGTGACATGTGGCACAAGATGCATAAGGTGTCTCTCACATGTATGACATGGTCCTTGAGGTTCTCGGAGTGTATGATGATAACATCAAGACATACAACAACCATTGTGCCAACAAGATGTGTCAAGAGATGTTGCATAAGATGCCAAAGTGGTGACGAGGAGTTGGACCAAACCGAAAGCTCGGCAAACCAAGTCGGAAACACACGAGGGCGAAGGCGTTTGGGAACATACCATTTGGTGTGAATCCCATGGGTTGGATCATGTATCTCGTCCTTGTTGGGGTAGCTCTCAATTGATGCGGTGGATCCAAGCCAATCCACCTAAGTTGATGCCCGATCTTTCACAGCGAGAACCTGGGGTAGAGAATCCTCCCAACAACGCGATGAACGCAGCCTGGAGAAGAGGGAACGAATCCAGCAAGCAACGGATCGATGAACGATACGCCTCAAACCAAGAGCTAGATAATCCTTAATGAACACAAGAACCTTGGCAGCGGAAAATAATATAGATAAACGGCAACGCCGTACCCCCGGAGGGATGATACACGTGAACACACGCAATGGGGAAAACCCTAATCTTTAGACTAAACTTGTTCTATCTAAACCCTAGCCACCCCACCTCCTTATATGAGGGGAAGGGTGGCCGGCCAGCCCTTGCTGGGCTGGGCGCCCCACTATGGGCCTCCCTAACTTGGTTGGACAGGCCCAAACCAAGACTGACTCGATTTATTAAAAATCCCTAATTTGCCAATATATGACAATTACAAAAACTAAGATCATTAAGCTGGTGGAGTCCTGAATCTAGGCTCCACATAGGCCTCCATGCCCGTATCATCCTCCCCCCCTTCAAGAAGCGTTGTCCCCAACGCGTGAGGGTCTTCTGGAAAAGGTGACGTGATATGAACATGACACGTCCTCGCCGTCTTCAAGTCTTGCTTGCCTTCCACACCACATCCTCCCTCGCGGCCTGCTTGACTTGATACAGCACTTGGCGCATCCTTTCTTCTCCACATGAGCTTGGACTTTGGCGCCAATTCCTTCTTCTTGCGAGGTTTTGATGGAACCTTGTGTCGCTGCACATGACCCTGCACAAGATGTGTAATTCCTGGGCCACATAGATGTCTCACACGTCCATCCATGCCTCGATGCATCCCCAGTGTCGCGGAACACTGGACTGCAGTACTCCTAGCACGGTAGTGCCGCTGCCCACCATCTCCACTGACGCGCTCCGCCACAGCCGGTGTAGACGCCGGTTGACCGGGTATGCGACCGGTCGGTCCGGTTATGACCGGGTCTGGGACCAGATCCTGACTGGGACGTCGCGACGTCTCACAGAACACGCTCCGGTCGGCATCAGCGCATAAGCCGGTCTGAACCGGGCTCACCCGGCGCCTGGTCCGGTTGGACCGACCCTGTGACCGGGCTGAAACACCAGCAGCACTGGCTTCGCGAACCTTCTCGCCTCCCACTCCTCCCACGCGCATCTGCGCCATATGTACTGGGACATCATCAGCACAAACATCATCAGTCTGCGTACTAGCATCAACACAAACTGGAACTATAACACATGCTGCAACATCCACATCAATAATAAGTGTAGCTTCATCCGGCTTGTCACCAACAAGAACTGGCTTGTCATCTACAGGCATGGCTGAAACATCACCAACATCAATGCTCGGAACATCATGCACCTCTTGTTGCACTTTAGGCTTGTGCAACTTCTCTTTACGCACCACTAACTCCACATCGGACTTGATATGATCATCACCCATAGGCTTCAAAGTCCGCTGTTTGCCACCATGCATAAAAGAATATGTATTTGCTCGCCCAGCATGTGTCACATTACGATCATACTGCCAAGGACGCCCAAGTAGCAATCCGCACACCTCCAATGGCAACACATCGCAGTCGATCTCATCAATATAATCATCAACTGTAAATGGCACACGCACCTTGTGAGTAATCTTTAGCATACCACAGCTATTCAACCACTCAAGACGTTTAGGTTCAGGAAGACGCCATGTAGACAACCCCAACGCTGCCACCATCGCCTTGCTAATGCCATTAGTACAGCTTCCACCATCAACTTGCAAGCCTTGCCCTTGATAAAGCACTGAGTCTGAAACAAACTCCACCGCTGACCCTTGTCAACTGTCTTGCAAGCATCACCTTGTACCCTCTTGAGTTGCATATTCAGCCCGCTCAATGGTACATCTGCTTCAACAGTCACAGTAGTGCTCTTGGTATCAGAGCCAGGTTTCCTCTCCTCAGAAGATATTACCTTGTCCTCAGTGACTGTTGGTAGTGGAGCAACCTTCTTAATAGGAACTACGCACTTGTCCACTGCCTGCCTTACCTCTGCCAGGCACTTGTTCACTTCCTCCAATGCATGCCCAACTCCGGATGACTGTTTACGATCCTTCAATGGTAACCCGAAACCACCACGAAGAAAATTATTGAAGTCTGCCCAAGTATAAGCATGCTCGCCTCTATCAACGGCATTACACCAATATATGTCCAACTCCTCATCCACACGCCGGTGAGCGAGAATACAAGCATCATAACTGGTGAACTTTCCTTTGTAGCGACGACATCGTTGGAAACCTAATTCCATGTACTTCTCCCAATCCTCGTACTGCTCAATTGTCGCGTAACGGCGTAAATACCACTTCAGTTCTGACACGGGACGCTGTACTCCCTTCCGGAAGTCAAGGAAATCATTGAATATATCACCGGATTTCGTACCACGCGAACACCGTATGCCATGTACATCGTCGGAAAATGAAGCAACAACAGTAGTAGCATCAAGTAGCATCGCCGGAGATGAAACGGGAGCAGTAGTAGCTAGTATCGCCGGAGAATGCACCGCATCATGTGGTATCAGCTTTCTGGGTTGCTCACGGCGAGGTGTTGTTGATCGATCTCTTTGATCGGTTTGCATCGGAGAAGATTAGCTCTAAGATCGGAGGAGTTGGCTCTCGGTCAAAGGAGTTTGGTTGGAGGAAGTTTGGCGTAGTAGCTCTGATACCACATGATGCGGTGGATCCAAGCCAATCCACCTAAGTTGATGCCCGATCTTTCACAGCGAGAACCTGGGGTAGAGAATCCTCCCAACAACCCGATGAACGCAGCCTGGAGAAGAGGGAACGAATCCTGCAAGCAACGGATCGACGAACGATACGCCTCAAACCAAGAGCTAGATAATCCTTGATGAACACAAGAACCTTCGCAGCGGATAATAATATAGATAAACGGCAACGCCGTACCCCCGGAGGGATGATACACGTGAACACACGCAATGGGGAAAACCCTAATCTTTAGACTAAACTTGTTCTATCTAAACCCAGCCACCCCACCTCCTTATATGAGGGGAAGGGTGGCCGGCCAGCCCTTGCTGGGCTGGGCGCCCCACTATGGGCCTCCCTAACTTGGTTGGACAGGCCCAAACCAAGACTGTCTCGATTTATTAAAAATCCCTAATCTGCCAATATATGACAATTACAAAAACTAAGATAATTAAGCTGGTGGAGTCCTGAATCTAGGCTCCACATAGGCCTCCATGCCCGTATCATCAATTGCACGTTTCGTGAGCTCATGCTCCGTAGCGGTGGATGTTGTCGTTCGGGTACCTATACACACAATAGAGAGAACAAAAAGCGTGTGTGCATGGTAAAGGAACACATCATCCATCATGATGTTCCATGACTTGTGCACGTCACCATTAGTGTCAATCAAGATAGTATGAAATGCATGGCGATGGTGCATATGGCAAGAAGGTGCATTCATGGCATGTGGTAACTCATGATCATCAAAAAGTGAGAAGGCTATGGGGGCCATCTCGTGGACAATGAAATAAGCATTCTTGCAGAACAAGCATAAGAAAGAGCAGTTGTTCGCAATCTTGGATGCAAGGATCATGGAAGATTGTAAACATTTGGGGCAAAGCATTTGGAAGCTAATGTCATCCTTGTCATTATCATTGCAAGCAATACATGGGAAAGAGCAAGTGGTCGACATATTGCAAGCAATGGTAGAAAATTGAAGCTCTCATAGCATGGCATGGTCATGGTATCACAAGCATTCACTTCCACATGATCAACCATGTTATCAAGCAAAGCATCACATGGGAATATGAAAGTAGCATGTGACGTAGCAAATGTATCATCAAGGTCATGCATGCACTAATAAGTCATCATGTCCACTAGTGGGATCATGGTATCATCAACACCTATGTTGTTACCTTTGAAGGCCGACTCATTTGAGGTAGGTGTTGCGGAGGTGGGAGGATTGTAATATCCCAGGTATTGGGGTTACAAAAATAGAGGAAACAGAAGTGTGCATTGCATTCATGCATAGAAAATCTGGGGAATTTTTGCGCTTTAAAGTAAAACAGTCACAGTAACTGAAGTTTCACTTGACCTTGGTGGAATTGAAGTAGCTCATCAAGTCAAGCGCTATAAACCTCAATGTGACTTTATTTAAAACCTTGTTTTGGGTAGAGATAATTTGATCTAAAGGGTTAGATCAAATGGAACTAAAACCAACACAATAACATATTAATCAAGGATCAATTACTTGATCTTATTAAAGATCATAATATGGTAATCCTTGCCATAACTTATGAACACCCATTTAATTGGAAATCAAGTAACAATAAATGGAGAAACTCTTTTTTACTTATCTTCTCCATGTCTTAAACAAATCCATGAACCTACCATGAACCTCATGGTATTCATTTTACTCCATTCTTGGAATCATGACAAGGAGATGAACCCTAGGATCAAAGGTAACTAATAATCAACACAACAACACTTTACTCAGTGATCAAATGCTGGAACTTATTATAGATCATAATATGGTATACCTTGCCACAACATATGAACATCTATTCAAATTGAAATCAAGTAACAATAAACCAGAGAAACTATTCTTGACTTATCTTTTCTATGTCTTAAACTAATCCATGATCCTACCATGAATATCATGGTAATCATTCCACCTCACTCTTGGATTCATGACAAGAAGATCAACTTTAGAAGTATATATTCTTCTCTATTCCAAATAGTTTTACATCAAACCTAAAGAGGTGAGAGTCCTATGTTATTTAGGGAAGCAATGACAAACCTTGAGGCAAATCTTGAATATAAACATCCATGTAATCACAACATTATCTTCAAGAACGTAACCCTGAGAGTATTATTCAAGTCATTCCCAAAATGAGAGAGACCATTTATTCTAAAACTAGCTTTACCTATTAATGAACAAAGGACAACCTTTGAACTAAAGTATTAGGTTGTAAACCATTTCCCTTGGAGTGGTGAGATAACCTAATATCACATGAGATGATACCATATCCATGAATTGATAAAGTAAGAATGAGACTAAACCAACTAAGTTAACCAAGTGGAATCTTAGCCTAGATACTTAAATAAATATTAGGAGTACACCATAAACCCTAGAATAAACCATTCCTATATGAGAAAAGTCAAGCCATGGAGTTACACTCAAGATAGTGGAGACAACACCTGGATTTGAGGGAGAGAACTATTCTTATAAACAGATGATTAAATTATCATCCCTTAAGTAGAACTATAAGTTATTATCTCAGGCATTCTCCTGGGATATAAATTATTGAGGTAACCATAGTAAGCCAATCATAGATAGGATAAGAACAGAATACTATACCTTAGTTGATCAAGACAATACTTAATCTTGAGAGTGAGAAACCTAATTTAATGAGAGATACCTTAGGAAGCCAAACCTTGATCATTATAAATTGAGTGATGATCATAAACCCTAAGAACTTGAGGTAAGGATATTAAGAACAAGTGGATCATGCCTAATCCATGACCATGCTTTGTAGAAATAGGAGAATAATCCAAATACTAACACTTATATGATTAGAGATATCATCACCACCTGCGATCATAGAGAGGTAACTAGTAAGCAACCCTAGGCTTATATCCCAACCTTAACTTGTGAACCACTTAGTGATCATAAGTAGAATCCTAGCACATCTATATTTCATTCATTTCTCAATTAAAGAGCCTAAGAAAACCTTAGAGTCAAACCCTATAATTTATATGGTGAGAAACCATCCATCCATATGACCAAAGTTAACTATAGAAAGAACTATAACCAAGGTAGTTACTTTAATGATAAATTGGGGATAACAATAGAAATTAATTGGTAGAAGATAAAACTAATTCTAAAAATCTTAGTAACTAGAGGAGAACATAAAATGTTAAGTAAGCCACCACCTTATCATGGTTAGGGGAGGTTAACCCTAGCACATGCAATATGGTGTCATTTCGTCTTTATAACCTAGAATTATATCTCGAACTAACTTGTGTATTACTTGAGGATTACAAGTAAAACACTAAACCAACTTACAAACATGTTTATGCTTCACTTGATGAGCATAAGATAGTCTTAATATTCAACCTTGGATTCCAACTCCAAGCATGGTGTTCACACCCATATTCTTGGAAAGAAACTCAAGGTATAAAATCAATAATGAATACACCAACATATTATATTTCTAAAATATCAAAAATAAGTAGATACATAAGATTTATCTTAATCATTCCAAACCAAGGGTTTAAGAAAACCATATTATTCATTTTGGATTACACCTAAACTAACTTCCAAGCCTTTAGAAATAATTAACCACATGAAATCATGACCTAACACCATCTTCCTGAAAACATAATTTCAAACTCTAGCCATATTTAAAATACATATGGACAACCAATATTGTTAAGCACCCTAGCAAAACTTAATAATATGTTCATCATGCATGTGTTATAAATTTAAAATCACTTAAACAGATTTGGTTCCTAAATAAAAAAGGGAAATAAAAGGAACACATAAATTAATGTTTATTTAAACTTGGAATAAACCTCACAAAAATATCAATTTAATCAAACATTAAATATTTGTTTTGAACAACAAATTGATGTACTATTTATCATCATAAAATCTTGTTGAGATTTAAATAGTTAGGAACCTGTAAACAAAAGTGAATTCAAAAACATAAATTCAAAATGGAAAAAAAGAAAACAGGAAAAGAAAATAGAAAGAAAGAAGGGAGAAGACTCACCTTGGCAGGCAAAGCAGGCCACCGCAGCCCAGGAATAGCCCAACCGCAACCCAGTACTTCAGCCCACGCACGTGCCCAACCCATCGTACCTCGTCGCATCGTCAAAACGCACGGGAGGAGTCATCCCCTTCCTTCGTTCACTGCAAGCAGCTCGGTGGCAGCCTCCAGGCCACCGTTCGCGCCAAGATCCTCGCCGCCGATCTCTGGCGTCTATAAAGCTCAAAACGCCGCCGCCAGATGAACCCTAACCCTAAATTCCCCATTTTCCTCTTCTTCTCTGCAAGTGCATCGAAACCCTAGCTCGCAGTAGCCTCCTTGCCCCGGTGGTTCCGACGACCCCGAGCTCCGTAGGGGCGTCCACGAGCTTCGCCCCGCCTTCAGCAACCGCCTAGTCAACGTTCAGTTATTGGGGAGCCCGGATTTCTTCCAATCGCGTCACCGTTCTGTCGCCGGCCAATGAAGCTCGCCGTCGATTTGGAGCACCGCAAGCCTCGCCGTCCAGCTCTACCGACTCCTGGTGAGCTCCTACATCTCACCGTGTCCCTAGCCTGCTCGATCATGCCCCGTAGTGCCGCCTCGTCGTCGTTCAATTTCCACCGCCGCAGCACCTCATCGCCGGCCATGCTCCGGTGGTCATTAGCGGGCGGCGCTGGTACCACGATGTTCACGGTGCTGTGCTGATTCGAGTGGTGTACTTAGTTAGTCCGCGCGAGCCCGGGAACGGCGACGCCGTCGCCGACATCCCGCCGGCAGAGGGCCTCCAAGCCACCTCGTCGATTTTGACCGCGGTCAAAGCCAACGTGGCTGCCACGCTGGAACTAGGCCCACTCGTCAGTGACCCTGGGTGGCTCTAGTCTGTGTACGTTTAGCAGTTCCCTTCATTTTAATTCAAATCCAATAATTACTGCAACTTCAAATAAATATAGAAAATTCATAATAGCTCAGAAAAATAAATATAAGATACCAAAATTCTTATAAAGATAAACTCTATCCAACAGAAATATAAAATGAAATTTTTATTTTTAATAAAAATTCAATTATTTATTACTTTTTATTTAAGCCTTATTTGTTAATTCTAAATTCAATTAAAAATTCAATAATTTGAAAAAAAAATTATAAAATAAATAAAAATCAGTAAGGAAATTAAAGAAAACATTAAAACTAATTTTCTTTATTTGTTATTTTGTTAAATCCTTATTAGAAGGATTTAAACCCTAAATAATAATTACCTTAATTATTAATTCATAAAACAAATTTGCCAAATTCAAGATTATTTTTATTTCAAAGTTAATAATAACTTCATCATTATAATGAAGTTATTACCTTAAGAACTATATGGTGGATTAGGAAACCCTAGTTCCATTATGAATAAAAATTATAACCTCATAATTCTATGTAGAATCCTAAAACCCTAATCCCATTAGGAACCCTAACTCTATTAATTCCTATGAAACCTAACTTAATTATAACCTAAACCCTAGGTTATAACATGTAACCATACTACTTTATTCTCATACATAGATTCATAATTAGCAACTAAATGCTTGTTCATGTCTATATAAAATATAGTAACCCTATCACTAATAATTTAGCATCCTTTGTATGCATACTCATCAAACCAAGGCGATCAAATAGGATCAACCAAGAGTAAACTCTAGATCCTATTGCCAAAGCCATCATCCTTTATTAACCTTATTAGCATCACACAATTGTGATGAACTCCAATAACAACTATGCCAAATATTGTGCATTACCTAAACATATTCCACTAAACCCTACAAATACTTCATAATTATGAACCATCCTATTTAGGAAACCACCATTCCCTACTTAGTAGATCCAATAGGAAACTCTAGATACCCTCACCATTAATTGAAATACTTCTTATTACTTAAGAAGTATGTTCTTCAAAAGTTATTCTTTTGAAGTAATCGGAGAGCCATCATCAACCCTGCTTATAAAGATCCATAAACCCAGGCTAGCCATCACCAACAAGGTATACCAACCTTGATATCACCTATCTACAATAAATTGCTTATGAGATGCTCCACTAAAACCATATGATCTCTAGCTATTGATGAATCCAACCTTGTTGTAATCCATCTACTACTTACTCCAGAAGCAATGGAAACCATAGTAAACCATAGAACCCCACAACCCTAATTATCATACTTGTTCTTTATTAAAGAACATGTTCTTCAAAAGTTATTCTTTTGAAGTATATGATAATTAATCATTAACCATGCCATAGAGTGCTAAAACCAACCACTATTCATTACATGTTAGGATTATACCAAATGTTATTGTTGTGTGCTATTAATGCTATTATTATGATATATTGCAGCACATGTTTAGGATACCAAGTAATCCCACCTGAATAAGAACCTTGTTTGTGAATCACTCTAAAAGTGCAACACACTCTAAACAAATCACTACCACTCACTAATCCCAAATCATCGGGGTTAGGTCACGTTTAGAACGATTGCATCTCATACTTATGCATTACTGCATCCTTGCCAATCTTTTAAACATCGTCCTTACCGGACGATGGTGCTATTTCATAATTTGCAGTTATTGCGCACCGAAGACCTTGTCTGCATAATCTTGCAGTCAAGAAAGGCAAGTTCATCGCTTGCTCATGTCATTTGAGTATTTTTATCAAATTACTTGCAAAGTACTATGTTTATCACTATTGCATAAAAAGCAAAACCACTATTTTCATAACTATGAATATGACTATGTGGTGGGCAATGGAACCATGGATTGTGTTGATATGGTGGAGGTTCCATTGCAAGGGTTTATATCCATCTAGGATTAAACAACAAATGTCGTCCGATGATTCTTGTGCTCGTAAAACTCGTGTTCACCATAAGATCCGGAGTGGGACGGAGTAGCCAATTGTATTTCCACCTCTCGTACATCAACGGATGCGCTTACCGTAGACACTTGACCCAGAGTTGGGCAAACGGTGGGGTGGGGATCCCATTCTAATTCCCCACGGTAAGTGGTCTATGATGGGTTGCAGCTACCGGCGAAGGAGTTTGGTTAACGAGTCCCAAACTGTTGTCGTGGTCGGGGTCCATCCTTAATTGGTGTAAGAGGACCGACGAGGACCTAGGGTCGGGGTATGCAACAAAGGGTGGGTGTGCGAGGTAGCGGAGGAATATGAACGGCTAGGACCTTATACCGGGCCTCACACCAAAGGAAGTGTGAACGAGCATGCAACTCGGTTGGCACCAAGGTTAAGATCTCTTATGGGTAAAGAAACACACCTCTGCAGAGTGTAACGAACTGTGACCAGTCACTCCCTGTTCCGGGATATGGAACTGCGAACGCTGCCGGAAAGGAACTCCATGAAGTTCTAGTCAACCGGTGAAGGCCGACTGGACATAGCTCTTCGGAATAAAAGCAACCTTTTGAAGAAATGATTACAAAAACCTGCATTGCCTATGACTTTCTGGTCTATGGCTGTAGCTAGTGCATTAAACACCTATTTCCTATAATGAACTTGTTGAGTACGCTCATACTCATCCCACTCTTAAATCCCCTGCTTAGATATGGAGGCATCGAAGGAGGATCTACAGTGCAACTCGGAGATCGAGGAGTCAACAACTACTTCAAGGGACAGGACCATGTCAGGAGCGTCAGATACCACATTCAACAAGGAGAAAACCTAGATTAGCAATATAAAGGAACGAGCTTCCTAAACTTAGCTCCTATTTAGCTAGAATCTGTTCATAGCCTCTGTAGCTAGTTAAATACTCTACAAATAGAGTTCGTGATAGGATTAGACTACGAGTCGTTTTTCTAGAGTTTATTTGCAGATTTACCTCATTGTAAAGTAGGAGGTTGTGCTGATCTTAAGTAACAGAGTCAATGTTGTAATTCTATAGACATGCCTTGGACCCGCATATGTTTCTGTTGTACCACTCTGAGCGATATAAGACTAGTGGAACGGTGTTTCATTGGTGTTATATCAGACTTGCATACTACACCATGCAGTGGTATGCCGGGTCACCACACAGAGCCTTGGCGGCGCCGACCCCGGTGGCTCCGGCGTCCCCGGCGGCACCGCCACCTTCCGCCGCGCCGCCCTCCTGTCCTCCGCCGGCGCCGACGCCGGGGAAGTGGCGGCTCCTGCAAGTGCCCCTGCACCTCGAGGACTTCGCCCATCCGGGTCTCCCAGACGACGGAAACGCGGCGCCCGCGGCCGGATCCAGGACCCCTTGCCGCCGGGAGCGAACGCCAACCGCCTCCCGTGCCGCAGCTCCCCGCCCAGCTCCACCGCACGCCGGACAAAGCCATCAAGCCTCACCTCCGACGACAAGATGCGAGGCGAGCTCCCCTCCCCCGCATCAGAGACCTCCGTCTCCTCAGACTCGGAGTCCGGCGAGGCAGCCCCTTCCGCCTCCTCCAGGACCCAGAACCGACCCCGGCAGCTCCCCGCTCCCGTGGTCGCTGCCGACCGCGCCGCCCCCATCCCGGCGACCCGACTCACCCCGCTGCCACCGCTCACGTGGCCAGAGATTCAAAATCGCCTCCACAGCGCCTGTTATCACCAGAATTTGGCCAAGTCAGAGGTGGGCCGCGATCGAGATGGACGTGGAGATATACATTTAGAAGGGATGCGTGAATCGGCCTTTTTTACCAAGTTGGGCTGAACCGCCCGTGTATCTGTAACATATTAGATCGCATCTTAGTTTAGAAATTAGAGTTTATCTCGTGCACGGTTTAGTGCACGCCCACATGAGAAAGTCCCCTGGACTATAAATATGTACCTAGGGTTTATGGAATAAACAACAACCAACGTTCAACACAAACCAATCTCGGCGCATCGCCAACTCCTTCGTCTCGAGGGTTCCTCCCGGTAAGCATCATGCTGCCTAGATCGCATCTCGCGATCTAGGCAGCACAAGCCTGCCTAGTTGTTCATGCGTTGCTCGTATCGAAGCGTTTTTGATGGCGAGCAACGTAGTTATCATAGACGCGTTAGGGTTAGCATCGTTCTTAGCATCATATGCTCGCGTAGTGCAACCCTTGCGCGTCTAGCCGTCCTTGTGCCTCGTCATGGGTGCAGGGGCGGCACCCCGCTTGATCTTTGTTTAGTAGATCTGATCCGTTATGGTCGATCCTTGATTCATCAAGGATTAGTTTAATATCTGCAATAGTTAGGCCTTACAAAGGGTTGGAGGATCCAGCGGCATGCGAGGGTGTAGTTTGCTGCCCCTAGACAGGACGTTCCGAGGATCAACCTAGTGTTGGTTTTTAGGCCTTGTCTAGGGCTGGCTTACGTTTACCGTGCGTGAGTGCGAGGCCCAATCGTGAGTAGGATGATCCGATTATGCGGTGAAAACCCTAGATCGTCGTGGATCTCATACGCTTTATGTTGATCAAGCAGGACCACCATATATTCGGCCACCTTGGACGAATCATGGGTGAATCGGCTCCCGAGCCGATTTACGAGACAACCTGAGAGCCGATCGAGGCTCGTATTTAACGTGTACGTGTGTGCCCTGCAGGAAATTAAGCGAGGCATCATCCACACCTTCCCGACCAGGTATAGGTCGGGTGGCACGCCCTTGCGACCCGGCATCGGCGCGCGGCCGGGAGGCTTTGCGGGCCGTCGCTGCGAGGGACCGGGGCCAGCCGCAGCCCTAGTCATTCCCGGCTCTACCGTGTTGGCCGGTCGCTGCCCGCCGGTGGGTTTCGACGCCAACACATTCACGGCACGCCGGTGGGACGAATCTTCAACGACTCATCTTCAGCGACAACCACCTCGCCATCCACATCGGAGATGGCGGAAGAAACTCCGGTCACATGCGAGGAGCTCACTGGCGAGCCCACGAAGAAGCATAACAAGGCCAAGGCGGTCATCGGAACCGAACTCATCGGCTCCTATGGGAAGACCCGTTCACACGGCATCAGGCTCGACGGAGGCACACGTCCTTTGCCTGGCGACGATACGGTCGACTTCAGCCACTCCATAAGGGAACCAGGGTTCTCGTTCGATGCCAATATGGCAGGGTTCGTGATTCGCCATGGCGCGGACAAAGCGGAGAGCAGCCATGCTCGTGGCAGAGAGAAGGAGGGAGCCGGTCCGCGAGACCGGCCCCAAGACGACAATAAACGGTACCTGGCCAAGGAGGAGGTGAGGAACCCACAGTGTCCACGCTCGTTTCCCGAGCACCTCCTCAGCAAATACGATCAGCCATACGACCGACATCACCGCTACGGCGAAGGCGAGCAAAGAGATCATCGGTCTGATGCGGACGGGAGGTATCGTCGGACCAACGGCCACGACGACGGGTATGAACGTCGCGCCGGAGGAAGGTCTGAAGGGTCGGACAACGTGGGAAGACACTGGGACTGCCCCTTCTTCAGACACTGCTGGGATTCAGGAATGAGCCGATTACCAACAATCGGCAATTGCCCAGAATGTAAACAAAAGGAGAAGGGTACGGCTAAGGTGTCCGTGTTCGAGCGTCTAGGGCCTCTCCCGCCTTGGGGCAAGCACGTTGAGTCCGTCCAGATGAAAGATCACGAGGAACTGGAGGAAGATAGGTACCACCGACCAAGGTGGTGCCCTGGTAGACTCAGCCAGTCTCAGGAGCGCCGGGTGCAGCGGCTGCGAAGCTTGGAAGAAGCCGAGGCACGATGCACTGTACATTTTGAGAAGGGCGCGGCCCGATCTGGCCGCGGAGATCCAACAGATAGTGGGGATAAAGGCGCGCCCGCCAAAGAAAGTATGGCGCCCCAAACAGGCGAAAGCCGGTGCACAAGCATCGGCTGATGCCGATGCATACGCGTCGGCAGACTCAGACATGGTCCAGAATTGGACGACGTATGAACAGCGCCGTACAGAATCGTACGAGGACAAGTACAAGCATGTCGCCCTGATCGAGAAGAGCAAAGATGAAGGTTCTGCAAGAAATCAGGAGTTCACTAGTGCTGAGCGGATCCGGGGACGAAACCCGTGTCCTGCAAGTGGGCAAAGCAACCGGGGCCTGCAAAAGGGTTCGACTTCGATTTGAGCAAAACAGAGCAAATTTTTGATTGGCTCTCGAAGGAAAAACAGCTGAAGTTACCCGACGGCCATAACATCCCCACGTTACAAGAGATGAACGGCGAGACCTTCACGCAAATGGCATGATACGTCCACCCATGCCACCAACGATTGCAAAGCCTTGCGCGGACAAATTCAGATGGCGATAGAGCAAGGCCGGTTACTCTTCGATCAGTTTGCCATGAAAGTTGACACGCAGCCGTCTCCAGGGGTCAACATGATCGACCCCAGCCACTGCATGAGACGCGAGCCAGCTGGCTCGTCTGATATCAATAGGGCAGGGCTCGCAGATCGCCATTGCGAGGATAAGCCCGAGGGCGGTCGCTCCCGCGGAAAAGGTGAAGTGGTGGCCGATCCACACGATCGGCCCCAAACGATGAAAAGGAACGCCGACTCTAGCGATTGGCCAATGTTATCCTCAACATGCGCTTTACCTATGTTCAACATTGACCTAGGAAGCGATGGAAAAGCTGGGGTATGGGGTTACATCGGTCGACGAGCTAGAAGAGATTGAGGAAGTCAAGAAGGAGATCGCGAAGTTGTTGGACGCTGAGTTCATCGAGGCCATGCGAGTACGGCGAGAGGATTTCCAATGTGATGCCTGTGGAGAAAAAGGATGGCCGGTGGCGCGTTGCCATAGATTTTCGAAATCTCAACATTCCGTAAATCGTCGGATCAACGACTACGAGGGAAGACGATCCCAGCGATCGGCTAAAATTACTCGCACCTCCCTTGTTGACTGATGTGCTATTTCGCATGGGGAGTGGCAAGAAAAGCTTGAATTGGCTGAAAAGCCGATATCTTCAATCACTTGAAGGATTCGGCTCGGGGGGCACAGATCGTCAGTCGAGGGATGTACAAAGCCACGTGGGATGTACCCAGGGGAAGCCGATTTAGGAAAGCCGATTCATGAATCGATCGGCTAATAAAAAAAAAAAAGCGAAAACACAGGAAGTTTTTAAGCGCAGCCGATGCCTAGTCATCGACTTCAGGGTTCAAAGCCGATGCACGGCCATCGACTCAAGGGGTTTAAGCGAAAGCCTAACCAGGGCAGGCCCTTCATGGAGATTCCCTGGCGACTCGGGCCCCCTCTTCAACAACTTCCAATTCCTTCGACCAGCATCGACAGAAGCATCAGTTGGGCGTCCAGGACGCCCCTTTTTCTCATTTAAGGGGTTGAGGTTTGCCGATAGGTCTGAGGATCACAACCCTGGCCGAACATCAGGAGCAGCATAGATGTGCAGATCGGACTAGGATCATGGAAAAATCGGCGGTCATCCAGTTGGACTGAACTTCATCTTCACCAAAGGTTGCCTCATCGGACCAAAGAGACTCGGGGGGCAGCTCACCTGGGAAGTTCTCTGCCATTGACAACCGATTCGGTCAGAGATCGGCTAATGATGCACTATAGTAAAGGAGCTGACAGTGGCCCAAGATAGCTGGTGCAACTTCACTCTCGCCTTGATCGAGGCTCGGGGGGCAGCGAGCCAATGGTGTTGGAATTGGCTGTCTCTGCATCATAACCATGCTGAACGGGAGGAGTTTGAAGGAGGGGGCCATCATCAATGATCAGACCTTAGGCCAGTTCGTTGCGGCACAGGAGTGCGACATCGCTGGAAAAGCTGTGAGTAAACACTTGTTGAGCAGAGGTATCAGCTTCAACGTCAAGGTCGTCGGGCTTTCCTGGGAGCATTAATCCAGGAGTTTTGTTATCAGGACGAGCATCATACTCGGATAATGTTAAAAGTCTAAAGGCCTTGGGATCTCAAAGCTGCGCGTCGGGCCTGTTCGATTGGAAGTTTGGGTCTGAATTACATGGACTGCAAGTCGACATCTGAGGAGACAGTCGGACCGATCTGTTTTACAATTCGTTTGAAAGCTGATACTTTGCCATCGGCTCATTAAGCATCTACCGGATTGACAATCGGCGGACTCAGTATAAAAGCAATCGGCGAAGTCAAGTTAAAGGGAACTTTTTCATTGATAAGCAGAGATTTCTTACATGAAGATCCGATTGCTCTCAAAGGGAGTTGCTAGGAGGGATGTGGTCCTATCTATTGTTCCTAGCTCTATCCTATCTAAAGGCCGCGGCTGTCCTCATCCTCGCCATCATCAGCGCTGCTCCCGGCTGGCTCATCCTCGGCTGCTTGGAGAAACCACCGGCGGGACCTTCATTGTCCTCATCTTCTTCGCTAGCATCGCCATGGTCGCTATCAAAGTTGCGAGATGTTGCCCGCCCGGGGGCGAGGCGTTTAGCCGGCGGTTCGACGGAGGAGGTAGTGTCCTCCTCCTCTTCCTTCACCTCCCCGGTGGAGGAGTAGCCGCCCAGTGCGAAGCCGTCGTCGTCGCTTTCCTCCTCCGACCTGCCGACGGCAAGAAAGCGAAGGTCGCTTTCCCCGCCCGTTAAGGATTGGTCGTCTTCGGACCAAATGAAGGAGTCGTGAGTCGACTCGTCCTCGTCGGCTATGACGCGGCGGATGTCGGCCGCATGGGCCTCCTGTGGACCCCGTTCAGGCGTCGGCTCGCGGGAGGTGGAGGATTGGGTGGAAAGGCCTGATGAGGAAGAAGACGAAGAGGAGGTCATGGTGATGGAGGAAGGTTTTCTCCGGTATACCGACGGTGAAGTTACAGGAAGTGGCTAAATAAAGGGAGAATATGTGGTTTAAAACCTAAGCAGTTCCCGAGGACGTAATGCCGGAATCATCAGGTCATGTAGAGGAGACGAGGAGGCAAGGCGTTATCATGGAGAAGACTGCAATGGTTTTTCCACGACACGACCCTTCGAGGAATGCATATGGTTTTGCAATTATCATTATCAAAACCAGGGGGGCATGTGTTATCACCAGAATTTGGCCAAGTCAGAGGTGGGCCGCGATCGAGATGGACGTGGAGATATACATTTAGAAGGGATGCGTGAATCGGCCTTTTTTACCAAGTTGGGCTGAACCGCCCGTGTATCTGTAACATATTAGATCGCATCTTAGTTTAGAAATTAGAGTTTATCTCGTGCACGGTTTAGTGCACGCCCACATGAGAAAGTCCCCTGGACTATAAATATGTACCTAGGGTTTATGGAATAAACAACAACCAACGTTCAACACAAACCAATCTCGGCGCATCGCCAACTCCTTCGTCTCGAGGGTTCCTCCGGTAAGCATCATGCTGCCTAGATCGCATCTCGCGATCTAGGCAGCACAAGCCTGCCTAGTTGTTCATGCGTTGCTCGTACTGAAGCGTTTTTGATGGCGAGCAACGTAGTTATCATAGACGCGTTAGGGTTAGCATCGTTCTTAGCATCATATGCTCGCGTAGTGCAACCCTTGCGCGTCTAGCCGTCCTTGTGCCTCGTCATGGGTGCAGGGGCGGCACCCCGCTTGATCTTTGTTTAGTAGATCTGATCCGTTATGGTCGATCCTTGATTCATCAAGGATTAGTTTAATATCTGCAATAGTTAGGCCTTACAAAGGGTTGGAGGATCCAGCGGCATGCAGGGTGTAGTTTGCTGCCCCTAGACGGGACGTTCCGAGGATCAACCTAGTGTTGGTTTTTAGGCCTTGTCTAGGGCTGGCTTACGTTTACCGTGCGTGAGTGCGAGGCCCAATCGTGAGTAGGATGATCCGATTATGCGGTGAAAACCCTAGATCGTCGTGGATCTCATACGCTTTATGTTGATCAAGCAGGACCACCATATATTCGGCCACCTTGGACGAATCATGGGTGAATCGGCTCCCTGAGCCGATTTACGGGACAACCTGAGAGCCGATCGAGGCTCGTATTTAACGTGTACGTGTGTGCCCTGCAGGAAATTAAGCGAGGCATCATCCACACCTTCCCGACCAGGTATAGGTCAGGTGGCACGCCCTTGCGACCCAGCATCGGCGCGCGGCCAGGAGGCTTTGCGGGCCGTCGCTCTGAGGGACTGGGGCCAGCCGCAGCCCTAGTCATTCCCGGCTCTACCGTGTTGGCCAGTCGCTGCCCGCCGGTGGGTTTCTGACGCCAACAGCGCCCTAATCGCCAGAGCGCCCTAATTCGTCTCTGAAATTCGTCTCTGAAAGTTTTCCCCTGCTTCCCTCGCCCCGGCCTCCTTGCTCGCCCAAGAGGACGATGGCGATTTGGGCTGCCATGGCCGCCCACCGGTCCCCCGTTGACTCGATTTGAGCCCGCCCGAGCCGGCTCCTCCACATCGAGCCCCAAATGTGGCGGGTGGTGTGGGCGCTGTGGAGGAGGACCTGTCGCACGAGCACTAGCAGCGCGGATGGCTCTGCAGGGGACGGACGCTGAGCTCCTCCCGATGGACTCTAGTCTGGGATGAACGCGGCGGGGTGTATAGCGGCCAGGTTCTCGCGTTGGACCGTTTCATCTGGTGGAAGAGGAAAGGGGATAAGAAGTGAATCGCTTAATTAAGGCCATACGCTCCCATTCCCACCTCGTCACAGATTTACAGGCTAACGGCAGAATAAACGGTGTTAGACACGTGTCGCATAGCAAGCGCGTGCTCACCTACCCATGTGAACACCAGTGTTCATCCGCACTCATCAATTGGACAATGCAGTGACTTCTCCATCTTGCTGATGTAGCATTTGTTTGTAAAACAAATGACTTGTCAAAATTATTACTTCTATTAAATTACATTTGAGCGGCATATTTCAGAGGTATCCTTATTTTCCTCAAGTTGCATATTATGTTTCTAGAATGAACTTGATGCATGTTTTGACTCAAATAGGTACGTCGTCCAGAAGAGTCAATCTATGCTAACATGCTGGATAACATTGTCGAAGATGGAAATTTTGCTGATTCTGAAACAAATATTGATGCTCTGGCCTATAAGCTTGTTACCATGGACACCGATCAAAACAACATGTACCCCATTTCAGCAGAGCTTGGCACTGCCAGAACGAGTCCCAATACAACAAGCTCTGCCGTTGTTGAACATGTAGAATTAGGCACATCACCTCGATCAACAGGTACGGACTAGATACTCGCTGCTTATAACTTTTATCTGTAGCCAGGTTATAACAGATTTTGCACAAGCATTTTCATCCTTTAATTAACATGAGATGTCGTGATCAAATATACGTAACATGCTATCAATTCAGCAATTCTTGTGACTTTGTATATGCTTTATTTTCTTATTACATATCTCTAAATTCAGAAGCTCAATTAATGGATGTAAAATACATGACAAAGATATGAATAAAAACTTTTAGTTTGTACATTGCTTTTGTATTTTGTGCATCATATAAAATTCTACTGTGTATTCTTGTGACACTCCCAAAATTGCACCGCCTGATTCTATCGCAGAAGACATCATTTTTCCAAGAAGTGGTGAGCGAGTGAGTCTTCTTCAGTTGCTACCAATCAGAATAACAACAATCATTCCATTTCAGCAGAACTTAGTGATCCTAACACGACAAGCTTGGTCATTATCAAGCATGTGGAATCAGACACCTCTGCTGATATACAAGCCATACACTTACTCCTGATAGCATACTCTATAGCAAGACTATAACAGTTTTTAATTTAGCAATTTAACCCTCCAAAATTAACATAACATGCCCCGATCGAGATGTATGTAAGATGCAACATATAGCGAGTCGCGAACAGATACAAAACTTTATCCCCGACCCCCACCCCAACCCTAACCGCCGCCGCCGCCGATAGCGCCGCCGGGGCAAAGACCCACAGGGTGTGGTGGCGGCGGGGGCCCTTCCTCGTCGACGTGGGTGACGGCGGACGGGATCTCCTCCTCGACGCTTTCGGCGGATCGGCCGGCGCGGGTGATGGGCGGTGGCGGCTGCGCTGCGGACCCCCCTCCCGTAGGCTCTTCCCCGCAGCACACCGGCAGGGGCTGGTGGTGGGCGGCGGCCAGGCCCATGGCATGCGCCATCCCCTCCCCCCTCCCCCCCGCCTCTTGCCGGTGAGTGGAGGCGATCTCGGGCTTCTTCCGCATCACGAGGTCGCCCGGGGCAGCAGCCTTGGGTACGACGGTGGAGGTGACCCTCTTCTTCGCCGGAGAGGGTGGGCCTGCGGTTGGTGGTGGTGGATCTATCGATCTATCACCGCGTTCCGGTGGCATGATGGAGAAGCATGGAAGCCGGCGACGGTGTCGCCGGTGGAGGGTTGGACTGGCTAGCCCGGGATGGTCGCCGACGTGGGGGTCCGACCTGTATAAAGGCGGCGGTCCTAGGGCCTCTCTTGCGTGAAGAGGAAGACCTACCGGAGGCCTGGACTCATGATCTGGCCGGTGTGTTGAGTTTGGGAAGGCTCCGCCGACGAATGAAACAGTGTTTTTTGCCTGGAGTTTGCTGGATCGGTGATATTCGGTCGTGCGCACCCATGCTTTTATTCCGACCGATTGGTTCTGGAGGGAGCGGCGCGAAGCTCTTTTTCTGTTGACATCAAGTAACTATGGATCCACGATGAAAGTCGAAAGAAGAGAATTTCATGTAGGCCGGAGGGGAGGACTAGCTAAGGGAAGTTCAAGTCTCCGCGCTGTTGAAAGGCTTGCTTGGTGTTCCGAGCTTCACAGCAGCGGTATGAAAGTGGGGGCGACAACACAGGTGAAGTTCAGAGTCCTACCTTTCAGGGTGAAAACCCAAGGTCTGGCCTTAACTGGTTGTGTCTGGCAATGACCTTGTTGGAGGCATTGTTTTGAGAGCGGGGACTATCTTCGGGGTGAAAACCTAAGATCTTTGATCGGGCGACGACGGTGTTAGAGCACTGTTCCCTTCTTGGAGGCGTCGTTTTTGGAGAGTCTGTATTTCAGGTGTTGTCTTGGCGGTGGATGTATTGCTGTTGTTAGGCCCGAGATGCTGTAGCGGGACTTTTGTTTCTTAGTTTCTTTTTCCTTTTTTGGATGTGTGCATCCGTAGTGCCATTAGGGTGGTGCGTTGTTGCAGAGGCTGGATGTAATTGGTATCGTTTTGATATTAATATATTCCCTTTATCAAAAATGTAAGATGCAACAAACTCTCACTGTCCTGACTTTTTTTGTTATCCTTGTACAATTCAGAAGCTCGCCTAATGGATGCAATGTAACGAAAACAGTTCTTATGGCATTGATTTGTGTATCATAGATAAAATCCCTGCGGTGCATTCGTGTAACACTTTGCAGCGCCGTTACCTTTGCAGAAAAAGTAATTTTTCCAGAAGTGGTCCTGTGGGTCTCCTTAACCGAATTCTGCACAAGTTTGTCATTACTCTTCATCACCACATTCTAAGAGTTTTTCTGAAGAAATATCCATTTGCAGAATTTCTACATCGATTATGACTTTGCAGATTATGGAGGGGATACAAGTTGGTCCGTCCGGACGTCTCCATGCGAAACAAGACAGGTTCTGCGTCCCCAACGGAGGAGGATTGCGTTTGGAGGGCCAAGAAGGCAAGGGTGGAGCTACCTGGAACTCTGGAAGTGGCCAAGGTAGTATATTGGTTGGAATCAATTTGAACTACGACAGTAGTACGGAGTACATGATTGCTATGGAATGAGGTGGATTTTGGTGGCAAACTTGCAATGTTATCTGTTGGTTGCAAAGTATTTTGTTGCAGCTTCACATTATCGATCAGGAATTTGGGTAAGGTTGTAGTCATCCTAATTGTGATGTCTACCAAAACTTTGCTGAACGGTACTGGTACTAAGACCATGACCTGAGCCTACAAAAGGAAAAGACATGTGTGTAGGAACAAAACGGCTTCTGCTAGGATAGACCAGGAACAGCACGGCATTTTCATTCATTTCTATGATTCGAATCTCATTCCGCTGAGTTCGATTCCACTCTGTGATCGTAATTCATAGAGGAACTCACAAGTGCTTTGACGACATAGTATAATAAACCTCACCAACGTGGAACAGTTCCCCCCGCGTCGCCCTCCTCTGGCGGCCGGGGGGCAAACCTAGCCGCCGCCGGCTTAGCCCCCCCACCTCCTCCCTTCCTTCCTCGCCGCCGCCGGAGGGGGGCCGGCAAAGCCGCGCTCTCCCCGAGGAAGGTGGCGGCGGGGCGTTTTTCTTCCCCTCCCGCGTCCCTGGCGAGGAGGAGCTCGCTCGGGCGCGGCCAGGGCGGCGGGCGCGGCCAGGGCGGCGGGCGCGGCGGCGTGCGGTGGTCTCGGCGGCGTGCGGCGGGCTTGGCTGCTGGCGGGAGCGGCGGATCCTCTGGTCGCTGGCAGCGCGTGGAGCCCCGGCGGTCGTGGCGGCCGGGCCAGATCTGGGCCGGGCGGGCCGGCTGGGGGCGCGGCTGGCCGTGGCGGCGCGGCGGCTGGCCGGCGCGAGCCCCCCTGGCCGTCGAGGTGCTGCAGCTGCGTGGTGGTGTGCCGGGGCGGTGCCCCCGGGCTGCGGCGGCGGCCGCGGCGAGGTGCTCCTGGCGGCTGCGGAGGAGGGGGCGGCGGCCCCGTGCTGCGGCGGCGTGTTGGTGGGCATGTGCGATGGCTGCGGTGGCCGCGTGGGCGGTGGAGCCTGCCGGAGGTCTTCGGAGTTTGTCCTCGAGCCTCGTGTCGGAGTTGGTCGGCGTCCCCTCTATGTGGCGTTCCGGCGGCGCCCACGGTGTTCTTCGGCGGTACTCCATTGGCTTCGGGCTGGGCTGCCTTCTGCGCGTCGGCGGCTACAAGTTGGCTTGGCGGTTGCTCTTCGGCTGGAGGTGGTGGTTTGTGCCGGTCCTTGTTGGCGAGCGCGAGGTCTTGGAACTCTTCGCTGGGCGAAAGCTCTGTCTTGGCGGCCGGCCAGGACCGACGACGGCGACGCCTGTGGGCGCCGCTTACTTCTTGAAGGCGTCGTCGAAGCGGGTGTTCCTTGTTCTCCGTTCGGGCTCTCCGGGGGAAACCCTAGATCCCTCACGGGATTGGGCGTGGGTGGCGCTCTTGCGTCGCTTTGCCTCTTGAGGCCTCGCTTTGGATGTCCACCGGACAAAGGGACTTGTGGAGTGTTTTGGCGGTTTCGGCGGAGGCGGGTTCGTCTTCGGCCAGGCGGGGCGCGGCCTCGGGGTCGGCGTGGTAGTTGGAGCGGTAGCTCCGGTTTTTCGCCTCCGCCTGTTGCGTTGAGGTGTGGTGTCGACCTGGCTGGTCGTCGACCCGTGTGGAGCGCAGCCTCGGGGCTGGCGTGTGGTGTGGTGTTGTATCGGTTTTTCGGCCAGTTTTCCTCATAAACGGGCCAACTCTTTTCTCCTATATCAATGAAAGGCAAAGCTTTTGCCTAGTTTCAAAAAAAAAGACATAGTATAATGTCCAGTACTAAATCCTAATTTTAACGTGCATCAATTTCATCAGTCAGATAAAATCTATTGTATCCATGGGCAGTTCGACGAGGCCAGGAAGATGTAAGTTGATGATCCTGGTCCTGCTCGTGGCCCTGCACTGCTTCTTCCTCGAGTTCTTGGGTTTCGAAGGCTTGCCGAAGATCTGCGCTGCTGCCCTCCACTTGGCAGTGTCGGTCACTGGTTTCTCGCCATTCTTCCGGAGATCCTTCTTGATGTCCAGCATGTCCTTTGGCAGCTTGATCTCATAGAACAGCTTCCTTCAGCTCGGTGTCCAGCTCCAACCTCAACCTCGGATCGTTCGGGAACACGATGTCTTGATCGCCTGATAGCTAGTAGATGTCACCCGAGGATTTCAGAGCCTGAAAGAAGAAAACACATGGAAAGTTAACTGTAGAGATTTAGAACTAATAACTTAACCTTCAGACAGCTTGAACCATGGATAATTTGGCCATCTGCAGATCGTCCAGTTCAGATGGATACGCATCCTTGACCTCCTTGACCGTAATGCCATCGCAGAACCGTCTAATCAGGGCAAGAAGCTCATCTTTCCCCGTCACGCCGTGTGTGGGCTGCACAATGTGTTTGTTCATCGCTCGATCGGCATGGCTAGCACTAGCAAGCAACAAGCACATGTATACCAACCAACTGTACCTTGTAAGAGAAAAGGCACCTCCCGTCAGAGTGCACCTTGGGATTGCTCCTCAGGCTCTTGAGACGGTGCTGTCAAATAAGTCGCCTCGTTGATCTGCTTTGCTGTAAGAGCTTTTCTTTTCTGCAAGTTCAGAAAACACATCGAGGTTAATAGCAGTTGTTCACAGACACATTTTTGCCCAAGAAAAGAGTCAGATTGTTCTCTTGTAGTCATATAGAACCAACTTTTCGAGTGCGTCGATGGCTTAAAACGATATCACACTCTGACACCCTCCAACCAACCACACGACCTGTTAAGACAGCTGGTGGGATCCTTGTTGGCATTAGCCATGACATGTTTGATATAATTAGATGGGATATTTTAACATACTGTGTCTCTGTTCAAATTAAGGCAAAAAAAGATAATGTGATGTGGAGAGTCATTGCTGTGTATGGCTCTGCCTATGAGGAGCACAAATTAGATTTTATTAATGAACTGCACAATGTCTTTGCTAGCTGGAGTGGCCCCACTTTAATTGGTGGTGACTTCAATCTCATTAGAGAAAAGGGTGACAAGAATACTGGCAACATTAACCAACATTGGGCTAATCTGTTCAATGATTGGATTAATAAGTTCAGTCTTATGGAGCTGAAAAACCCTAGTCGACAATACTCTTGGGCCAATAATCAGGACAATTTGGTTATGGCTTTATTGGATAGAGTGTTTGTCTCTACTTGTTGGGATGCCTTGTTTCCTGCTAGTAGTCTTACTTCTAAACCCAGGGTTGGTAGTGATCATACCCCCTTGATTGTGGACACTGGTGCTTTAAAAAACCCCAACAATAAACAGTTTAGATTTGAAAAATGGTGGCTCAACATTGATGGTTTTGATCAGGTTGTGGCCAAGTTTTGGCAGAGTCCTTGTCATCTCAAGAATTCTCTTGATAGATGGCAGTTTAAAATGAGGAAGACTAGGAAGGGTTTGAAAGGGTGGTCAGCTAATATTGAGTCTGCACAAAGAAAAATCAAGCAAAGTTTGGTTGCTGAATATGATTTACTTGATATCCATTCTGAAACCCAAAAATTATCACCTGTTTCCAAAAAAAGGATGAAATATATCTCTCTTGAATTGACTAATATTTGGGGTAATGAAGAGATAAAAGCTAGACAGAGATCTAGAGAAAGATACATTTTAGAGGGTGATCGTAATACTGCTTACTTTCATGCTGTAGCAAACCAGAGGAGAAGGAAGAAGCAGATTGGTAAGTTGAAGGGTGAAGCTGGGATGGTTGAGGATAATAAAGGTATGTTAGATATTGCTGTTACTTATTATAAGACCCTGTTCTGTAAAGAAGCTTGCCTGGATGTTGATTTGTTAGATGGGTTTTGGGACCCTGAGGATATGGTGTCCCAAGAACATAATGCTATGCTTAATGCTGATTTTTCTGAAAAAGAGGTTAAGGATGCCATCTTTGGCTCTTATGCTGAAGGTGCTCCTGGACCTGATGGTTTCTCTTTTCTTTTTTATCAACACTTCTGGGAGCTCATTAGAGCTGATTTCATGGCTATGATTAAGGATTGGAATGAGGGGAATTTGGATCTGTACAGATTAAATTTTTCCCTTTTAACTTTAATTCCAAAAGAGGCTGATGATGTAACTATACAGAAATTCAGACCTATTGCCTTGACTAATTGCAGCTTTAAGATTTTCTCTAAGTGTGCTACTAATAGACTATGTGTGGTTAGTGAGGATCTTATTTCTCCTAATCAAACAGCTTTCATCAAAGGTAGGTATATTCTGGAAAGTGTGGTTTCTGCACATGAGGTCATTCATGATGTAGTGCATAGGGGGCTCTCTGGCTTAGTTTTCAAATTAGACTATGAAAAAGCCTATGATAGGGTTGATAGAGATTTTCTTCTAAAGGTTATGAGGATGAGGGGCTTTAGCCCTAGATGGATGTCTATTATTGAGGGCTTACTATATAAAGGTTCTGTTGGGGTCAGGATTAATGACTGTAATAGTCAATTCTTCCTAACTAGTAGAGGTGTGAGACAAGGAGATCCTATTTCTCCTATTCTTTTTAATTTTATGGCTGATGTGTTCACTAAAGTGCTGTGTAAAGCTGCTGGTGATAGCCAGATTGCTGGGCTCATGCAAAATTTGGGAGGAGGTGGGATAATTAGCATGCAATATGCTGATGATACTCTCCTCTTCCTAGAAAATAAGTTACAAACTGCCATAAATTTGAAATGGATTCTAGCTTGTTTTGAACATATGTTTGGCATGAGAATTAACTTTCATAAATGTGATCTTGTACCTATGAATGTGGATGATGATGATGCTCAACTTATTGCCCAGTCCCTGAGTTGTAAGCTAGGGAATTTTCCAATGAATTATCTTGGAGTTCCTCTTCATCATAGCAAACTCAGAAAGGAAGATATCCAACCTGTTGTGGATAAGATTCTCAATAGAGCTGGGGGGTGGAGAGGAAAACTTCTTAGCCATGCTGCCAAGCTTGAGCTGGTTAAAAGTGTGCTGGCTAGCATTCCTCTCTACCTCCTTAGTGTCATTAAATTCCCAAAATGGGCTATTACTTTGATTAACTCCCAGATGGCTCATTGCCTATGGGATAACTATGAGGGCCACCATAAGTATCATCTAGCCAATTGGGGCTTGGTGACTAGGAAAAAGGAGTTTGGTGGCTTGGGTATTCCTGACTTGGCAGAGATGAATTTGTGCCTTTTAGCCTCTTGGGTTAAAAGATATCATTTAAATGAGGATAAATTGTGGAAACAAATAGTTGGTAATAAGTACAACTTGGACAACCCTAACCTTTTCTCGTGCACTTTGAATAGTGCCTCTCCCTTTTGGAAAGGGGTTATGTGGGCTGCCAGAGCTGCTAAAATGGGGTATCAATGGAAGGTTAGGAATGGTAGAAGTATAAAGTTTTGGGAAGATCACTGGTTTGGCTCTTGTTCTTTGGCCATCCAGTACTGGGAACTTTACTTCCTAGTCAATGAGCAGAATAGGTCTATTGCTGACCTTTGGGATGGGTCTTCTCTGAAAGTAACTTTTAGGAGATGTTTTGACCATAATTTGATGTTGCAATGGTTTGAGATTCAACAAATTGCTCAAACTATTTCTTTTGATGGTACTAAAGATAGTTTGATTTGGAGTTGGGAAGCAAATGGTATTTACAGTGTCAAATCTATGTATGCTGTGATTAATTTTGGTGGCATTAAGCCTGTTAATATTCATTGTGTTTGGAAGATCAAAATTCCTCCAAAAATCCATTTTTTCCTTTGGTTGTTGTTCCATAACAAATTGCTCACTAGAGATAATCTGGTTAAGAGGCAAAATGTTGATGATTTAACTTGTGTGTTCGGTAATGAAATGGAGTCTTGCCAACACCTTTTCTTTGATTGTGTTGTGGCATCAGAACTCTGGAGGGAAGTTTGTTCTGGTTTGGGTTTAGAGCTGGTAATTTCAAATATGCATGTCATCTCGTCTCTCTGGGAGGACAAAAAGAAGAACAATTATGTTAATATGATCTTTGCTGCTGTGTTGAGAGCTATCTGGATTACCAGAAATGACATTGTTTTCAATCGTTCCCCATGGCTTGGCATGCAGGGATTGTGGCGCCACTTACTCTACAATGTTGCTCAATGGAAGATTCTGTTGAAGGAGGAAGGAAGAGGAGTGCTGGCGGCGATGTTGAGCAAGATGGGGGGAGTAGTGATGGCGTGTAACTCACACGTTCGTTGGGAACCCCAAGAGGAAGGTATGATGCGCACAGTAGCAAGTTTTCCCTCAGAAAGAAACCAAGGTTTAATCGAACCAGTAGGAGCCAAGAAGCACGTTGAAGGTTGATGGTGGCGAAATGTGATGCGGTGCAACAACGGGATTCCGGCGCCAACGTGGAATCTGCACAACAAAACCAAAGTACTTTGTCCCAACGAAACGGTGAGGTTGTCAATCTCACCGGCTTGCTGTAACAAAGGATTAAACGTATCGAGTGGAAGATGTTTGCAAAGAAAACAGTAAAACACAATTGCGGTAGATTGTATGCTATGTAAAGAATAGGACCGGGGTCCACGAGTTCACTAGAGGTGTCTCTCCCATAAGATAAAAGCATGTTGGGTGAACAAATTACGGTCGGGCAATTGACAAATAGAGAAAGGCATAACAATGCATGTACATGATATGATAAATATAGTGAGATTTAATTGGGCATTACGACAAAGTACATAGACCGCCATCCAACTGCATCTATGCCTAAAAAGTCCACCTTCGGGTTATCATCCGAACCCCATTCGGTATTAAGTTGCTAAGCAACGAGACAATTGCATTAAGTATGGTGTGTAATGTAATCGACAACTACATCCTTAGACATAGAATCAATGTTTTATCCCTAGTGGCAACGAGCACAACACAACCTTAGAACTTTACATCACTTGTCCCGGGTGTCAATGCGGGCATGAACCCACTATCGAGCATAAATACTCCCTCTTGGAGTTAAGAGTACAAACTTGGCCAGAGCCTCTACTAATAACGGAGAGCATGCAAGATCATAAACAACACATAAACAATAGATTGATAATCACCATAACATAGTATTCTCTATCCATCGGATCCCGACAAACACAACATATAGTATTACGGATAGATGATCTTGATCATGTTAGGCAGCTCACAAGATCCAACAATGAAGCACAACAAGGAGAAGACGACCATCTAGCTACTGCTATGGACCCATGGTCCGGGGGTGAACTACTCACTCATCACTCCGGAGGCGATCATGGCGATGAAGAGTCCTCCGGGAGATGAATCCCCTCTCCGGCGAGGGTGCCGGAGGCGATCTCCTGAATCCCCCGAGATGGGATTGGCGGCGGCGGCGTCTCAGTAAGGTTTTCCGTATCGTGGCTCTCGAACCTGGGGGTTTCGCGACGGAGGCTTTAAGTAGGCGGAAGGGCAACGTGGGGGGCCACACGAGGGCCCCACACCCTAGGTCGGCGCGGCCAGGGCCTGGGCCGCGCCGGCCTATGGTGTCGGCGCCTCGTGGCCCCACTTCCTTAGCTCTTCGGTCTTCTGGAAGCTTCGTGCAAAAATAGGACCCTGGGCGAAGATTTCATCCAATTCCGAGAATATTTCCTTACTAGGATTTCTGAAACCAAAAACAGCGAGAAAACGACAATCGGCTCTTCGGCATCTTGTTAATAGGTTAGTTCCGGAAAATGCATAAATATGACATATAATGTGCATAAAACTTGTAGGTATCATCAATAAAGTAGCATGGAACATAAGAAATTATCGATACGTTGGAGACGTATCGGCATCCCCAAGCTTAGTTCACGCTCGTCCCGAGCGAGGTAAAACGATAACAAAGATAATTTCTGAAGTGACATGCCATCATAATCTTGATCATACTATTTGTAAACATATGTAATGAATGCAGCGATCAAAACAAAGGTAATGACATGAGTAAATAAGTGAATCATATAGCAAAGACTTTTCATGAATAGTACTTCAAGACAAGCATCAATAAGTCTTGCATAAGAGTTAACTCATAAAGCAATAAATCAAAGTAAAGGTGTTGAAGCAACACAAAGGAAGATTAAGTTTCAGCGGTTGCTTTCAACTCATAACATGTATATCTCATGGATATTGTCAACATAAAGTAATATAACAAGTGCAATATGCAAGTATGTAGGAATCAATGCACAGTTCACACAAGTGTTTGCTTCTTAGGGTGGAGGGAGATAGGCAAACTGACTCAACAATAAAAGTAAAAGAAAGGTCCTTCAAAGAGGAAAGCATCGATTGCTGTATTTGTGCTAGAGCTTTTATTTTGAAAACATGAAACAATTTTGTCAACGGTAGTAATAAAACATATGAGTTATGTAAATTATATCTTACAAGTTGCAAGCCTCATGCATAGTATACTAATTGTGTCCGCACCTCGTCCTACTTAGCTTGGACTACCGGATCTTTGCATGCCATGTTTCAACCAAGTGTCACAAAGGGGTACCTCCATGCCGCTCTGTACAAAGGTCTAAGGAGAATGCTCGCATTTTGGATTTCTCGCTTTTGATTATTCTCAACTTAGACATCCATACGGGACAACATGGACAACGAGATAATGGACTCCTCTTAAATGCATAAGCATGTAGCAATGATTATTGTTCTCATATGAGATTGAGGATATATGTCCAAACTGAAACTTCCACCATGATTTATGGCTTTAGTTAGCGGCCCAATGTTCTTCTCTAACAATTTTGCATGCTCCAACCACTAAAGTGATAGATCCTTCAGACAAGACGGACATGCATAGCAACTCACATGATATTCAACAATAGTTGATGGCGTTCCCAGAAGCATGGTTATCGCACAACAAGCAACTTAATAAAATATAAAGTGCATAAGTACATATTCAATACTACGATAGTTTTTAAGGCTATTTTGTCCCATGAGCTATATATTGCAAAGGTGAATGGTGGAATTTTAAAGGTAGCACTCAAGCAATTTACTTTGGAATGGCGGAGAAATACCATGTAGTAGGTAGGTATGGTGGACACAAATGGCATAGTAGTTGGCTCAAGGATTTTGGATGCATGAGAAGTATTCCCCCTCGATACAAGGTTTAGGCTAGCAAGGTTATTTGAAGCAAACTCAAGGATGAACCGGCGCAGCAAAACTCACATAAAAGACATATTGTAAACATTATAAGACTCTACACCATCTTCCTTGTTGTTCAAAACTCAATACTAGAAATTATCTAGACCTTAGAGAGATCAAATATGCAAATCAGATTTTAGCAAGCTCTATGTATTTCTTCATTAATGGGTACAAAGCATATGATGCAAGAGCTTAAACATGAGCACAACAATTGCCAAGTATCACATTATCCAAGACATTTTAGAATTACTACATGTAGCATTTTCCAATTCCAACCATATAACAATTTAACGAAGAAGAAACTTCGCCTTGAACATTATGAGTAAAGCCTAAGGACATATTTGTCCATATGCAACAGCGGAGCGTGTCTCTCTCCCACAAAGTGAATGCTAGGATCCATTTTATTCAAACAAAACAAAAACAAAAACAAACCGATGCTCCAAGTAAAGAACACAAGATGTGAGTGAATAAAAATATAGTTCCAGGGGAGGAACCTGATGATGTTGTCGATGAAGAAGGGGATGCCTTGGGCATCCCCAAGCTTAGACGCTTGAGTCTTCTTAAAATATGCAGGGGTGAACCACGGGGGCATCCCCAAGCTTAGAGCTTTCACTCCTCTTGATCATAATATATCATACTCCTCTCTTGACCCTTGAAAACTTCCTTCACACCAAACTTCAAGCAAACTCATTAGAGGGTTAGTGCACAATTAATAATTCACATGTTCAGAGGTGGCACAATCATTCTTTTCACTTCTGGACATTGCATAAAGCTACTGGACATTAATGGATCAAAGAAATAAATCCAACATAGCAAAAGAGGCAATGCGAAATAAAAGGCAGAATCTGTCAAAAACAGAACAGTCCGTAAAGACGAATTTAAAGATGGCACCAGACTTGCTCAAATGGAAAAACTCAAAACTAATGAAAGTTGCGTACATATCTGAGGATCACGCTCGTAAATTGGCAGATTTTTTCGAATTTTCTACAGAGAACTGTGCCCAGATTCGTGACAGACAGCAATGCTGTTTCTGCGCAGCGATCCCAAATATAACATCAACTTTGACATAGAAACTTTACTTGGCACAAAAACATGATAAGGAGAGGTTGCTACAGTAGTAAACAACTTCCAAGACTCAACAAAACAAAAAAAAATTCTGTAGTAAAAACATGGGTTGTCTCCCATAAGCGCTTTTCTTTAACGCCTTTCAGCTAGGCGCAGAAAGTGCAAATCAAGTAACATCGAGAGATGAAGCATCAACATTATTTTTCATGCAAACACAACTTGTTGCAAAGGGTACTTTAAGTGCTCCATTATCTAAATTTTCTATGGTGGTGCTAGGGGTTTTAGCAATTTTAGGCCTATAGTAATTCTTTTGTTTAGGCACTTTAGAGGCATACATGAATTTTTGCTCTTTGCCCACATAAGCTTTCTCATTATTCTTGAGAGAAGAAAAGGTTGAACCCAAGGTTCCCATAGCTTTTTCAACTTCATCAATCCTATTGGTTTGATTATCATTGACAACACAAGTTCCTAGGACACTTATTCTTTCATCAATTCCTCCTAAGGATTTATCAAGTTCATAAGTTTTGTCAAATAACATTCCCAATTTAGTTTCAACACTTGAAATTTTTTTCTCTATGGTTTCCAATTTTTTCATAACATCTTCAAGAGAGATTTCAATTTTAACTTCATTAACAGGTGGTATCCCAACTAGACTCTCAATGATGCAACTAGCTTCTAACGCGGGAGTACCTAGGAAATTGCCTCCCGAAAGAGTATCAAGAACATATCTTCCAACTAGATAAACCAACATAAAAGTTCCTAAGAAGGATAGTGGTGGAGTGTTTCTTAATGCACCTTTGATGAGCACTACTAATTCTATACCAAGCATCTTTAAAACTTTCTCCACCTTGTTGCTTAAAAGAACGAACTTCAACTTCAGGATTACTCATTTTAGTAGCAATAAATAAAACAAACTAGATAAGGTAAATGCGAGTAACTAATTTTTTTTGTGTTTTTGATATAGAGAGCAAGACAGTAAATAAAGTAAAACTAGCAACTAATTTTTTTTGTGTTTTGTTTAGGTGCAGCAAACAAAGTAGTAAATAAAATAAAGCAAGACAAAAACAAAGTAAAGAGATTGAGAAGTGGAGACTCCCCTTGCAGCGTGTCTTGATCTCCCCGAGCAACGGCGCCGGAAAAAGAGCTTGATGGCGTGTAACTCACACGTTCGTTGGGAACCCCAAGAGGAAGGTATGATGCGCACGGTAGCAAGTTTTCCCTCGAGAAAGAAACCAAGGTTTAATCGAACCAGTAGGAGCCAAGAAGCACGTTGAAGGTTGATGGTGGCGAAATGTGATGCGGCGCAACAACGGGGATTCCGGCGCCAACGTGGAATCCGCACAACAAAACCAAAGTACTTTGTCCCAACGAAACAGGTGAGGTTGTCAATCTCACCGGCTTGCTTTGTAACAAAGGATTAAACGTATCGAGTGGAAGATGTTTGCAAAGAAAACGGTAAAACACAATTGCGGTAGATTGTATGCTATGTAAAGAATAGGACCGGGGTCCACAGTTCACTAGAGGTGTCTCTCCCATAAGATAAAAGCATGTTGGGTGAACAAATTACGGTCGGGCAATTGACAAATAGAGAAAGGCATAACAATGCATGTACATGATATGATAAATATAGTGAGATTTAATTGGGCATTACGACAAAGTACATAGACCGCCATCCAAGCTGCATCTATGCCTAAAAAGTCCACCTTCGGGTTATCATCCGAACCCCATTCGGTATTAAGTTGCTAAGCAACGAGACAATTGCATTAAGTATGGTGCGTAATGTAATCGACAACTACATCCTTAGACATAGAATCAATGTTTTATCCCTAGTGGCAACAGCACAACACAACCTTAGAACTTTCTGTCACTGTCCCAGGTGTCAATGCATGCATGAACCCACTATCGAGCATAAATACTCCCCCTTGGAGTTAAGAGTACAAACTTGACCAGAGCCTCTACTAATAACGGAGAGCATGCAAGATCATAAACAACACATAAACAATAGATTGATAATCACCATAACATAGTATTCTCTATCCATCGGATCCCGACAAACACAACATATAGTATTACGGATAGATGATCTTGATCATGTTAGGCAGCTCACAAGATCCAACAATGAAGCACAACAAGGAGAAGACGACCATCTAGCTACTGCTATGGACCCATGGTCCGGGGGTGAACTACTCACTCATCACTCCGGAGGCGATCATGGCGATGAAGAGTCCTCCGGGAGATGAATCCCCTCTCCGGCGGGGTGCCGGAGGCGATCTCCTCGAATCCCCCGAGATGGGATTCGCGGCGGCGGCGTCTCTGGAAGGTTTTCCGTATCGTGGCTCTCGGTACTGGGGGTTTCGCGACGGAGGCTTTAAGTAGGCGGAAGGGCAACGTGGGGGGCCACACGAGGGCCCCACACCCTAGGTCGGCGCGGCCAGGGCCTGGGCCGCGCCGGCCTATGGTGTCGGCGCCTCGTGGCCCCACTTCCTTAGCTCTTCGGTCTTCTGGAAGCTTCGTGCAAAAATAGGACCCTGGGCGAAGATTTCGTCCAATTCCGAGAATATTTCCTTACTAGGATTTCTGAAACAAAAAACAGCAGAAAACAGCAACTAGTTCTTCGGCATCTTGTTAATAGGTTAGTTCCAGAAAATGCATAAATATGATATATAATGTGCATAAAACATGTAGGTATCATCAATAAAGTAGCATGGAACATAAGAAATTATCGATACGTTGGAGACGTATCAAGTAGCTCGGCTGCCGCCGCTGCTGTTGTGGCCGGAGCCTGGTTAACTCCACAGAAGAGAGCGAGAACGGCACTGGAGGTCTGTGACATGAACTGCACAAGGGGGCTTGGCCCGATGCTGATCACTGCGGAGGATCTGAGGAGAACCTTGGAAGCTAATGAGTTGTTCCTGGTAGGAGACGGTGCAGGGTTCCAAGTCCTTGGTCGGCCTTGATGGTTCCTGTGATGTTGCGATGCCTCTGGTTGTCTGTTTCGTGTAGCTGAGGTTTTCATGGTTAAAAACTCAGTTTGGTGTGGTGTTGGGTGTTCTGTAAGGTATGTTAGTGTGTGGACATGGAGCTGATGCTCGTTTGTATGTTTGACTGTGACTGTGGTGGCTTCAATATATCTGGAGCTGGGGCGTTGCCCTGTTTCTCTAAAAAAAACCACACGACCTGGCTCGTGCATGTGCGGAACGTACAATGTAGCAACCCCAACCGGACACCAGTGGAAAGCCACTTCTCGAACAGGGATAAATGAGTCTCCTCCCTCCACATGGAATGGCCCGACCAGTGGCGGTGTAAGCTTTCGTAACATTAGCCCATTTTCCCAAACATGTCCCTACTCATATCAAAAGGTACTTGCCGAACAGGCTAAACTTCAGTTATAGGCAAGGTGTCGCTGTCGCTAGGCTCCATCGATTGCTATATAATAAACTGCGTCATCACCTCTCAAGGACTTCACCCTCACTATGTATCGAAACACATATGTAGGACTAATTCAGCTACATCTGCTGATTCTAAGTGCTAATCTCCTCAGCCAACATGTTGACCTCTAAGATCACTACTAACAAGCAGACTAGATCCCACATGGTTCGACATTTGATAACTATTCCAGCCATAAACACTTTCATAGTGGATTAACCACCGCCACGGATGACTTCACGGCTGTAGGCCACAGTTGGACCATTCAGTACTACCCAAAAGACGTCGCCGCATCCTGCAAAGAATACATAAGTATGTAACTCATAATCAAAGGGTTATGTCGGTGAACAAGTTTGTCGAGGAGAAGATGGTCACAAACGAAACACGGTGGGCTTGCAAAAAGCTCGTGAAAAAACACTTGGAGAAATCCAAGTATCTCGTGGGCGACTGGTTCAAGGTGATGTGCGAGATCGTCACCTTCAGGGGCAAAGGTGACGATCTCGCATATGACCTTGAACTAGTCGCCCACCGGATCCTTGGATTTCTCCAAGTCCTTCCTCTCCACAAGCTTTTCGCAAGCCTATTGTGCGGTTCGTTTGTGACCTTCTTCACCTCGACGGGCTTGTTCTACGAGCCACTCTCCTTCTTTGCCACTAGTAGGGTGTAATCGACGTCGGCTCTCACCAACAGACCCCTTTGAGTATGAGATACATACTTATGTATTCTTTGAAGGATGTGGTGACACCTTTTGGGTAGCATTGAATGGTCCAACTATGTCCTGCGGCCGTGGAGTCGACCGTGGCGGCGCATAATCCACTATGAAAGTGCTTATAGCTGGAATAGTTATCAATCTCGAGTGTGTGGGAACCAGTGTGCTTGTTAGTGGTGATCCTAGAGGTTGACATGTTGGCCGAGGAGATTAGTACTTGAAATCGGCAGGGGTACTGAATTATTACTACAAACGTGTTTGGATATATAGTAAGGATGGAGTCCTGAAGAGGTGATGAGCAATTTATTATACAACAATCGGCGGAGTTTGGTGACAGTGGCACCTTGACTAACTAAAGTTTAGCATGTTGGGCAAGTAGATTTTGATAAGAATAGGGACATGCTTGAGAAAATAAGCTACTGTTAGGAAACTTACATCGGGACTGGTCGAAGCATTCTGTGTGGAGGGAGAAGACTCATTTATCCATGTTCGGAAAGTTCTGGAAGTCCCACTGGTTTTCAGTTGGAGTTGCTACATCGTGCGTTCAGCACATACACATGCCTAGGAAGATGTACGTTGTTGATCCTCAGATTCTCAAAGACGGCGTTGTTGTCTGCGACGTCGACATAAGTCGACTCGTTGATCCGCTTCGCCGTACGAGCTTTTCTCCGTCTGCAAGTTCAGAAAACACATCGAGGTCAATATTACTTGTTCACGGACACATTTTTCCCCAAGAAAGAAATATCTTGTTTGTGCGCAAGAAAAGCCAGAAAAAACGTCCAATCCCATCGAGATGTCAGATTAGTTACCCTGTAAAGCAGCTCGATTACTGCTTTGATCTGTGACCCGACGGCGGAGTTCCTGACTGCGTGAATCTTTTGCAGCCTCGCCGTATCATCGGAGAACCTAACCGCGGGCGCGGACGGCCTCGCCATAGCCGGAGTTCTCCTCTACTGCAAAGCAGAGCACTCAAATCCTGAAATTTCCAAATGAAAGTCTGAAATTAGTTTCAGTTCAGTTCAGTTAGCACTCAAATCTACTACTTCAGTTAGTATTCTAGAGAGTTGTACGTGCATATAACTACCAGTAATCAGTTCAGTTTGTCATCTTTCAGGAAAGTTCAGATCTAGTATAGTTAATAGTTACTTCAAACATTGTTACGTACTAATTTGTCAATGCGTAACACAAAATTAGTTAGCATACTGAACTTGTACGTCCGGCCAGACGGCCAGTAGGAACATGTACGAATTACCTTGCCGGCGTGACGCAGAGAGACTTCTCTGGCAGGGCAGCGATGGACCTCCTCCTCGGCAGCATGGTTCTGCGGTGAAAGACTGGCCATCCTCGGATCCTCTTCTCCTCCGGCGGCCGACCCTCCTCCTCTCCTCCAGAGGCTGCGCAGCCCGACCGTCCTCCTCTCCTCCGGCGGCCGCCCCTCGTCTCCTCCAGCGGCTGCCCCTCCGGCTTGGTGAGAGATATAGACAGAGAGAGATGGGACTGAGCTGAGCAGCCGAGGATGGAGTGGTCGGTGGCCCGCTCTGGTAGGCCTGTCGGTGCGGAAAACGGCCGACCCAAGCGTCGTGCGTTGGAGAGCATGGGCGTTGTAGGTTCTTTTGATACCTCTGGATTTTTCTTTTTTCAATTAAGCGTCTATCTAAGAGTCTTCCGTTGTAGATGCCCGAAGGGATCTGCCTGTAGCTCCCTGAGGCTGAGTTTAGCTACGTCGGGGATTAGCGGTGTAGCTAGGGTTTCGGTTACTAAATCTTAGTTTCTCTGCTTGAGACTGATGGCCGGTGGCGTATGGATGGCAGTGGAAGGGCGCGCATATGTCGTGCTGCAAAAAGAGGTGTGTCCAGAGCATCTTCAGTTTCGTCCCCAAAACGTCCCCCAAAGGGATTTGGGGCGCGTCGGACAAAAAAAGCGTTCCGTACCGCGTCCCCCAAAGCCCATTTTTGTCCGACGCGGCCTGATACGGTGTCCGGCGCCCCGAGCCCGTCCCCGTCCCACAGGGACGCTCGGGGACGCCGGACACAACGAAAAGCGAGGCGGGCTCCCACATGTCGGCGACTATTTGCATAAACCGTTGGTTCGCGCCTCTTTCTCGTCGACTTCCTTCCTTCCCGCGCCTCCCACTCCACCGCCGCCGCCGGATTTCCCGGCCGTTTGGGCGTCCGATCCGTGCCGCGAGTCGGCACCATTGTCGCGGCCGGGCTCCCGCCGGCCGTGCCGCCGCCGCCGCGTCGCCGGCGCGTCCCGCAACGCGCCGTCAAATCCGCCCCACCTCCGTGCACGAAGGTGCTCGACGACTTGCCAGGTAGGCGCGATTGGTCGCTGTTTGTTGTGTCGTCTGCCTCGGCGCAATTTTAACCATTGATTTTGGTTTAGCCATGGACAGCGACGATGAGATGGTTGCCCTGCTGCTGGAGGACGAGCAAGCGTTCGACGACGACCTGCGGGAGCATTTGCTGATCATCGCGTCCCTCCAGGATAGGGTTGAAAACGGAACGGAAACGGACGGAAATATGTCTTATCGTTTTTGTTTCCACCTATCTTAACGGAATCAAAAACGAAATCGGAAACCCCGGAAACGAATATGGAAACAAAAATCACCGAAAATGAATATGGAGCGGATACGGAACGGATACGTTACGAAAATGAATATTTGTCACAATAAAAATGCAGCATATTACCTTGGTATGTATACCGAAAAGGCACATATAACGAAGTAGCCAATAAGACAAGGAATATCACTCAACTTCAACAAGCGGCAATTCAACATAAAGTACTACCTCCGTCACTAAAAGAGTGTCTCAACTTTGTCCAAATTGTATGTATCTAGATCCAATTTAGTATCTAGATACATCCAAAATTTGACAAAATTAAGACATCCTTTTAGTGATGGAGGGAGTAACAGACATAGTTTAACACTTAGACAAGTGCAAGTTCACATAAATATTTTTGCGTCGACACTAAGACTGTTCGTGGGCAGTCGCTTTGCCGCCTGATCGCTCGTCTTGTAGGAAGAAGCCGCGATCGCTACGATCGCTTGGGAGTTGGGACTAGGTCTTCTGGAATTGTCCCAAACAGAGATGAGTCGTCGGGACTGTAGGCGGCTGTCTATAATTAGTAGGTGGCCTGCATACCTAGTTTCATGTGTAAATGTAGGCCTACCAAGAACATGGGCCTCTCTAGATTACATTTGCGGAAACTTTTTATATTTGTTTATCCGGAATTTCCTTTGCCGTTTTTGTTTCCGTCGGAAACAACTCCCTCGTTTTCATTTTCGTTTCCTTTTATGATTCTTCCGTTTCCTTTCGTTTTCCGCAAAATGCCATTTCCTTTTCCCTTTTTGCTCTCCATTTCCTTTTTCTTCGAAAACGGACGGAAAATTTCCCTTTCATTTTCAACCCTACTCCAGGACATGCTTGACGCTGAGTCGGAGAAGAGGAAGAGGCCGCGCCGCGGAGGATCAAGGCCGGGAAGAAGGAAGTCGAAGCCCCGGCAGAGGATGGAGGGGCATGCCATGCTGCACAACGACTACTTCGCCGACGGGGCAACACATGCCGACAATTTTCGGCGCCGGTACAGGATGAGCAAGGGCCTGTTCATGAATATCCTCCACGGCGTTCGAGAGTTCGACCCCTACTTCAAGCTCAAGGTCGACGCCTGTAGGCGTTCCGGGGTTCTCATCCATTCGAAGTGCACCGCCGCCATGAGGATGCTTGCATACGGAGCACCTGCCGATACACGGGACGACTACCTTCGCATGAGTGAGTCTACTGCCATTGAGTGCATGTACAAGTTTTGTCGAGCTGTGGTGGAAAAGTTTGGCAAATACTACTTGAGAGGGCCAACTGAGGAAGAGACTGCAAGGATCATGGCACAAAATGCTGCCGGAGGATTTCCTGGAATGCTTGGAAGCATCGATTGCATGCACTGGGCATGGAAGAACTGCCCGTTTGCTTGGCAAGGTATATACAAAGGGCGTCATGGATATTGCAGTGTGGATATACAAAGGGCAAGGTATCATCTTGCTCCCTTGACCTCCCTCTAGCGTGACGCTCGTACCCGTCGTTGTTTCTATCATGCTGACGATACCTCCTGTCTGCATCAGACCGACGATATCTTTCATCGTCTTCGTCGTAGCGCCGACGTCGGTCATACTGCTGCTCATATTTGTTGAGGAGATGCACGGAGAGTGGGCGTTGATACCGTATGCTTCTCACCTCCTCCTCGGTTAGGTATCGTCTATCATCATCCTGGGGCCGGTCGCGTGGAACGGCCTCCTCTTTGTCTTTGCCACGAGAGTGGCTGCTCTCTGCTTTGCCCGTGCTATGGCGGCTCACCAGCCCTGCCATATTGACACCAAAGGAGAACCCTGGCTCCCTTATAGAGTGGCTGAGATCCACCATATTGACGCCAGGAGACGAACGTGTGCCTCCTTTGACCTTGATGCCGTGCAGACGGTTTTTCGCAAAGGAGCCGATGAGCTCGGCTTCACAGATGGCCTTCAGCTCATCGCATTTCTTCTTGTGCTCCGCAGGAAGATCCTCGTATGTGATCTGTTCCTCTGCCATCTCGGATGTCGATGTTGACGTGGATGTTGCAGAAGATGTCCCACCGGGCGTGCCAGAATGTGTTACCTGCCAAAACCCACCGGCGGGCAATGGTTAAGCAACACGAAGAGCCGGGAGGCTCCCAAGGCCGCTTAGTGGACCCTGGCACCTCGCGTCGTCCCGCAAGTCTTCCAGCCACGTCCCGGCGGTTGCTAGGGCGTGCCACCCGACCTAGACCCGATCAGGAAGGTGTTAGATTGCTTCGATTGTTCCCGCATGGTAGACACGTAAACATTAAATACGAGCCCTATCGGCTCTCAGAGTTGCCTCGTGGATCGGCTCAAAGAGCCGATCGCCCCATGGTTCATGTTGGATTTGCAATGAAATGGGGATCCTGCTTGATCAAAACAAAGCTAAACCGATCTACGACAGTTTAGGGTTTTCACCGCATAACCGGAACGTCCTACGTGTGATCGGGCCTAGCAGATACGGAATATGATGCAAACTACTCCTACGAGAGGCCTAAAAACCAACATAACGTTAATTCCCGGAACATCCCTTGTAGGAACGGTAAACAACACCTAACGCACTACCGGATCATCCGACCCCAAGCATAAGGCCTAACTATGCAGAATTAAACTAATCCTTGCGGAACAAGGAGCAACTATAACGGATCGGATCTACTAAGTAACGAACAAGCAAGATGCTGCCCTTACACCCAGATAGGTATAAGGGCAGCTAGGTGTCGAGGGACGGCATTGCCACGCAGATATGCACGAGAAAGCATCAATGCAAGCCCCTAAACACCTAAAGATAAGTAGTGCTGCTTCAGCACGAGCAGCACAAGGTAGACGAATAAACGTGTACTGCCTAGATCGCGAGATGCGATCTAGGCAGCATGATGCTTACCCGGAAGAAACCCTCGAAGGAAGGGGCGGCGATGCGCCTGATTTGTGTTTGTTGTGAACATGATTGTCCTCCTTTCTCGATAACCCTAGATACATATTTATAGTCCAAGGGACTTTCTAATTCAGGCGTGCACCTAACCGTGCACGGGCCAGACTCTACCTGTTAATTCTAAACACGATGCGATCTACTATATTACAGATACACGGGCAATTTAGCCCAAACTCTTAGCGCAAGGCCGCTTCAAAGATGCTCCACGTGTAATCTTCAAAGCCCATCTTCACTTACGGCCCATCTCCTGATTTGGCCAAAATCTGGTGATAACACATGCCCCCCTGGTTTTGGTAATGATAATTTCAAAACCATCTGTCTTTCCTTCGAGGGGTCGTGTCATGGCAGAGCAGAACCGTCGCAGTATTTTCTCATCATGACGACTTTCCTTCCCAACTTCTCTGCACGATTTGACAGTTTTGGCACCACGTCCTCGGGAACTTCTCGACAATTAAATTTCCACCTCCTTTTATTTAACCGCATCGAACAGTTCTCCTCTCCATCCCCTTCGCACCAGCACCTCCAAAAGCCCTCCTCTGCCACCATGTCTTCTTCTTCTTCCTCCTCATCGGGTCTTTCCACCCAATCTTCCCCTTTCCGCGAGCCGACACCGGAGTGGGACCCGCAGGAGGCCCACGCGGCCAACATCCGTCGCGCCATAGCCGACGGGGACGAGTCGAGCCACGACTCGTCCATCTGGTCCGAAGATGACCAGTCCTTAACGGACGGGGAGAGCGACCTCCACTTCCTCGCCATTGTGGAATCGGAGGAGGAGAGCGACGACGATCGCTTCTCCTGGGACGGTTTCTCCTCCGCCGAAGAGGGGAAGGAGGAAGAAGAGGAGGAGGATGACACCTCCTCTGACGAGCCGCCGGCCAAGCGTCTCTGTCCTTGGCCGGGCAACACCAGCAACTTCGACGGCGATGATGACGACGCTGACGGAGAAGACGAGGACAATGAAGGTCCCGCCGGTGGTCGCTACAGCAACGACGATGAGCCGGCCAGGAGCAGCGCCGACAGCGGCGATGGCGGCGATGAGGGCAGCAGCGGCCCCTAGATAGGATAGAGCTAGGAGTATAGTGGATAAGGCAATGTATCCCCTAGCTGTTCCTTTTGTAAGAAATCTGGCTATCAATGAAGAGTCCCCTTTAACTTGATTTTGCCGATTCCTTTTACGTTAATTTAGCCGATTCCCCCTCATCCTGACTTTGCCGATTGTTAGCCTAATCAATGCTTAATGAACCGATGACAACGCATCGGTCTTAGATCTTGGAAATCCAAATCCCCTGAGCTTAATGTTAGCTTTAATCGGCGAGACTCCAGAATTGATGCCTTCAGGAGAACTCTAGGACCATTGCTGAAAATCTTGATCGCCTACAACTTTCCTTGCGATGCTTTGTCTCTTTGCAACAGCAAACTGGCCCAAAGCCTATCAATTATGATGGCTCCCTCTTCAAACTGGTGGCTCTAGCTCCTCAGAGCAAAGAACCTTGAGGGCGAGCTGCCCCCCGAGCCTCAGTCAAGGCGAGGATAAAAGTGTACCAACCGAATGGGTCATCATCGGCTTCCCAATTGTAGTGCAGCGTCAGCCGATTCTAACCAAATCGGCTTTCAAGATCATCGATATTTCAGGGCGAGCTGCCCCCCGAGCCACTCCAGCTCTTCATCAGAACAGGGCAGGAAAGCTCACGCCCAAGGAGCCAATGCACTAGGATGGCTTTGGAAGGATCTTTGGAAGGATCAGCAGCTCCCCTGAATTAAGAAGCCTCAAACGAAGTGGCCCTCGACTCCTCCTAGCTCCATTCTAGCGTCTTGCTGCTTAGATTGGCTCATCACAGATCTTGAAGATTCCCTTGAGTCGATGGCCGTGCATCGGCTTTTAATTCTTAAGTCGATGTTTACGCATCGGCTGTGCCCAAAATTTTTGGATTTTCAATTTTTTATTCGGCCGATTTATTTATGCATCGGCCCCCCATGCTTGAGCTGTTCTGCTGGGCATTTGACATCCACTCCAAGCTTTGTATCCTCGTGTCTCACCCCTCTATGTGCCCCCCGAGCCGATTCTGTCAAGTATTTGATGGTATCGGCTCTTCAGGCATCTGTCGGATCAATGCTGAATACACACAAATCGTATGTCGAGGATAATTTTGGCCGATTGCGGGAATCGGCCTCCCTTTTCATTGCAATGCTTCGTGAAGGTTTAGCACTTCTTGGTTTCCCACTGTAGCTACGTGGCACGCTGGAGATAAGATCCTTTGCTTTCCATCTTTTGAGGGCCGATCGCAGGGATCGGCCTTGCCACGTACTTCCAATGTCTTGGACCTGCTACTCTGTCCGGATCACGGATACCATGTTTGTATCAGCCGATGTCTCTGCATCGGCATAAGCCGATGCATGTGCATCGGCTTTCGTCTGTTTAGGGCGCCATACTTTCTTTGGCGGGCGCGCCTTTGTCTCCAATGTTTGCTGAAGTTTCGCGGCCAGATCGGGCCGCGCTTTACGCAACGTGTGCAGTGCATCGTGCCTCGGCTTCTTCCAGGTTTCGCAGCCGCCGCACCCTACGCTTCGAGAATGGCTGAGTCCATCAGGGCACCACCTTGGTCGGTGATACCTATCTTCTTCTCCATCTGACTCCTCAAAGTCTTCTTCTTGAGATGACTCAGCTTGTTTATTATGAGGTGGGAGAGGCCCTAGACGCTCGAACACTGAGACTTCATTTGTCCTCCTCCTTTGCTGCTTGCATTCTGGCGCGTTCTCGATTGTTGGCAATCGGCTCATTCCCGAGTCCCAGCAATGTTTGAAGAAAGGACAGTCCCAAGTGCTTATCCACGTCATCTTGCTCCCTTGACCTCCCTCTAGCGTGACGCTCGTACCCGTCGTTGTTTCTATCATGCCGACGATACCTCCCGTCCGCATCGACCGACGATATCTTTCATCGTCTTCGTCGTAGCGCCGACGTCGGCTCATACCGCTGCTCATATTTGTTGAGGAGATGCACGGAGAGTGGGCGTTGATACCGTATGCTTCTCACCTCCTCCTCGGTTAGGTATCGTCTATCATCATCCCGGGGCCGGTCGCGTGGAACGGCCTCCTCTTTGTCTTTGCCACGAGAGTGGCTGCTCTCGCTTTGCCGGTGCTATGGCGGCTCACCAGCCCCGCCATATTGACACCAAAGGAGAACCCCGGCTCCCTTATAAAGTGGCTGAGATCCACCATATTGACGCCGGGAGACGAACGTGTGCCTCCTTTGACCTTGATGCCGTGCGTACGGGTTTTCGCAAAGGAGCCGATGAGCTCGGCTTCACAGTTGGCCTTCAGCTCATCGCATTTCTTCTTGTGCTCCGCGAGGAAGATCCTCGTATGTGATCTCGTTCCTCCGCCATCTCGGATGTCGGTGTTGACGTGGATGTTGCGTAAGATGTCCCACCGGCGTGCCGGAATGTGTTACCCGCCAAAACCCACCGGCGGGCAATGGTTAAGCAACACGAAGAGCCGGGAGGCTCCCAAGGCCGCTTAGTGGACCCCGGCACCTCGCGTCGTCCCGGAAGTCTTCCAGCCACGTCCCGGCGGTTGCTAGGGCGTGCCACCTGACCTAGACCCGATCGAGGAAGGTGTTAGATTGCTTCGATTGTTCCCGCATGGTAGACACGTAAACATTAAATACGAGCCCTATCGGCTCTCAGAGTTGCCTCGTGGATCGGCTCAAAGAGCCGATCGCCCCATGGTTCATGTTGGATTTGCAATGACATGGGGATCCTTCTTGATCAAAACAAAGCTAAACCGATCTACGACAGTTTAGGGTTTTCACCGCATAACCGGAACGTCCTACGTGTGATCGGGCCTAGCAGATACGGAAGATGATGCAAACTACTCCTACGAGAGGCCTAAAAACCAACATAACGTTAATTCCCGGAACATCCCTTGTAGGAACGGTAAACAACACCTAACGCACTACCGGATCATCCGACCCCAGCATAAGGCCTAACTATGCAGATATTAAACTAATCCTTGCGGAACAAGGAGCAACTATAACGGATCGGATCTACTAAGTAACGAACAAGCAAGATGCTGCCCTTACACCCAGATAGGTATAAGGGCAGCTAGGTGTCGAGGGACGGCATTGCCACGCAGATATGCACGAGAAAGCATCAATGCAAGCCCCTAAACACCTAAAGATAAGTAGTGCTGCTCACCATCAACGACGCTTCAGCACGAGCAGCACAAGGTAGACGAATAAACGTGTATCGCCTAGATCGCGAGATGCGATCTAGGCAGACATGATGCTTACCCGAAGAAACCCTCGAAGGAAGGGGTGGCGATGCGCCTGATTTGTGTTTGTTGTGAACGTGATTGTCCTCCTTTCTCGATAACCCTAGATACATATTTATAGTCCAAGGGACTTTCTAATTCAGGCGTGCACCTAACCGTGCACGGGCCGACTCTACTCGTTAATTCTAAACACGATGCGATCTACTATATTACAGATACACGGGCAATTTAGCCCAAACTCTTAGCGCAAGGCCGCTTCAAAGATGCTCCACGTGTAATCTTCAAAGACCATCTTCACTTACGGCCCATCTCCTGATTTGGCCAAAATCTGGTGATAACACCTTGAAGATTTCCAAAGCCTACGAGATCAGATCTCGTTGTTGATGTAGACGATCGTCCCCGGTGCTGCAATCCGGCAGCACTTCCGTACTCGGTCGCGCGTACGGTGTCGATGAAGCCCTTCCTCTCCTCATTCCAGCAGGCAGCGGAGGTGTGGTAGATCCCCTCGGAATCCCAACAGCACGACGGCGTGGTGGTGGTGGTGGAGGAGAATCTCTGCAGGGCTTCGCCTAAGCCGTAGCAGAGAGAAAGAGGAGGGAGGAGAGGTGGCGGCTAGGGTTATGGATGGGGGGCCTTGGCCGGCCACCCCCTCCCCTCTTAATATAGGTGGGGGGTCGGCCCCTAGGGCCCACCCATCCCCTTTGGCCGGCCATGGGAGGGGCAAACTCCTCCCCCAAGTCTTCCCCCTTATCTCCTAATTTAAACGCTTTATTTTAGGAGATAGATCTTATCTCTAATTTTAAACCATTTAAACTAGAGATAGATCTTATCTCTAAGGGGGGGGGGCGGCCTAGGCCCACATGTCATGGTGGGCAGGACCCACTATGTGGCCTCTCCCGGGGTGGTGGGCCCACTGGTGGCCCTCTAGAACCTTCTAGAAGCTCCGGTCAAAACACTGGACTTTTTCCCGAACCCCGGAAAATGACTTCCCATATATGAATCTTATTCTCCGAACCATTCCGGACCTCCTCGTGATGTCCCGGATCCCATCCGAGACTCCGAACAAAAACTTCGGACTTCAACTCATATTCCGAATCTACTTATGCGACATCGAACCTTAAGCGCGTCACCCTACGGTTCGCGAACTATGCAGACATGGTCGAGACTCCTCTCCGAGCAATAACCAATAGCGGGATCTGGAGATCCATAATGGCTCCCACATATTCAAAAATGACTTAGTGATCGATTGAACCATTTACATACGATGTCAATTCCCTTTGTCACGCGATATTTTACTTGTCCGAGGTTTGATCATCGGTATCTCCATACCTTGTTCAACCTCGTTACTGACAAGTATTCTTTACTCGTACCGTGGTATGTGATCTCTTATAAACTATTCATATGCTTGCAAGCTAATCAGATGACATTCCACCGAGAGGGCCCAGAGTATATCTATCCGTCATCAGGATGGACAAATCCCACTATTGATCCATATGCCTCAACTCACACTTTCCAAATACTTAATCCCATCTTTATAACCACCCATTTACGCAATGGCGTTTGATGTAATCAAAGTACCCTTCCGGTGTAAGTGATTTACACGATCTCATGGTCGAAGGACTTAGGCAACTATGTATCGAAAGCTTATAGCAAATTGAACTTAATGACTTGATCTTATGCTACGCTCATTTGGGTGTGTGTCCATTATATCATTCACTTAATGACATAACATTGTTATTAATAACATCCAATGTTCATGATCACGAAACCATGATCATCCATTAATCAACAAGCTAGTTGTACAAGAGGCTTACTAGGGACTCCTTGTTGTTTACATAACACACATGTATCAGTGTTTTGGTTAATACAATTATAGCATGAGATGTAAACATTTATCATGAACACTAAGATATAACAATAACTAACTTATTATTGCCTCTTGGGCATATCTCCAACACAACGTACAAACACAGAGAGAGTTGGGGGCGTGTCAAACAATTAATGAGCTAAGAGCATCTCTAGTGGCTCGTGTATACCATCGTCAAAACCTATTTAGACGACCGTCGAGCAAAATACCCTTCCTAGTGGGTGGTCTATATGGGCTCGTCGTAGCAACCCTACTACACCGACCAAGACGCCCACAACATGCTTGGCGGAATGTTGCAGGACGAGTTGGCGATACATGACCTCATCCAGAGTGGATCCCACGCGGCGTTCATGCATGACGAGTCGCTGGCGTTCATGCATGACGAGATGGGGAGTGGGCGCCGCTGGCTCCTTCTTCGAGCAACGAGGCACCATCGTCGAGGACCCGCACAAGGAACGGGCTTGCAGATGACGATGCCCATTGCGCTGCAAGGTGGGGGCGACGGGTACAACACCGAACAACCCAGACATCGCCTCCAGGTTAAGGTTGCGTGTGCAAGCAGCAAGGCTCATGTTCGTCATAACTGGCATCAAGGCCGCTGCCTATGGCTTTATGGTTGTGCGACATCGAGGCGACGAGTGGGAGTTGGGAGCTAAGCGGATAAATGAGAGTGGATGCTAAGAAGGTGACCAAAAAGGAGGTGGCCGGTGTGCGCATTTACGGTGCTGGAAAGCTCTGGCGTCGCCTTGTGGGCATCCACGTGGAGTTTAGAGCCGATGTCGCGTACTCGCTCTGTGCTGCCACCTAGAGAACCGGTGCCTCCATTAACACGACGACCAATCTACTCCACATTCATTAAAAAGGCCGACCGCCATTTTTCTCGCTGCAAGAATAGCTCCACTGCCAAATTCTAACGTGGCACGTGGCACCCATTCCACTACCTGTGTGTAGGGACTGACAAGTACCGGCTGTTTTACTAGGCTCGAAACTATATATACTTGCACATTGATTTTTTTATTTTATTTTTGAGGTTGGGCACGCTATGTGACCACAAATGTCTGTCAGGGACCCCAACAGGCCTATTTGTTGGAGTTGCCGGTGAAGATGCACTTAATTCTGCACTCATAATGAATGCCAGTTCATGATGGCATTCAGATCCCCAATTCCATTCCAACAAAGTGATTTCTGTTCAGGAAGTGCATGCACGGGGTGAATCGACTATTCACGTGAATTTTAAAATCGTTGTAGGCTTAGCCAATCATGGCGCTGTTAAAACCTTACTGTAGTCATACGTAATTCCATAACTTCAGAAGAAAATATGCTATACTTGTACACTTTACATTGTATCGGCAGGTGCATCGATGACATAGAATTACATCAGTCGCATGAAATCTTTCGTGTCCATGGGCAGCTCCAAGAGTCCAGGAAGATGTACGTTGGTGATCCTGGTCCTGCTCGTGATCCCGCGCTGCTTCTTTCTTGCCTTCTTGGGTTTGGAAGGCTTGCCGAAGATCTCCGCCGCTGCCCTCCGCTTGGCCGTGTCTGTCACCGGTTTCTCGCCGTTCCTCCGGAGATCCTTCTCGATGTCCAGCATGTCCTTGGGCAGCTTGATCTCGTAGAACAGCTTCTTCAGTTCACTGTCCAGCTCCAGCCTCGACCTCGGATCGTTCGGGAACACAATGTCTTGCTCGCCCGACAGCAAGTAGATGTCACCTGAGGATTTCAGAGCCTGCAGGAAGAAGAAAACACAGGTTAGTTTAATTTTACATATTCAGAACCAAGAATTAGTCCTCTCATAGGTTGAAGCCTTGAATCATAAACAACTTGGTCACCTGCAGATCGTCCAGCACAGATGGATACGCATCCTCCACCTCCTTGACCGTAATGCCGTCGCAGAACCTCCTGATGAGGGCAAGCAACTCGTCTTTCCCCGTCACGCCGTGCGTGGGCTGCACAATGGGGCATACATGTGTTGGTTCACTGCTCGATCGGCATGGCTAGCACTAGCAAGCAACGGAACAAAAACGTGTATACAACTCAACCGTACCTTGTAAGAGAACAGGCCCCTCCCGTCAAAGTGCACCTTGGGATTGCTCCTGAGGCTCTCGAAGACGGCGCTGTTGCCGGCGATGTCGACATAAGTCGCCTCGTTGATCTGCTTCGCCGTAAGAGCCCTTCTCGTCTGCAAGTTCAGAACACATCGGGATTAATATTAGTTGTTCAGGTACACATTTTTTCCCCAAGAAAGAAATCTGTCGTTTGTGCGCAAGAAATGCCAGAAAATCCTACATATGAAGATGCCAGATTAGTTTACCCTGTAAAGCAGCTCGATCACGGCTTTGATCTGCAATCCGACGGCGGAGTTCCTGACCGAGTGCATCTTTTGCAGCCTCGCCGTATCGTCGGAGAACCTAACCGCGGGCGCGGGCGCGGACGGCCTCGCCGTAGCCGGCCTCGGAGCATACTGCTGGGGCTTTGTTGGGGCGGATGACGGGGCTCTGGCCGCGGCGATGCTGGATAGGCTCACCTGGCACCTCTCCTGCTGCAGCTTGAACCGGTTGAGTCTCTCGTTCAGATCCATCTTGAACTCCAAATTTCCCGCCAGCAACGGAGGAGAAGATAGAAGGGGTCTATCTGCCTCCGTGAGAGTCTGAGACTGAATTTAGCTACGTCGGGGATTAGCGGTGTAGCTAGGGTTTCTGTTGCTAAATCTTAGTTGCTCTGCTTGAGACTGCGATGGCCGGCGAGGCGGTTTGGGGAAAGTGATCCAGAGACTGGGTCGGAACCTAGTACTATATAGACATCGATGCCACGACGGTACCGGACTCGGATTTTCGCAGGGCAGGAGCAAAAATTAAGGTCGGTTTTAAGATTGATTTGGTTGATACCGTGCCACGCGACCACGCTGCCCGTGCGGGTTCAACCGACCTCGGGCCCATCAGGCATAAGCTATCCTCATCAGCGTTCAAGAAAAGATAAACTTTTAGAGAATTTGCCACAAAAGTTTTAGCTTCTAAATAATATGCAGGACTTTAGGTGTTTAAATTTAGGTTTCACTAATAGAAAATAGCTCGCATTGACGGCATGGATTTGGCACGTCACTAATATGGCGTCACTCCCGTTCAAAAAAATGGCATTACTAGTACTCTCTCAGTCTAAAAATAGGTGTCTCACTTTTGTCTAGATATGGATGTATCTAGATGCATTTCAGTTAGAGATACATCTATAACTAGATAAAATTGAGGCACCTGTATTTAGACGGAGGAAGTACTTGATTTTGGCCTCGGCGACCCTCGCTAGGGTCACGAGAGGGGTGATGGCTGCTAGGAGTGTCTTCCGAGCGTTGCACCACGGACAACTGTGAACCCCTAGTTCCCACCAGAGCAACTTCACGGGACCTGCGCCAGCCTTCTTCTTCGGGGCTATGCTGGACCAAGAAGACGAAGAAGATGATCTGGAATGGCACACCCCTACTTGGTAAGCCACTTGCGGTATGCTACACTGGGGATGCGAGACACCCCTTTTTAGGATTTTTGGGGGCGCATAATCGATCCACACCTTCTCGCTCAACACAAAGGCTCAATGATTTTACCGCATAAAACCTACCGAGCGATCTCTATATGTTCTAAATATCTAGCTTGCTAAAGTTTAGTCCTACAATGCTAGTTGAGAGAGAGAGAGAGAGTGTGTGTGTTGGAGTAAAGAGGGATGTTCTAGTCTTTGTAATTGAGTGCGAAAAGAGAGCCCTTGCGCACTCCTCCTCCGACACTCACCTCACCTCGTCACACACGCACGTCACAATGCGCCGCAGGTTGCGGGGATCTCTCTGAACCGAGCTTATCTTTTCACTGTTTGAGAAATTAATTGTGTTAATAATTATGAGTTATTAACTAACGCGTTAACGCTGATGTTTCGTTCCATTTTTCTGGATTGCGGGTGACTTGATGTGGGCTGTCCCCATGACCTTTCTGAACCGCGCTTATATGAGGCGAACCCTAGCCTGAACGAGACACATATGCGACTGCCTCTTTTCTAGAACCTTACGCCGCCGCCTTCATCTTCCTCATTCCGTTCTTCGGCATGCACCGACCAACGGAACAGTAGGCCTCCGGAACCCTACCTCTCATAGACCTGTACGAGTGAGGGGCATCAAGTTTTTAGGGAGCGCTTGCGCGCGACTACCGGCAACACGACATCGTCCGACGACGAGTTTCCTAACAACGACTTCTTCCTGGACGTCGACGAGCTCTTCAGCAACCTCAACATGGAAGGCAACACCAAAGTTGCTGCTATTGCCACTGCCAACACTGTTTTTGATGTGGCCAACACTGAACCATATGTGTTTCTGGATTTACTAGAATTCATAGTTCTAGTCAAAGAAAAAAATAGCGCGCTATAACAAAATAGCGTGGGTCTAAAAATACGATATTAGCATGCTATAGCGTGCTATTAACGTAGCGTCGGCTCTCCAGATATGCTATAGCGTGCTATTAGCGTTGGAATAGCGCGCTATTTTTTTTCATGGTTCTAGTGCCTACGGTAGATGCAATCGGTTCATCTTGTCTAGATGCGATTTGTTCGTCTACTTTGTGGATCTTCTTGTCTAGTTTTCTTGTTTGTTTCAGTAGTTATGATTTATCAATTCTTTATTTGATTTTAATCATATGGTAAAAAAAAATATTGATTCAACACGTCTTAAGTAACTCCATAACTTCAGCTGAAAATATTGGTTATCCATATTGTCTCGGCAGGTGACATAGCAATTAGCCAATTACACGAGTCAGATGAAATCTTTTGTGTCCATGGGCAGCTCGAAGAGCCCAGGAAGATGTATGTTGGTGATCCTGGTCCTGCTCGTCATCCCGCGTTGCTTCTTCTTGGACTTCTTAGGTTTCGAAGGCTTGCCGAAGATCTCCGCCGCTGCCCTCCGCTTGGCCGTGTCGGTCATCGGTTTCTCGCCGTTCCTCCGGAGGTCCTTCTCGATGTCCAGCATGTCCTTGGGCAGCTTGATCTCGTAGAACAGCTTCTTCAGCTCGGTGTCCAGCTCCAGCCTCGACCTCGGGTCGTTGGGGAACACCATGTCTTGCTCGCCCGGCAGCAAGTAGATATCGCCTGAGGATTTCAGAGCCTGAAAGAAGAAAAACACAGATAATTTTAGCTTTACAGATCATAAGTTCATAACCAAGAACTGGTCATCCAATAGCTTGAACCATGAACAACTTGGTCACCTGCAGATCATCCAGTACAGTTGGATACGCATCCTCCACCTCCTTGACTGGAATGCCGTCGTGGAAGTCTGCGATTAAGGCAAGCAACCCATCTTTCCCCGTCACATTGTGCGTGGGCTGCACAATCGGGTATGTGTGTTTATCGATCGACGATCGACATGGCTAACAAGCAAACACATGTATACTCCGACCATGCAGCCTTACCTTGTAAGAGAAAAACTTCCCGTCAAATCGCACTTTGGGGTTGTTCCTCAGGCTCTCGAAGACGGCAGTGTTGCCCGCGATGTCGACATAAGTCGCATCGTTGATCTGCGTAGCCGTAAGAGCTTTTCTTGTCTGCAAGTTGAGAAAACAGATCAACGTCAGTCATTCAGGTCACGGAGAATTATTCCCCCAAGAAAGAAATATGCCGTTCATCAGGTTGCCAGATTAATTACCCTGTAGAGCAGCTCGATCACGTCCTTCATCTGCGATCCGACGGCGGATTTCCTCACTGCGTGCATCTTTTGCAGCCTCGCCGTATCATCGGAGAACCTAACCTTAGGCGCGGGCGCAGACGGTTTCGCCATAGCAGGCCTCGGAGCTGGAGCATACTGCTGCGGCTTTGTTGTTACTGACGGGGCTCTGGTTGCGTTGATGATGGAGAGGCTCGCGTGGCACCTCTGCTGCTGCTGCTTGAACCTGTCGAGCTTCCCGCTCAGATCCATCTAAAACTAAAAGCCGGGGAAGATGATTTCACGATTATTCCAACTGATTCTGGCGACTTAATTTGATCGCGCGGGTGAAATCGATCAAGCAACGAAGGAGAAGACGGATCTCTAGCTAGGGTTTCGGGTTGCTAGATCGATCCTCTAAGCATGAGACGGCAATCGCGTGCAAAGGGTCCGCAAGAAACTACTCCTGAGGTTAGGGCGGACCGTGTATATATTGACGCACGCACGCACGGAACTATCTCCGTCTCCAGGTCGGTATCGGTTCGGGGTGGTGGAGAGAGAAATTAATTGAAGGTCGGTGCCTGTACTGGGCTAACGCGCTTTAGGCCCATCGCCCATCTTTCGTCAAGTTCACATAATGTCCAAAATAACTTTTAGGGTCGTTCATGTCGAAAAACAACTTTTAGGGTCGTTCACAAATTTGCCAAAAGGAAAACCATTACGACTTTGAACTACACAATTTTGGAGCAAAGAAAGGTCGGGCACGAGGGGCGTGATTGGTTGCTTGCGGCTGCGTTTCTCGCATTCAGCGGGTCAAAAAAGGCCAATTGGTTGCTCGGCCCATCTTAAAATTACAGTCCGCACGCCTCTTAAAGCATCCTTTTCTCTGCACACGGACGCACGCTCGATTCCGCCATTTCCAGCGAGCCAAACTCGGACCGTGCGAAAAGGGGAAAAGCTGTGTACCCGCTCGTGCAAGCTCGGTGATGGCGCGAGCACGCGCACAGCACCGAAAAGTTGGCGGCGGAAATTACATCATGTCCCGCCGGTTTGAACCATATATCATCGCTCGGCTCACCGCCCAAAATATCGCCTCTCCTTTCGAGCTCTTCTTCGCGCGAGGAGCTCCCGCGACAGTCAGGTAAGAGGCGGCTTCTACCTGGTAGCTGCTGGATAGCGGCGGCGAGCAGACTTCCACTTCTTCCGCAAGCTCGGCAAGTGGTTTTCTCCGATGGCGGTGAGTCTCCAAACCCTAGCTTGGCAGGATATGTGAGCACGTCGTAGATCCGAGAAGAGGATTCGGTAGATTTGTGGCTGCTTGTTGGTTGTTGGTACTAATCTTTACACAATCTTGCTCCATATATGTAGATTTTGATATGTTGCTAGCCGTTGTTTTCATGTAGCCATTGTTAAGGTTCAAGCTTACAACTGTATGTCTGCAGATCTGCAGGAAATCTTGCTACTCTAGGTCATATTTGTAAGCCTTTGCGGTATATCTAGACAAAATTTTGGAAATTAGATGCCAGTGTGATATATTTAGATATAATCTTTCACGTATGTAGTGTTTTTAGGTTCAAGTTTGACTGTTTTTTACCGACATTCAGGTCAATCGTAGGCCCTGTTATGAATTGTGTTCTTCCAGTTCTAACTGACCTCTACCTAGGTGTACACCAACGATGACTTCGAACATGCCCTCATCGATATCCAGGACATAACGTCCTTTGTTAATGAGACCTAAGAGAAACCACTGCTAGCACTGACGTACCCATAGGAGGCAAAGATCAACTCGAAGCACGGCATGCGTTTGCTATTTGTTGACGTGCAAGACAGGTTTGCTGCTTCCACAGTCTCCAGGACGAAGGGCGAAGGTGATCAAGGAAGGTAAAGGCCCACAGTACCGGTGTGTTGAAGTAGGAGAAAAACCTCCACAAAAGGTATAAGACTAGGAAGGAGGCAAACGAAGTTTACTCTGAGTTCTTAGCGCAACATACCACCTTCTATGTACCTCCCAAGATCGAAGTTCATGAAGCTCTCAAGATCGTAGGTGATGGTGAGGCAGTAGCCTGAAGAACTTCATCATCATCGTCCTAATGATTTGAATCACGTATTATTTGCTACAGTTCTAATCTTGTGTGATCACATGTCTTAAACCCTGAACTCATGGATTGTAAGCTCACCTACTAGACATGCAAGGTGATTGTATCGGACCTTACGCTAGCCAATCCCAAAAAAAACCAATTTGTGGCCAACCAATCAACTGGGCTATAATGCCCTCATGCCGCTTGTGATATTTTTAGCATCCAAACGTATTGCACATATATACTGGCCCAAGCCCAACCTCAGCTTTTCCTCATGCAACATTCAAAACAGGAAAATTTCGCTGCGAGCAACCAATCACATCCCAAGCTCAAAATCTGCAACCTTGAAGAATTAACTTTTGCTATCCTATGATACTAGATTACTAGTATCAGATGCCTTCATGTCCTGGCAGTGGTTTGCCTGTTTATACATAAATACAATTATTCTCAGCTTAGATAACCTCATTCTGGCAGCAGATGTAACCGCTTGAATCCAAATGCATGCATTCATAAGGCATTAAAACTGTTGACAGTGCAGCGATCCATACATTACGACCATAATATTGTTCAATTTGGATAAAACAGCATAGATAACTAGACGACATAGTACCAGTAACCAGATGAGATGGACACAGCTGACAAAGAGTACGGACAGAAATGGAGTCTCAGAGACTCAGAGTTCATCTACCGGATGGGAGTTTGGTAACTGAGTAGCATGGAGCTTTGGACTCATTTCAGCTCAATGTACACGGGAGATTGGTCGGGAGACCACATGGCCTCTGGGACGAACAGGGACGCGGCCGGCTCGTAAGGGCTCCGCAGACACCCGACGCTCTGCGTCTCGCCGGACAGACAGAGGGTCCCCTTCCGCGTGTACAGCAGGATCTTGCACTTGAAATCGTCCTGCCCAGCCGGCTCACTTGCGAGGTGGATCACTGATAGTGTGTACCCCAACGGCACGCTCCGATCGACCACCAGCAGGAACACCGCCCCCTTGCCGTCGAGGACGGACACAAAGCGGGCCGACTCCCGGTCACCTATGCGCATGGCGCAGAGGTTGCCCGCCATGACGCCGCTGTGCAGCATCCCAGGGTGATCCATGATAAGGTGGTCGCGTAGAGGTTTGCGGGCGTAGGGGCGGCAGCCGGCGATGGGGCAGTAGCATGGAGAGTGGAGGCATGACGATTCATGGGAGAGCTTCTCCGTGAACAGGATGATGGCGGTGCAGCCATGCTCCCTGAACGAGCACTGGGCGGTCATGCCGCCGAGGATGTTCTCCACGGCGTGGCAGCGGATGTCGGTGGGCTCGCCACACACGCTGCAGTCGTGCTCGACCGCTTCGCAGCAACCTAAGGATGTCATATGGCCATTGATGCACTGCAAACGGAAACAGGAAAAACAAAAGCATACGAGTGTTACTGAACATAAGTGCAAAAGCACGACGCACCACACTCGGTGGCCACTGCTGTCAGATTTCGGTCATACGATCTATGTTTGGTGGAAGTCATAGCAACTTTGTGAATGAAAAGTACATCTACCAGTGGACTTCCGAAACTTTCAGCTCAAACTCCGCTACCATGCATATATACGACTATCATGCTAGTAACAGTTTGTTGAATCTGGGTCCACTGAGTGATCCAGATAGTTGATACTGCCATACAAGATTTACAATTATAGATGTTGGTCATGGGTTCATGCCGATTGGCAAAGATACTAAACAACCCCAAGGGACTAGAGAACATCAAGCATAATGAAATGAGTTGTTAACAATATATATGTCCACATCGTAATATTTATATTACTTGATGCTAAAATGGATGTATCTACAACTAGATACATCCATTTAAATATGAATAAATAGTCATAACTCTAGGAGTAGCATCATGACCAAAACATCAGATTTGTTACAAGTGAGCTATCAGAAATAATACAGCAGCAACAACATATAAAACACCAATAAGTGGCAATACTTCTGCATGCTTTGCGCCCGGGCGTAGGGAAAAAACTGCATAAAGTGTCAATACGTAACTAATGGCACAAAACTAAATTGCAGCCTACATGAATCTAATTAAATTGGGTAAATATTCTACAAGGGAAAATAGTCCGTGAACTGCAGTTTCTGTACCTGGAAAAGGGGTGGAGCCAATGTGCGGAGGCAAACAGAGCAGTCCAGCAACTTGGAGTCTAAGGTGACAGTGACCTGCTCCGAGGCCGCAGGCTCCGTCGCGGACTCAATCTTAGCCTTCTTCGCGGAGCTTCTCTCCTCCTCCCCCGACCTTTCCATACGAGGCATCTGTTGATAGCCCACAGCGAAATGCAAAGTTATTGATCAATACAAGGTATAACAACCAAGCAAAAAAAGACGATCCTTTAGAGACTTCAATGCTCTTCAGATGTCCGGATTGAAATTTGTATACAGGACATCAAAATGTTCAATTACCCGTCAAAGACAATCTTTGATCAGGCCATCGAAATCCACGTTCTTATATATGATAATGTTTGCAAACTCGCTTCAGATTGGGGCCCTATCATCCGAACACAAGGGCTTAACTGAAACTTTCTCACCCGTAAAACAAAGGACCCGCAAAAAAACTGCCTTTTCGGTATACTTTTTCTGTTGTATTGCTACCGTGTGTCTTATACACCGGATCATAGAGATATCCTTGAACAAAACATAGCTCATCGAAAAGATCTCGGATGACCCACTAAAACACGATAGCCAGTAAGAAAATTAAGGTTTAAAATAGTCTGCTAAATGAAATAGTGGTGGTCTCCTTCAAACGTTATGAATGCTATATCGTGCTAATAGTGTGCTATATTTCAAGTAGCGTTTTAGAAAAATACCAAATTTAGCCTAAAAATAATGGATTTTGCCAAAAAGTGAGGGATATATAGTCCAAAAGTGATTGAACCATACGTACATAACCACTTAAAAAATAGTTCTCCAATTATTTGCAAGGCTAACATCCCCGTTCCACGAGATAACATGATAGAATAAATTATTTATTAAGAAGCATCAGCATAGCGATGTTATCTTTCTATTCAGAAGATAAACCAATAGATCACAGTTCATCACCACAAAAAACTTAAAGAAGCTTCTTCTTTTCTTAAAGAGGAAAACTCAGGATCTTGGGCCAAGAGGCTAGAAAAAAATAACGGGCTAACGTTATGTAGTTTTAGTGCGATATAGCATACTATTCCCAAATAACGTCATAGTGAGAAAAATTACGTAAATTTAACATGGACCCTCCAGATATGCTATAGCATGCTATCGGTGAAGAAATAGTGTGCTATTTTAAACCTTAAAGGAAATAGATGCATATTTGAAAAGCACATAACTGCATGGATAAGCTCACATTAACCCGTCAATTTTGGATCCAATTCGATTTTTCTTGGGAAGTGTAGGATATAAATTCGAATGGATTAATATATATTTATACAACCCAAAAAAGGAAACTATATCGAAACCCTAAATCTCCCGCCGTCACACCCCCAAACCCAGCAACGAGCTACTCCACGCGTTCCTCCTCCTCCGCCGCCACCGGTTGCACCAACCACGGGCAGCAGCGCCAGCAATACCTCTAACTATTTTCTGCGTCACCGTCGTGCCATCGCCTAAGCACCGGTAAACCCATCGCTGTTGTCCCGAACGCAAGACGCAGATTTTCCATGCACGCGCGCTACTAAATGACTCCACAGAATAAGCTAGTGCCAGATCCATAGTCCTGACACCCACGAAGGTATGAAGCCCATTCTACTCAGCACGCAGTGGATCGCGGCGACGTGTACTTGAAGAAAAACTGGATGGAGATGAGAGAAGTGGGAGGCAGTACTCACCTTGATAATGATGGTTGACCAATCGACCGATCTCCCGCTCTGTTGATTCGAGTCTAGTTCATGTCGAGCTCTTTGCGATTTTTCGTTGTGCAGTTTTCGATGGAGAATGGTCTGTGTCCGTAGGCTGTCACCTACTACAGTAGTAGTATATATATAAGGGAAGCATTTTATGCTCTTTATTAAAAATATATTTTGGCAATCTTATTAGATATTTTGTGTAGTCTTTATTCGCAGTTTCTAAAAGTAGGCCAAGGTTAGGATTTTAGGCTGTCACCTACTACCGTATGCATAGAGGCGTTTGCTCCGGTACAAACCTCTCCCCCTAACTCAAACACATCAAAGGCTAAAATCCCTTATACCTCTTCATAATTAAACTTATGAAGAGGTACAAAACGATTACATCTGAATTTAAATAAATTTGCAACGTTCTTCTCGAGATGGAGGGGGTATTAAATTAAGTAATAGTCTTTTGGTTCGCGATAGATTTTTTCCCCGGAGGGGGTTGGGATTGAAAATCAAAATTTGAAATCAAATTCCTCGGTGTGCCCATTTACAGAGGGTTCTGGTTAAAACCTAAAAAATTCAAATATTTCAATAGTTATAATTATTTACTTGGGTGCTCGGGAAATCCGGTTACCGGATGGTAACTGAATTCCCCGACCAGTAACCAAAATCTTGTTCCTCAAGTAACAATGATCAAGCTAATGGTCGTTCCACTACTTTCATGTCGTGTCACCCCACTATCCACCTAATGACTAGTCAGAGTCCCCTTATACATGGTCGTGCTACCACAACACATCTCATCATCCATAACAACATATTTGGTGAATTACTGCTATGGGATTTCCACCCATAACATTATCAGAAGCGTTGTCCAACAAACCAACCTAACAAATTCGATACACTTATTGAGTACTTTCGAAGGAAGGCGAGGACCTCTAGTGAAGATAAAAGGCTGGCTATTGTTCATTTTCATGTCCGTTGATCCCCATATTCACATATGATCATCACTGCCTCTTTTAGAAGGATGTGGGGGTTGGAAGAAGTGAAACGGGTGAGATGCTTCTTCCTTGATTGACATCTAAATGAGACAATGAGTTACTACAAGCTGTTTTTAAGATGTTCGGAGCATGAATGAAATGACAATGTTCGTACTTTGAAGCGAGTCAACCAAGCAGAGAGAGAGGACCTCCCCATTCGATCCGGTGTTGGGCAATTGCACATATATTTGAAGTAAATTTGGTTGAAGAAAATTGGTACAAATAAACTATAAAATAATAAAACAAAGTAGAAGACTACATCTCTTCATCTTGCCCGCTCCTAATCATCCTCGTCGGTGTGGTAGTGGCGGTGACACATGGTCTCGTCGAAGATCTTGACGGTGAGCATGCCGTGGCCATCGTACTTGAAGACGACAAAGTTCCCGACGTCGATGGCGTGCGCGCGGGCAAAGTGCTTTCAGCCATTATGGAGGAACACATGCCCTTCACCGTCGAAGAGCACTTCCACAGACCACTGGCCGGTGGCGCTGCCAGACACACGCAATACGACGCCTCAGGGCTTTGGCCCATCGACGATTGATGCATCTAAAATGCATACATGAACTTTGCACTTTATTGACACATATTCTCATATATTATATTGCAACATACATGATATTATTTCCATATTTTATAATGATTTATGGGGATTTTACCTATGATCCTCTTTATTTGGGTTATTATTCTGCATAATAAGAAAATCATGTTTTGTGTATTTTTCACTTTCAGAGACCTATACAGAGTCAAATTGAGCTAAAATTTCGGGGACGTAAATATTTCATCATAAGAAGCACCTGGAGCACTTGGACCTCACCTGGAAGGGCTGGAGGCCCAAAAGATCCTAGGTGGTGTGCCCATACAGGGGGCGCTTCACCCTAGGTCTTTTCCCCCTCGACCATCCGATTCACTTCAATCTTTTGCCCACGAATTTTGTTTGACCTAATATATGACCCCCAGGGCTCCCTAGAGGCCGGGGAGTGCGGCAAAACACAGAAATATGAATACGAAGGCTGCAGCAGCGAAGATTGGAGGAGGAAACTCCGCCGGAGCTGCCGCCGGAGGGATCTCCACCTTCTCCAACGTCTTCCTCATCAACACCATGATCAATTGGGAGTAGCCCACCTCTGGAATCTGGATTTGTGGTACTATCTTGATCTATCTCTCTCTCTTGTTCTTTATAGATCTTAGTACCATATGAGCTCCCCAACATGATTATGGTCATATATGTAATTTTTATATGGTGAATCTTTATTCTATGATATTGTGATATGAGATTGGAATCTATTATGTGTGAGATGTATTGATAGATGCATATTATATACCCATTCTTAAGTATTGGTTTTGATCCAACTAATATGCAAGAACGTGTATGGGGAGATGTATGTATTAGATGGAGTAGCATGGTTTTAGTGATTGGATAGTGACCATAAATTCGTTGATCTATTATGGTTTTTTCCTTTTCCTTTGCTACCTCACTAGGGATAAAGTGAATGCATGTGCTATGTTCGTCACGTGACAGAAGTAATGATCCTGTTTGTTCAAGGTAGCATATTTGGTATTCAAACATCATGTCAAAATACTTATGTCTATGCTCTGTTAATTCTTAACACAAGATTGCACGGAGTTTTCCCTTTATTATAGAGTATAAAAGATATGTGTTGCATCATATGTATGTTAGGATGTGCGTGATGCCCATATATATGCTTATCAAACACATAGTGAAGTTCCACTATGATTATCTCATTGATGAATTGCTATTATCAACTACAACTTTAAAAAGAGAGTAGACAAGTAAACCCATGAACCCCGGTCCATTTCTATGTGTCCTCCCAAAAAATTTCGTTCCCACCTTATTTTAAATCAAAAAATAACATATGATATATCAAAATGTTCACAAAAGAAATCTCTATGTAATAAAAGTATAATTTACATATGAATTTGAATAACTTATGAATATGAATTTGAAGTCATGTACCAAAGTGTCGGCGGGATAAGGACATGCGGCAACCGTTAGTCCCGGCTGGTGGGTAAGTTTCCCGTCAAGACGTTGCGCGGGAAATTTTCCCGCCACGATGCCGCGCGGGAAAGTTTATTACGATTGAAATGGAATTAAAGTACATAGCTCAACTGAAAATTAAGATACATGCCCAGATTAAGTCACAATCGGCCGAACTTGTTTTCGAATGTTGGAGTGATTCAGTCATACTCGTGCCTATCCCTATAAACGTCGCCACTGTAGTCGTCGTAGTCGCCGATGTTATCATCGCTGGCATCGGGGTCGCGGTAGTCGAACCTCGGCGGGTGAGAACGCATGGGCTGGAACTGTGGGGAGTACGGCCACGCCACCATAGACGACGGTCGGCCTCGTTGAAGTTAAAATGAGGTGGGCCGTAATCCTTGTGTTTGGCAAGCGCACTCTCACGCCGATTAATGAAGAAGCCGTCCCAAGTCGGGCTGTAGTCGGGATGCCACTGGGGATTCCTCTGCTGCTCTGGTGTGAACTCGAAGTAGTAGTGGTTCGTGATGGCCATCTAGCGCGCCACACCTAGAGGGACAGGAGGGACCGGTACGCCTCCGACGCTCAACATCCAGCCGATGGGGACGCGGTAGCCCGGCGGGCAGGGGTAGTTTGAGGCGCAAAGCGCCTCCGCCTCCTGGGGGTTAGATATACGATGGAAGCCATGGGAGAGAGTGATGTGGTTTGCTGATATGAGTCTAGATGTGTGATACGTCTCAAACGTATCTATAATTTCTTATGTTCCATGCTACTTTTATGATGATACACACATGTTTTATACACACTTTATGTCATTATTATGCATTTTCCGGAACTAACCTATTGACAAGATGCCGAAGTGCCAGTTCCTGTTTTCTGCTGTTTTTGGTTTCAGAAATCCTAGTAAGGAAATATTCTCGGAATTGGACGAAATCAACGCCTAGCATCTTATAATTCCACGAAGCTTCCAGAACACCGGAGAGGCACCAGAGGGGAGCCCTGGGGGGCCCACACGTGTGGGCGGCGCGGCCCAGGGGGGCGCGCCCCCCTGTTGTGTGGAGCCTCCGTAGCCCCTCCGACTCCGCCTCTTCGCCTATAAGAAGCCCCCTGACCTAAATCTTCGATACGGAAAAGCCACGGTACGAGAAACCTTCCAGAGCCGCCGCCATCGCGAAGCCAAGATCTGGGGGACAGGGTCTCTCGTTCCGGCACGCCGCCGGGACGGGGAAGTGCCCCCGGAAGGCTTCTCCATCAACACCACCGCCATCTTCATCACCACTGCTCTCTCCCATGAGGAGGGAGTAGTTCTCCATAGAGGCTAAGGGCTGTACCGGTAGCTATGTGGTTAATCTCTCTCCTATGTACTTCAATACAATGATCTCATGAGCTGCCTTACATGATTGAGATTCATATGAGTTTTGTATCACTATTCATCTATGTGTTACTCTAGTGATGTCATTAAAGTACTCTATTCCTCCTCCATGGTGTAACGGTGACAGTGTGTGCATCATGTAGTACTTGGCGTAGGTTATGGTTGTAATCTCTTGTAGATTATGGAGTTAACTATTACTATGATAGTATTGATGCGATCTATTCCTCCTTCATAGTGTGATGGTGACAGTGTGCATGCTATGTTAGTACTTGGTGTAATTGCAATTATCTATCATGCACTCTAAGGTTATTTAAATATGAACATCGAATGTTGTGGAGCTTGTTAACTCCGGCATTGAGGTGCTCTTGTAGCCCTACACAATTAGTGGTGTTCATCATCCAACAAGAGAGTGTAGAGTGGTTTTATTATGTGATCAATGTTGAGAGTGTCCACTAGTGAAAGTATGATCCCTAGGCCTTGTTTCCAAATACTGCAATCACCGCTTATTTACTGTTTTACTGCATCTTTACTTCCTGCAATATTACTACCATCAACTGCACGCCAGCAAGCTATTTTCTGGCGCCGTTGCCACTACTCATATTCATCTATACCACCTGTGTTTTACTATCTCTTCGCCGAACTAGTGCACCTATACATCTGACAAGTGTATTGGGTGTGTTGGGGACACAAGAGACTTCTTGTATCGTGATTGCAGGGTTGCTTGAGAGGGATATCTTTGACCTCTTCCTCCCCGAGTTCGATAAACCTTGGGTGATTCACTTAAGGGAAACTTGCTGCTGTTCTACAAACCTCTGCTCTTGGAGGCCCAACACTGTCTACAGGAATAGAAGCGTGCGTAGACATCAATGTGATATGGAAATGGAGGCCAAGCCTACATATATATAGTGAAAAATGGCGGGAAGACGGTGGCGGGAAGCGGTGGAAAGCGCGGGAGAAAAATAGGCGGGAACGCAGTGGCGCGGAAAACTTTCATCTCGGGTGGGGGCTCAAACCGGGACAAAAGATCGGGTGGCTTAATCTGGGGGAGGCTTATCTGGTGTTTGCCCTTTTATCTCGGGTGGGGTCTCAAACCGAGACAAAAGATGGGGGGCTTAATCTGGGGGAGGCTTATCTGGTGTTTGCCTTATCTGGGGGGGGGGACTTACTTGGGGGGCTTATCCGGGGGGGGTATCTGGAGGCACGCCGCTATATATAGCCCCTCCGGGGAGAGCCGAGAGAGCAGCCCGGGAGCAGAGAGAGGAGAGGCAACGACCAGGATGGAAAGAGCCTCTCCGGCGGAGCTTCTCGAATATGTCTTAGATGGCCGGCCGTCTTAGACATATTCGGAAGCTCCGCCCGAGTGAACTCTTCCCGCAAGAAGGACTCCCGCCCGGAAGCTTCTCGAAGACGTCGTTGGTGCTCACGCCCTAGGACATCTTCGGAAGCTCCGCCAGTGTTGGGGAAAGGGTTGGGAAATCACCCGTGGCGGAACTTCTCGAAGATGTCGTTGGTGCACACGCCCTACGACATCTTCGGAAGTTCCACCTCGGATTTTTTTTTATGCAAGCCCGTGAAAGACTCCATCTCCTCTAACAGTGTTGGGAAAAGGGTTGAGAAATCTCCCATGCCGGAACTTCTCCAAGATGTCGTTGGTGCACACACAATACGGCATCTTCGGAAGTTCCGCCTCGGAATTGTTTTCTTGCAAGCCCGTGAAAGACTCGATCTCCTCTAGCAGTGTTGGGGAATCTCCACTGTTAATACATACAGTTTCATGATAACACAAAAATAAATGGGAAATTGATTGCCATGTTGAGATACTCATTTGTGCCATGAACCTTCTTAAATTAACTTGGATCATAGAGCCTTTTCATCATTGAACCTTCTTCGGCCGTAACCATGGAGCATCTTCATCATTTAACTTGATGCTTGGGTCAATGTTCACTGTTCATCAAACTTATTATAATCTTCTGACATGTTTGTCTTGTCCTCCACTCCCACGATGTTTCTTTCACCAGAAAAAATTATGTTGCGCTTTGGCTCATCGTATGATGTATTCGTTTTCTTATTTTTTCCTGTTTCTTGGTTTGGTAGACATGTACTTCACATAGAAAACCTGGGCCACGTCCTTGTCTAGGACGAATGGTTCGTCTCTATACCCAAGATTGTTGAGATCCACTATTGTCATTCCATACAACTTGTCTACCTGAACCCCGCCTCCTGTTATCTTGACCTATTTGCACCTAAACAAAGGGACCTTAAAATAAGGTCCGTAGTCAAGTTCCCATATCTCCTCTATGTAACCATAATATGTGTCCTTTTGTCCTTTGTTGTTTGTTGCATCAAAGCGGACACCACTGTTTTGGTTGGAGATCTTTTTATCTTGGGCGATAATGTAAAATGTATTCCCATTTATCTTGTATCCTTGGAAAGTCAATACAGTCGAAGATGGTGTCTGGGCCAACTAGTACAACTGATCTCCAACAGTGATGTCATTCATGATATGTTTTTGCAACCAACCGCCAAAATTCGACATGTGTTCACGTGTAATCGAATCGTCCAACTGCCCTGAGTTCTGGGAGCGTACAATATTCTTGTGTACATTGATATACGAAGCCACCAAGGTGGAACTTTGTAGAACTGTGTAGTGTGCTTGAGTGAAAGAATGCCCGTCCCTACATATCATTGCTTTCTTTCCTAGCGTGCCTCTTCCACTCAGTCTCCCATCATGTCGTGATTCAGGAACACCAATCGACTTAAGGTCGGGAATAAAGTCAACACAGAACTCAATGACCTCCTCTGTTTCATAGCCCTTGGAGATGCTTCCTTCTGACCTGGCACGGTTATGAACATATTTCTTTAAGACTCCCATGAACCTCTCAAAGGGGAACATATTGTGTAGAAACATAGGACCGAGAATGGAAATCTCATCGACCAGGTGAATGAGGAGATGTGTCATAATACTGAAGAACGATGGTGGGAAGACCAGCTCAAAACTAACAAGACATTGGACCACATAATTTTGCAACCTTTGTAGACTTTCTGGATTGGTTACCTTCTGAGAAATTGCATTGAGGAATGTACATAGCTTCACAATGGGCACTCGAACATTTTCCGGTAGAAGCCCCCTCGATGCAATCGGAAGCAACTACGTCATTATCACGTGGCATTCATGAGATTTCAAGTTCTAGAATTTTTCCTCTGCCACACTTATTATTCCCTTTATATTGGAGGAGAAGCCAGACGGGACCTTGATACTATTTAGGTATTCAAAAAAGATTTCCTTCTCTGCTTTTGTAAGAGCGTAGCTAGCTGGAGTAATGCCGTCCTTTATCTGTATCATGCAGTTTTTCTGGGTCTTTCATACGTTGCTAGTCCTCCCGTGCTTCTGGTGTATCTTTTGTCTTCCCGTACACGCCCAGGAAGCCTAGCAGGTTCACACAAAGATTCTTCGTCATGTGCATCACGTCGATTGAAGAGCAGACCTCTAGGACTTTCCAATAGGGTAGCTGCCAAAATATAGATTTCTTCTTCCACATGGCCGCGTGTCCGGCAGCATCATTCGGAACAAACCGTCCGCCAGGACCCTTTCCAAATATTACTTCTAGATCCTTGACCATACCAAATATATCAGCACCCTTACGGTGGGCAGGCTTCTTCCGGTGATCTGCCTCACCGTTGTAATACTTGCCTTTCTTTCTTAAGGGATGAGTACACGTAAGAAATCCATGATACCCCAGGTACACGACCTTCTTACATTTATCCAAATATTCACCTTTGAGCTCATCTAAACAATGCATGCATTGTATCCCTTGTTTGACTATCCTCAAATGTTACCAAGAGCAGGCCAAACATTGATGGTTACGAAAAGCAACGCTCGTAGGTTAAATTCATCATGCTTGTGCTCGTCCCACACAGGTACACCTGCTATGGACCACAGCTGTAGAAGTTCCTCAACTAATGGCTTCAGGTACACATCAATGTCGTTGTCGGGTTGCTTCGGGCCTTGGATGAGCACTGGCGTCATAATGAACTTCCGCTTCATGCACAACCAAGAAGGAAGGTTATAGATACAAAGAGTCACATGCTAGGTGCTATGGCTGTAGCTCTACTCTCCAAAAGAATTCATGTCATCTGTACTTAGACCAAACCTTAAGTTTCTTGCATCCTATGCAAAGTACGGGAACTCTCTATCAATTTTTCTCCACTAGGACCCATCAGCAGGGTGCCTCAACATCTCGTCTTTCTTACGTTCTTCTTTGAGCCATCGCAATAACTTAGCGTGCTCTTTATTTCTGAACAAACGTTTCAGCCGTGGCATTATAGGAGCATACCACATAACCTTGGCAGAAACCCTCTTCATGGGGCGCTCGCCCTCAACATCACCTGGGTCATCTCTTCTGATCTTATACCGCAATGCAGTGCACACCGGTCATGCATCCAAATTCTCGTACTCACCGCGGTAGAGAATGCAGTCATTAATGCATGCATGTATCTTTTGCACGTCTAATCCTAGAGGCGGACAATCTTCTTCACTTCGTACGTACTAGCGGGCAATTCGTTACCCATTGAAAGCTGCTTCTTAATTGTTTTCAGCAACTTTTCAAATCCGGAATCAATCCTACCGTTCTCTGCCTTTCATTGCAACAATTCCAGTGTGGAACCAAGCTTTTTCTGGCCATCTTCGCAACAATTTGTTGTGATCGCCTAACATCTGGTCGAAGTTCAACCTTTCCTTTTTGGTTTCATATTGTCTCCTTGCATCAGCAATGGCCCGGCCAAGATCATCAACGGGCTCATTTGGTGCCTCTTGGTCTTCTTCTTCATTGTCTTCATTGTCTTCATTGCCTTCTGATGGAAAACAACCCCATTTGCAGTATTACCGTATTCAGGGAACATGGGATAGTTGCCATCATCCTTTTCTTCTTCTTCATTGTCTTCCATCATAACCCCTATTTCTCCGTGCTTGAAACCGGACCGCAACAGGTGGCTGTGAATGGTACTCGAGGAAGAGTAATGTACGACATTCTTACAGTCAACACATGGATAATACGTAAAGCCACCATGTTTGTTTGCCTCAGCCACATTGATAAAATTTCTCAGGCCTGAAGTGAACTCGTTAAAGCGTCGGTCAATGTACATTCATTGCCGATTCATCTACATGATATAATTAAGCTTATCAAAAACCATTACAGAACATCATGATTAGTGAAATGATGTATATATATACATGCATTTTATCAATGATAGATGAAAGAATAAAGTTGTTAACCTCGATGGAGAAGAAAAAAGACAGTTAAGTGTGGCTTGTTTTGTGTGAACTCAAGTGCAAAACCTCTTAGGCATTTCATCGAACACCTCTTGTGCATATGAAGAGAGCAAAGCAACATACACTCCTCTTGTGATAAGAAGTGGAAAAATGGCTAAGTGTGGCTCACACTTGGGCAGGGACAAGGTGTATGTAGGTAGATGGGAACTTTGTCCCGGTTGGTAAGGCAAACCGGGACCATAGGGTAGTCCTTTGGTCCCGGTTTGTAATACAAACCGGGACTAAAGGGTTCCAAGGCATGAAAAGGCCTGCCACGCTCTGCTTTTTTTTCTTTTTTTTCGAAAAGGGGATATGACCCCAGCCTCTACATCGTGACGATGCACATGGCCTTTATTATTAATACTCAGTGTCAACAAAAGTATGTTGTACAGAATTCGCTAAAAACACACGATCGATACATAAACCAACCATGCAAGACACAAAACACTCTGAGGACTAGACGAACTAAGCATCCTGTAGTCGACTAGTGTGACACCATCCAGCCTGGGACAAGATACCCTGTGCGACCATCTGGAGATGGTTGCATCCAGTATCCATAAACGCCCGCTGGTCCTGAGGAAGGAGTAACGCCCATTGTTGCACCCAGTGCACAACCATATGGATAACCTGCATAATATTGAAAGAAGTTGAGTTGTTAAACACAATATTATTCCGACACCTCCATATTGACCAGCATAGAGCGGATACACCAATGCGTATACGCTCTTTTGCTTTTTTGTCAACTCCATTTAACCAATTGCCAAACATATTTGTAACATTAGTTGGAGGTGGAAGGTCGAAAGAGAAAAAAACCATGCGCCAAAGCAGTTTTGCAAAGGGACAACTTATAAATAAATGTTCAATAGATTCTTGAGCACCACAAAAAAGGCACTTCGTACAGCCTTTCCAATTTCGTTTTGCAAGATTGTCTTTAGTTAACAGAACTTTTTGATTAAGAAATCACATGAAAATCTTGATCTTTAGCGGGATTTTAATTTTCCATAGATATTTTCGTAAAAAAGGGGTGTGGTCATTCATTAAATCCTCATACATAGATTTAACAGTAAATTGGCCGGATATTGTAAGGTTCCATACAAAAACATCATCTTGATCCTCAAGGCGAACATTCATCAAACGTCTACACAAGTGCAACCAATCCATCCATTTATTCCCATGTAATACCCTCCTAAATTGGATGTTCAAAGGTACCTGAGATAACACATCGGCCACCAAGACATTTCTATGTTGGACTATGTTATATATAGATGGATATTGCTGTGCTAAAGATCTATCTCCCAACCAAACATCCTCCCAAAATCTAACAGCTGAACCATCACCTAACTTAAAGTGACCTCGTGCAAAGAAATCATCTTTCACATGCATGAGTCCCTTCCAGAAATGAGAGTCAGATGGTTTAACCTGAACTTGAGAGAGAGTTTTTTGAGATAGATATTTATTGTGTAACAACTGCTGCCATACCCCTTCTTCATTCAATAATTTGAATAACCATTTACTGAGTAGGCATTTGTTTTTTAGTTCTAAAACTTTGATACCAAGACCACCTTGATCTTTTGGCCTACATATAATATTCCATTTCGTTAATCTATATTTGCGTTTTTCTTCATCTCCTTGCCAAAAAAATCTAGATCGATAAAAATCTAATCTTTTGAGAACCCCTTTTGGAATTTCGAGGAACGACAACATGAACATTGGTAAACTTGTCAACACAGAATTGATCAAAACAAGTCTATCCCCATAGGATAAGAGCTTGCCCTTCCAGCATCCCAATTTGCCCTCAAATCGAGTTTCTACCGGATACCAATCTGAGTTTCTAAGAGTTTTGTAGTGAATAGGAACTCCAAGATATCTAAAGGGCAAAGAACCTACTTCACATCCAAAAATATGTTTATATTGCTGTTCATCCTCCTTTGCTTTTCCGAAACAGAATAATTCACTCTTATGGAAATTAATTTTCAATCCCGATAATTGTTCAAAGATACAAAGGATTAATTTCATATTAAGAGCCTTTTGGAAATCATGCTCCATAAACAAAATGGTATCATCCGCATATTGCAAAATTGAAATACCACCCTCAACAAGGTGGGGTATTAAACTTCCAACTTTACCATCCTCCTTAGCACGCTCAATCAAGATAGCCAACATATCGACTACAATGTTGAAAAGAATGGGGGAAAGGGGATCACCCTGTCTCAAACCTTTCCTGGTCGGGAAATAATGTCCAATCTCATCGTTTACCTTAACCGCTACATTACCATCTTGTACAAAATCTTTAATAAAGCGACACCATTCCGGTGCAAAACCTTTCATTCTCAATATTTGTTGTAAAAATGACCATTTAACTTTATCATATGCCTTTTCGAAATCAATTTTAAATAATACTCCATCCATCTTCTTGGAATGCAACTCATGAATGGTTTCATGCAAGATCACCACTCCCTCTAAAATATGTCTACCTGGCATGAAAGCCGTTTGCGTAGGTCTTATCACTTTTGAAGCAATTCCTGTCACACGATTTGTACCAACCTTTGTAAACACCTTGAAACTTACATTAAGCAAACAAATTGGTCTATATTGTTGTATTTGAACAGCATTTTCTTTTTTCGGTAATAAAATAATAATGCCATAATTCAGTTTATATAGGGACAGCTCCCCATTATGCAACTGAGAAAATAGTGCCATTAGATCATCTTTAATTACCTCCCAGATTTTTTGATAAAACTCAGCGGGGAAACCATCCGGACCAGGTGCTTTGTTATGCTCCATTTGAAGAATGGCTTCGTGTACCTCCTTTTCAGTAAAAGGGGACGTAAGAAGGTCATTTTCTTCATCTGATAGCCTAGGTATGTCCTGATTGTTGTCCTCAACTAGATCAACATTGGATGGTGCGGGCTCCCCGAAAAGCTTTTTATAAAATTCAGAGATATATACTTTTAAATCCTCATCTCCAACAATAGTCTCTTCCTCTTGTTCAAGTTGATATATTTTCTTTTTCCTTTTCTTGCCATTAGCAATGAGATGGAAATATTTAGTATTACTCCCCCCTTGTTGAATATGTTTCACTTTGGCTCTCTGCGCCCATTTTGTCTCCTCGTCCCTTCTTAACTTAGTTATTTTTTCATTTGCATCTTTCAATAAAGCCCTTTTAAAGCCCCTTTAGTCCCGGTTTGTAATACAAACCGGGATCAAATGCCTCAAACGAACCAGGACCAGAGGGTAGGGTCGTCCCGCGCCGAATGAACCGGGACCAATGCCCCCCACTAGTCCCGGCTCGTTTTAAAACCGAGACTATTGCTCCAAGGGGTGCTGGACAAAAGGCATGTTCTCTACTAGTGCGTCCAAACAGACTAAAATTTAGAGGGAGAGGACACCGAAGCAAAAGTGGTTTGAGAGGGGTATCGTTTATCTGAAGACAGCTTAGCTTAGCTAACTTCATCCTGGCAGCAGATGCGCACCGCTTGAAATCCAAATGCATGCATTCATAAGACATTAAAACTGTTGACAGTGCAGCGATCCATACAGTACGACCATAATATTGTTCAACTTGGATAAAACAACATATAGATAACTAGACGACATAGTACCAGCAACCAGATGAGATAGACACAGCTGACAAAGAGTACAGACAGAAATGGAATCTCAGAGTTCATCTACCAGATGGGAGTTTGGCAACTGAATAGCATGCGAGGTGAGCTTGGACTCATCTCAGCTCAATGTAGACGGGAGAGTACTCGGGATCCCAAATGTCCTCTTCGACGAACATGGACGCGCACGGCTGGTAGGGGCTCCGCAGACTCCCGACGCTCTGCGTCTTGCCCGACAGACAGATGATGCCTGCCCGCGTGGACACCTGAATCTTGTACTTGAAATCGTGCTGCCCAGGCGCCGGCTCACTTGCGAGGTGGATCACTGAAAGTGTGTACCCCGCCAACGGCACGCTCCGGTCGACCACCAGCAGGAACGCCGCCCCCGTGCCGAAGAGGGACACAACGTGGGCCGACTCCCCTTCACCTATGCGCATGGGGTAGAGGTCGCCGGCGATGACGCCGCTGAGCTGCAACCCAGGGTGCTCCATGCTAAGGTGGTCCCGCAGAGGCTTGCGGACATAGGGGCGGCAGCCGGCGATGGGGCAGTAGCACGGGGCGTGGAGGCAGAACGCTTCATGGGAGAGCTTCTCCATGAACGGGATGATGGCGGTGCAGCCATGCTCACTGAACGAGCACCGGGTGGTCATGCCGCCGAGGATTTTCTCCACGGCGTGGCAGCGGATGTCGGCGGACTCGCCACACACGCTGCAGTCATACTCGACCGCTTCGCTGCAACCTAAGCATGTCATATGGCCATCGATGCACTGCAAAGGAAAAGAGGAAAAACAAAAAGCACCCGAGTGTTACTGAAACAAGAACAGAAGTGCGAAAGCACGACGCACCAACTGGGTGAACACTGCTGCCACAGATTTCGGCCATACTATCTACGGTATTTGGTGCAAGTCATAGCAACTTCGTGCATGAAAAGTACATCTACCAAATGAACTTCCTAAACTTTCCGCTCAAACTCCGCTACCATGCATATATACGACTTTCATGCTAGTACTAACAGTTTGTTGAATCTGGGTCCACTCAGTGATCCAGAGAGTTGATACTGCATAGGACAAGATTTACAATGCATCATATATAGATGTTGGTCATGGGCTCATGCCAATCGGCAAGAGATAATAATACACACCCCAAGGGACTAGAGAACATCAAGGATAATGAAATGAGTTGTTAACAATATATATATATATGTCCATATCGTAATATTTTTTATTTTTTTCTAATAATAACATTCATTAAGTTCTACTGTAATCAGAACAAATAGTCAGAACTCTAGGAGTAGCATCATGATCAAAACATCAGATTTGTTACAAGTGAGCTATCAGAAACAATACAGCAGCACCAACATATAAAACATCAATAAGTGGCAATACTTCTGCATGCTTTGCGGGTGTATGAAAAAACCGCATAAAGTGTCAATAGGTAACTAATGGCCAAAACTAAATTATAGCCTACATGAATCTAGTTAGATTGAGTAAATATTCTACAAGGGAAAAATAGTCTGTCAACTGCAGTTTCTGTACCTGGAAAATGGGTGGAGCCAATGTACTAAGGCAGATAGAGCAGTCCAGCAACTTGGAGTCTAAGGTGACAGTGACCTGCTCCGAGGCCGCAGACTCCGCCGCGGACACAATCTTAGCCTTCTTTGCGGAGCTGCTCTCCTCCACCCCCGACCTTTCCATACGAGGCATCTGTCGATAGCCCACAACAAAATGCAAAGTTATTGATCAATACAAGGTATAACAACCAATCAGAAAAACACATGATCTTTTGGATACTTCAACACTCTTCAGATGTACAGACTGAAATTTGTATACAGGACACCAAAATGTTCAATTACCCATCAAAGACGAGCTTTGATCAGGCCAACGAAATCCACGTTCTTATGATAGTGTTTGCAAATTAGCTTCAGATTAGGGCCCTATCGTCCGAACACAAGGGCTTAATTGAAACTTTTCCATGCATAAAAAAAAGAACCCGCAAAAAAAAGTTGTATTTTATGTATACTTTTCCTGTTCTATTGCTACCGTGTGTCTTATACAATCGATCGGATTATATAGATATCCTTCAACAAAACAAAGGTCATCGAAAAGATTTCGGATGACTTACCAAAACACTAAAGCCAGTAGGAAAATAGATTCGTATTTGAAGAGGGCCTAACCGCATGGATAAGCTCACATTAACCCATTAATTTTGGATCCAATTTGGATTTTTTTCTTGGAAAGTGTCCAATAGAATTGGAATAGAATAATATAGATTCATACAACCCGCAAAAAAGGAAACTTTCCCCAAACCCTAAACCTCCAGCCGCAACCCCCACACCCAGAGGCAAGCTACGCCACACGCTCCCCCCCCCCCCTCCGCCGCCACCGGTTGCGCCAACCAAGGGCTCTAACTATTTCTCGCGCCGTCATCACGCCATCGCCTGAGCAACCCCGGTAAACCCGACGCCGTCGTCCCGAAATCAAGTCGTACATTTTCCATGCACGCACGCAACTAAATGACCCCATGGAATAAACTAGGTCAGATCTGTAGCCCCCACGAAGTCATGAACCCAATTCTACTCAGCACGCAGTGGATCGTGGCGATGTTTACTTTAAGAAAAAACTGGACGGAGATGAGAGAAGTGATGCAGTACTCACCTTGATCATGATGGATGACCAATCGACCGATCTCCCGCTCAGTTGTTCCGAGTCCAGTTCACCTCGAGCTCTCTACGATTTTTCGTCGCGCAGTTTTCGATGGAGAAGGGTCTGTGTCCGTAGGCCATCACCTACTACAGTAGTAGTATATATATAAGGGAAGCATTTTATGCTCTTTATTAAAAAGATATTTTGGCAGTCTTATTAGATATTTTGTGTAGCCTTTATTCGCAGTTTCTAAAAGTAGGCTCAGGTCAAGATTTTAGGCCGTCACCTACTACCATATGCATAGAGGCGTTTACTCCAGTACAAGCCTCTCTTCCCAGACTCAAACACATCAAAGGCTAAAATCTCTTAATACCTCTTTGTAATTAAACTTATGAAGAGGTACAAAACATGGGAGTGTTATTTTCGAACATGCTCCCTCTATTTTGAAATGCATCTAGGCACATTTTGAATTTAAAAAAATTGAAACAAAAAATTCACACGTACATCTTCACGTGCGATACGCTCACAAAGTCGTTTCATAAAAAATCGCCTTATCATGTGACGTGTATAAAAAAAGTCAAAATTCAGTGCTAAAAATAATGCTTTTCATAAGATAAATTTTATCTTTTTTACATAGACCACAAAAATATTAGATTTTCGTGAAACTTGACGAATGCACATATATTATGAAGATGTACATGTAGATTTTTTTAAAAAAAAATTGACACTTCGAAATATAATTTTTTTTGGCAGAGGGAACATACGCACTAGAGGCCTAATTGAACATCCGCCATATTACATCTGAATTTAAATAAATCTGCAACGTTCTTCTCGAGATGGAGGGAGTAATAATTTAAGTAATAATATACTTAACGTCTTTTGGTTCCCGGTATATTTTTTCCAGGAGGGAGTTGGGATTGAAAATCAAAATTTGAATTCAAATTCCTCGGCGGGCCCATTTACCGAGGGTTCTCGTTAAAACTAAAAAAATCAAAATTTTCCAAGATATATGATCATTTACCTGGCTGCTCGGGAAATCCGGAAACCGCGCGGTAACTAAACTCTCTGACCAGTAACCAAAATCTTGTTCCTCAAGTAACAATGATCAAGCTAATGGTCCTACCACTACTTTCATGTCGTCTTACCCCACTATTCCACCTAATGACTAGTCAGAGTCCCCTTATACATGGTCATGCTACCACAACACATCTGATCATCCATAACCAAATATTTGGTGAATTACTGCTATGTGATTTCCGCCCATAACATTATCAGAAGTGTTGTCCAACAAACGAACCAAACAAGTTTCTATACACTTATTGAGTACTACCAAAGGAAGGCGAGGACCTCTAGTCAACATAAAAGGCTGGCTATTGTTCATTTTCATGTTCGTTGATCCCCATATTCACATGATCATCACTTTTTTTTCACATGATCATCACTGCGTCTTTTAGAAGGATGTGGGGGGTTGGAAGAAGTGAAACGGGTGAGACAATGATTGACATCTAAATGAGACAATGAGGTACTACAAGCTGCTTTTAAGTTGTTCGGAACAGGAATGAAATGACACTGTTGATACTTTGAAGCGAGTCCACCAAGTAGAGAGAGAGGAGAATTCATCGTAAGAATGGACCTCCCCTCAATGCTCTCACATTCTCACTAGAGTTATGCATGTGTCATTTTTCTCCTCCGAGGGTAATGTTATGCTATGCGCAGCGGGAGGCTAATTTATTTGTTTATTTTTAAGAATCGAGAACTGGAGATAATAGAGTGATGGAGCAACCAGCAATCAAACAGGTTAATGGGCCAACCTCTCTTCGCTGGCTGTCAGCGGCTCAGATGGGCCGGCCCGTAGGTTATCTGCGCCAATAGGTTTCCCCGTAACTTTTGTTTGCAGCATGTTGCTCCAAGTTGTGTCGCCAGCCTGCCTGGTAGTGGGAGGCGCTGACCAGATCGGCGGCGGTGTGCAGCCGGAGGCCGGCGCAGCTACCGCTTCACTCCGGCAAACAGGTAGGTGCCCGCCTTGCCCTGTCACTTGCTACAATCCACATTGCACTGCAGCACTGTGATCACTTCCACTTATTACTGCGCCAGATTCTCCGAAGGAAAAGGAACCTCGCTTCCCCTCTAATTCCAAACAGGTCTTACAGAGCCAGGAGAAGCCTAATAGATGATCAGCTACTACAATGCTAGTTACTAATCCTGGATTTTGTTTGCAACCCTACAAATACTAGACTAGAAAAGAAAAACCAAATGGCACATGTGGGCGATACACAGTTCATGAGCAGTAAAAGAATCTGTAAGCGTTGTATTAACCACAACAGCAACAATCCAATCCACAAGGCTAACAAAAATTCCCCACCCTTCAATTTCCCCTTTCTGTTCTCACTCAATTCTGTATCGAGGCACCAAGAAAATTCCACCAGGTTCTATAAACATTCGCACAGGTCATCCAACTGATCGCTACTAATTACACTGCCTACTAGCTCAGGTATCCCCCCACCCAAAGCTCCCTGGCTTCCAACAATGCAAATGATGCAGCCAGTGATCCCTTGAGGCCACATGACAGTCACCAACAAAATTCTGGAAAGAATAGGCCCGTCCTCTTCACCTTGGCCCTGTGCCCGTAGCCCCAGCAGCGAAAATGCTTCGTTGGCAGGGGCAGATATGCTCGAGTTTGGAAGGGGGGAACGGGGAGCAGCCATTCTGTGAAAAATGAGAAGAGCTCAGCTGCGGGAACGTGCAGCCTCGCGGTTCAGTGATGCTATTGAGCGCATGAGCTGTTGCTTGACTTTGATTCTTCTAAGATCCGATCCATGTATCTGCGGAACTTCTCAGCTTGGGGGCCTGGCCTTACGATGTTCACATTGCTCCACTGGGAGCACGGATCGGAGAACCACCTATTTCTGCCTGTGCACCACGCACCAGGAACAGGCCTCTGACGCCAGCGCTGCAGTATTTTCTCGTCAATCTTGTCCAACAGATGCTCTTTCTCCTGAAACTTCCGAGCAAAGGGCACCCCGCTGTTCACTATCTCATCATAATGTGTACTGTCTAGGAAACGCGGTTCCATCTGAGGTGGATCATCCCACACCATGTACCGCAAGTCATTGTTCACCGTCGAATTGCGGAAGTCTGAGTTGCATGCGACTGAGTGGAAGTACCCTTCCAGAGGCAGCATCACGTTTGTGAAGTACATGAGAAGAGTTCGAGGGAGATTCTCCCATCCAAAAATGCAGTACTCTATAAAGCGCCGGTTTAGAATGACCCAAGGTGAACCTAGCAGAAATGGAATGCATATAAGGCGGGAAACAAGTTGACAGTAGAGAAAGGACAAGGAAGTGGAAGGAAAAACAAAATACCTGTGAAGAATTTGAAACCATCAGGAGTGTCCCGTTTCTGTGTGGCTTGGAAGAACTGATTCCTTCCAGCCAGGTATATCCCGGCATCTACTATGACTGGTTGCACTCTCTGACCCCTGCAACACTATATTGGTGAAACTAATACCAATGCAGCTAAATTCTTAATAAGTTCAGATAGTACATACTCTTTCCATCCAATGTCACTAGTGTGATCAATGAAGTTGAGGTGCCTTGGCACAGAGGAGAAGACATGAATCAGGTCTGCAGAAAAGGACAAAATGAAATACCATAAATACAAGCAAAGTCAAGAATCTCAAGCTTCATTAATCACCATATAGCTTCAACAGCTGAGAAATATTAACACATACGAAGGTAAAGAGTATATTTCAAACTTAAATAACTCCAGATTGATGGTAAATACTGTTTCCTGGAACCATTTTACTTACTGTATTAGGCAAAAGTAACAGGGTGAAGAGGTCATAAATACCAGGCTTGTAGAATAAAAGAAGCTAGTAAACTAATACTACAAGAAAAAGTACAACGTATTATGGATAGGCTGAGGAACAAGCATATGAGATCAATTCTGTGTCTAGTGACTATCTTGCATTTCTGCAACAATTTATGACAGGGTTTCAGAGCACGAGAAGATCTAATTAAGTGGTTGTCTCTTTTGTCTGGTCCACCAGTTATGTTTGCTTAAAATTTAAGGTTTCGTCATGCAGAACTCATGGATTTCCAGGTAAGGAAACACACAAGACTCATTTCTCAACTGAATGGTAATATGTTTTCCTCCATTTTTTTTGTAATTCTGTTTCCTTATTTGACAAGCTAAAGTGCATAGAGATGTAAACCGTGTCAGGTTTTCTTCGGGGCTTAGGTACGAAATGGGTACTCAATCAACCCAAGCTTCTTCAGAAACCTCCCTATCTTAGTACAAGACAATCATCTGCATTTGTGCATGTGACAGAGCATCACCCAGGAAGCAAAACTGATAGCGCAAGCTAGATGTTGTCAGTTAACATTATTTCATATGCTTCATCAAAATGGACGTTTGCTACATGTCGGAACAAAGCTACAGAGCTGCATAGGTCATGGGTGACGAGATTGAGGAGTTTCGTTAAGCATAGAAGAACCGAAACAGGTGATTCGGTGGGAAATTCAGTGGGTTTCAGCTTGACAACAGGGGGACAGAACAGAGCAATTGAAGAAAACAAGATACCCCACAACTATAGTATATTGTGCTACTATATTTCTGTCAAGGGCAGCTCCTAAAAACATTGTAAGCAACAACAACAACTCTGTTAGTATCATAATAAGTCAACTAAGCTTAACAGTAGCAACACAAGGCGTGGTCCAGGTATAACTATGCGTCTAATTGCACAATGTGACAGCAGACATTAAACAGCAGTTAAGACAAGGCAGCATCAGACGGGGGCTACAGCAACAGCTCGAGTGAAGTGCCCGAAATACCCGTGGACAATTGAAGAAAGAAACAGTTCCAGGGAGGGCCGAATACGGCATGCGATCTGCGCTAGATCCGGACGAGACAGTGCAGGAAACCCGGAACGGATTGCGCTAGGAAGAGGGGGTAATCGGTTGTGAGTGAATCTCACCGTCCTGGGTGACGAGCGGGTAATCAGCGGCGTGGAGCGTGACGAACCAGTCCCACTCGGCGTCCAACCGGAGCAGCGCGGCCGCGGCACGAAGGGTCGCCGCGAGCCCGGACGACCCCATGGGGGTGCCCGCGGCGGGGCGCCCGACGACGTCGACGTTCCCGAACGCGGTGGCCGCGGGCAGCGCGCGGGCCACGGCGGCGGCGAGCTCGGCCCGCTCGGGGTCGGGCGCGTCCGCGGAGAGGTGCAGCAGGTACTGGTTCCGCGGGTGGTAGACGGCGAGGAGGAGCCGCAGGAGCCGGCGCCCGTCCCCGCGGCCGCCCGCGAGGAGGTACGCGAAGGACGGCGGCGCGGCGGCCCCGCGCCGCACGTAGGAGGGCGGCGGCAGCCGCGCGAAGAGCGCGGAGGAGGCGGAGTAGCCCGAGAGGGCTGAGAGGAAGAGCGTGAGGGAGATGAAGGCGACGGTGACTAGCGGGAGCAGCCACTTGTCCGCGGCCCCCATCGCCGCCCGCCCGCGCGAGCTCGCGGGCGCGAGCCCGCTGGAGCAGGGTCGAGTGAGCAGCCGCGCCGAGCTGGAGACGGGCGCTACGCGCCAGCAGCAGAAGCTAGCTACGCAGAGGAGCAGGGCGAGTCAACGCCGGCGCGCGCTAGGACGCCGGCGAGGGCGGCGGCGCGCGGGATAGGTAGGGTTTGGAGGCGAGATCGCATCGGGGCAGAGCAGCTCGATCTCGTCGTGTACGTTTCGGTGTCTCGTCTCGGCTCGGCTCACGGAGGAAGAAGGGAGAGAGCGTGAGGCGCCTGTCCGTCGCTTTGTACCAGCGCCAACGAGGGGGACACCGTGGCAGCTGTCCCAACCCCGCTGACGTTTGGGTCCCGCTCTGCTCGGCCCGGCTGTCAGTGGGGGTTCGCGGCTGGGTATGGGAGGATGGGGTGGCGTGGCGAGTGGGCGCGGGCGGGTGGGCCCGGCCGCGCAGAGGGCGCGGGGAGTTGTCGGATGGGGCAAACGAACGGCGCTTGCTTCGCTCCCACTTCGCGTGCGTGCGGCTGACGCGTGGGGCCACGCTTCCCGGCACGTTGCCGCGACCGCGCGGTAAAGAATCCGACGGGTAGGTGGGTGGGACGTGCAGCGCTCTACTACGGGATTCGAGTGGAGTATCCTTGCGGGGCCGCGGCGTCAGTCACTGAGACAAAGGTGTTGGTGTAGACGCGCGCGTGATTATTTTACACAAGGCTTACTTTGCTTGGTTAGTGTAAGTGTGTAACTGAGACGCCTTCAATTCTTCTTCGGCCATCTCTTTCTTCCTTTCTTTTCCATTGCAAGGTCCCTATCACTTGCTGCGAGCAGCTGCCTAACATTCAGATTAGCTGAAACAGCTCCTGCCAACCTTCCTGAATTATTTTCTTGTTCGACCATGATAGTAGGGGATTAATCCCCACTGCTTTTGGATTTTTGTCCTTTTACTACCAAATTCGTTGCGGTTTTAAGTGGCAAAGAATAGGAAAAATAGAGAAAAGGCGAACTCTACAAAGTATAATGATGCAAATAGCAAAAATAGCCGAGAAACATTATACACGAGTAGAAATAGAAACATATTGAATATCAGTAGAACCTAAAAGAAACATATTAGTAATGAAGCTTTAATGGTATATAGAAGTCCTAGAGTTGTACGGACAGAGTTTGTTAGTTGAGATCATGACACAATCCAAACTAGTACCGGAGAAGTGCCATGGAGGTTGGAGGTTGTAGACGGGCCACCTTTTTTGGCTGAAGATCACGGCGATCTCAGCCGCCGTGCGTTGCGCTCGAAGATGCACAGGGCGTCGCTTCGTGGATCCGCCAACAGCAGCTTGACCGAGACACTCCTCTTCATCGCCACCACCACGGTGTTCTAAAAGAGGAGGAATCCAGGCCTCACCACCCGGATCGAGAGAGCAGCAAGCAAGCTTTATAGGGGGAGGTGTAGAAGCTTCGCCGCCCTTCACCTCCGGCTCTGACCATCGAAGCGCCGCGAGCAGCAGCAACGCAACCACCAGCCGCGGGGAGCAGCTCCAACTCCACCGCCGCCAGACTCCCGACAGCATCACACCATACTCCACATGGAAAACACTCGAAACTAAGTTAGATCTACACCTAAACCTACACCTATCTACTCCGGCGCGTCTCCTCGACCAACTCTGGCTGGAGGAGGCCTCGGATCGGCCCGATCTGCTGGTGGAGAAGCCCAACCTACTGTAGCGCTATGAGAGGGGGAGGGGGGATGCATAGTCATTCTCCATCGTATATCCTTTAGATTGAGAATTAGATACGGCAAAGAGAAAATAGTTGGTTTTCAACTATGCTAGACCTAATCTATTCGAAATCAATTTTAAGCATAACAAGCACATTTTGTGTCTATCTTCAACACAAACCGTTCAAATTATTCAGAAAAAACCACGTGCATATGATATTTTTACGCCCGCGCCGCTTACTTTCCCCCTTCTCCTCTCCTAGTCCGCTACAGTATCGTTGAGAGTCACCCGTGGTCGGCCGAGCCGATCCAGGGCCTCTCCGCTGGAGGGACTACCTGGAGCTGCTGATCTTCGATCTTCTCTGCGCGCAACACACGGCGAACATGTTCGTCGCCTTGATCCTTGGTCTGTTGGGAGACCCTTCTTCAACCTCCGTCTCGGGGGCCTGCGTGTTCATCTGCTGGAGCTCGCCGCCTGTAGAAGGCCAAGTGGTTCGTCTCCGGCCCTCTTCTGGTAGCCAGCAGCTGGATCTCTTCGTCGGAGCGGAGCTTGCGAGCATCCTGCTCTTGGAGCTCGGCGGAGACGCCTGGAGCTCACCGGCGATTGGTGGCAGAGGCACCGGACTTGATCGCGTTTTCTGCAATGTTTGTAGGGTGCTATGTGTAAGTGTGAGGTCCTCACTTCAAATATTAGGTTTGTTAGTGCAAGAGATGCTAGAGGATCTTACTGCAATTTGTACCTGCCACGTTTGGATATATGAAAAAGCTCCTCTGGGGTCGTTTGACCCCGCTTTATATGTGCAGAAAAAAAAAAGGTAGGGCATCCGTTCTATCTTGCCAATTGAAAGCTTCGCCCCTAAACCCAAGCACACGGTACAGGAGTGTTAGTCTAAGAGTCAAAACAAAAGAGCACACTTATTTTCGGGATAAGGGGAAATCATCCTGTAGCAGCAAAAGACAAGTGCAATGAACGTATATCTCCCCCGATTCCATCCTCCAAATCGACGTCACAGAATCACGTCTTGTTCGTTTGCGTGGGCAGGGGCTACTCGCGCAATCCAGAACGGACACGAGTGCACCGCTGTCACGACGTGCATTCACCAGTCACCATCCACGTGGCCATGCTGATCTGATCTGCCGTCCACGTCAGAAAACCAGCTGGCGCGAGGCCCACGAGGACACAACGCACGTTACAAGGCCCACTGGCGAACCGGCCCATTAGCCCACTTGACCGGCAACGCTCTCTCCCCATCTCGCTCTCGCCATGCCGCAACAAACTAACCACCACCACACAGCTCGCGCGAGCTGGAGGAAGGCTTAAGGCTAAACCCCGCCTCCTTCTAGAACCGTCCAGAAGGTTCCGGAGCGATCGGCGTTTCGGCTGGAGGATGGAGATCAAGGGGCTGGGCCAGCTCCTGGCGGCGCTGGCCGCGGCGCTGTTCGTGCGCGCCGTCGCGGGGCCCGGCCCCGCGCTCCTCCCGCCGGCGGAGGAGGCGGAAGATGACGACGCCGACGCGGAGGCCGGCGAGGGAGGCGGCGGCGTGAGGCCCGTGACCATCCGGTGGGCCCGCGTCACCTGCGCCCTCAAGAACAAGCGCGGGGACATGGTCAGTCACTCTCTTAATTCTCGCGAGCCTGAATGCCTTCGCGCGCGCATTTGTCTGAATTGCCTTGTACATTGGGCTCGGGGCGAATGTTAGTAGAGGGGGCAGTTCGTCTCGTCTGAGTGGCCCTTCTGGTGGCCGTTGACTGGTTCACCCCGTGATGTGGCAGTGGGCATGGGCAGTGACAGTGTGGCACTCAACAGTGAGACTATACTGTTAACTGAAGAACAAATTGCATAATGTTGCGTGGACTAAGCTTTGTCCGAAACTCTGAATCATTCAGAGTATGCACACATCATATTGGTCATGATGTGCTGTGTAAATTGTCGCAGGCGAGGTTTCTGCTGTCGAATCTGTCCGGGGAGGCGAAACCGGGGAGGCTGCTGGCACTCATGGGGCCATCAGGGTCCGGCAAGACAACGCTTCTCAATGTGCTAGCGGGGCAGCTCGCGGCATCGCCTTCGTTGCACCTCTCGGGGTACCTCTACGTCAACGGCCAGCCTATGTCGCAAGGCGGTTATAAGTAAGCTACGACAGTTCCCGCTGGGGTCTTGTTTTTGACAAATGTTTCTGAAACACAATTCATTTGTGTGTGTTTTGTTCTGTAGGATTGCATATGTCAGGCAAGAAGACATTTTCTTTTCACAGCTGACAGTGCGGGAAACGCTCTCGCTTGCTGCTGAGCTCCAGCTTCCTGACACGATGTCGCCCGAGAGGAAGGAGAAGTATGTGAATGATCTCTTGTTCCGCCTTGGGTTGGTAAGTGATCAAAAGGAAGGCGGTTTAATTTATTTGTTTTTTTATCATGGGAACTTACAAGATTGCTGAATGATCGATATATGCCAATCACAGTATTATCATCCTGTGTTGTTTCTTTTCAATGAAAGGTCAACTCTGCTGATTCTATCGTGGGTGATGCAAAAGTACGTGGAATTAGTGGGGGTGAAAAGAAGCGCCTCGCGCTTGCATGTGAACTGATTGCAAGTCCTTCAGTTATCTTTGCGGATGAACCAACAACAGGTGTTGTTTTATACCTGATTGGCCATCTATTTTCATTCCCTGGTTTGAATTACCATTCTATTTTACTTCTGTATAATTTATAGTTAGATTTACCTGCATGGCAGAAAATGATTGGGTCACTTCTTCTATCTACCAAATGTATGTAAGTAGGTACTAATACACAACCAATAAATAAAAACTAGTAACATTAACCCATTTGAGTCAAATAGAAGGTTAAGTGGATTGTGGTATGACCAACCAAGTATTGCCTCAGTCGAGAGAGTCCACCTAAGTATAACCCACATCTCACAAAAGGAAAATAGATAGGCTGTTGTTGCAACTTTCCAATTTTAGTGGCCTAATTGAAAAATCCCTGTTGAAGTGTTAATTTTTCATGAGGAGTGGCATTTTTCCTGAGATCCTATTCTGAATATTAGTCACAAAGATACTTTAAACATTTGGTATGTCTGCTGTAGAATTTGAAGTGATAACACATGAACATTGTCTATGTTTTGACTTTCTTTTAGGCCTTGATGCATTCCAGGCAGAGAAAGTGATGGAGACTCTTAGACAGCTTGCAGAAGATGGGCACACTGTGATATGCTCTATACACCAGCCGAGAGGTTCAGTCTATAGCAAATTTGATGACATTGTACTACTTTCAGAAGGAGAAGTTGTATATATGGGGCCTGCAAAAGAAGAACCTCTAACATACTTTGCATCACTGGGGTTGTTATTCTGCCACCACTTACATTTCTTTCAGTCCTTTATTGTTTTCTGAAATATGATATTTTCCATGATCTCTGCATATTTTGAATGTGTGTACTGCACATATTTTTATTTATAATACAATTAGCAGGCTAAGCTACACTCACCCATTGACTGGATTTTGTTAGAACATCTCACTCCATATTTGACACCGTAAGATGCCACAGTCACTCTGTTGCAAGCATGGATATGGCGACGTGTCAACATTTTAGTATTATTCATCTCGAATTTAACATGGTAACATATGAGTATATGACTAATAGTATCATGTAGTCACATGGTACTGAATAAATTCTTGCACAAGTTGGCGCAGAGCATGGCATTCAAGATAGTCCTTTATGCTTTCACAAGTTGGTATAGAGCAGGGTACTCCAGGTCTAGGCATATAATAGTCCTCTACACTTTCTGCTTGTAGGTGTACAGTTGATTTATCGCACTTGCTTGAAGCTTAACTACTTTGATCATTTGACTGTATGCATCATTGTTAGGATAGAATGTTGATACAATGACTCATGTTTGTTTAGCTGTTTACACTGTGAGGCATTCTTCAGGCCTATTTTAACTGCTTAAGTTCTTATCATCGTTCTGCTTATTCTGTGCCTGAACTATTATTGATTAATAATTTGGATTGATTACTCCATCAGGTACAAATGCCCAGATCATGAGAACCCTGCTGAGTTCTTGGCTGATCTAATTTCCACTGATTATAGCTCAGCTGAAAGTGTACAGTCATCACAGAAAAGAATCGAGAATCTAGTTGATGAATTTGCTAATAAGGTTCTGATTACTGAATTTAACAGTCCAGTAGCAAATTCAGAGGCATCTGAATTTTCTACCAAACTCACTCAGAAGTCCACTAGAAAGCAAAGACGTGGTTGGTGGAGAGAATTTCGTTTGCTGTTTAAGAGAGCTTGGATGCAGGTTTTTCACTAAATATGCTTTACCCTTTAAACATGATTTTCCTAGTTCTGCCTTGAATAGGTTGATAACGAAGTTTACATTTTCTGTGGTGCAAAATTTCCTTGGTACTTTGACTTATGAGACTATATTTCAGAAGCTATTTAGACAATTAGACTAATATATGCTTTTAACCTATAATAAATCAGATCTATACTGTACCAAATTCAGGAGATATATCTTTGGAATATTTACTTTAATTAAGTAAACTGGTGGAATGATTGAGCTTTTACCAACTCTGTGACTCCAGTAGATGCAAGACCACTACTGCATTAAACATGCAAGGATATGAAAGAAAGGTCTTGACGCTCAAAAAGAAGACCCAACTAGATTGATTATTTATAAATGTTCAAATCTTAGCTTGAGCTTTTTTAGCTGCCTAAAATCTAAATGGTGCTACCTGAAGATTAAGACTATCATTGGTTGATTCTGAGAAGTATTTCAGGCTTTTCGTGATGGACCAACAAACAAGGTGAGAGCAAGAATGTCTGTTGCTTCAGCAATTATATTTGGGTCAGTGTTCTGGCGAATGGGAAAAACTCAAACCTCTATACAAGACAGGATGGGACTTCTTCAGGTAGAATATCTTGGGTCTTGATGACCCATTGAACTTTTGTCATTTTGATAGTAGAAGGCGGACACATGTCCCACACATGCGTGCAACTCCAGTACACACAGTAGGAAAATATTCGATACCACTCCGCCGTATTTCCATCTTGTGATGACTTGGCTTAAATCACACATTTCTTGTTCTGGATCTATTGGAAGATAATTGATTCCTTCTGATTTTTTATTTTCCTTATGATTGTTTCCATTCTATCTCCCAAGTATTTTCTAACTTTGTTCTCTCTCCTTTTGTATTTTCTGAGTTAGGTGGCTGCCATAAACACAGCAATGGCTGCACTGACGAAAACAGTGGGGGTTTTCCCGAAAGAACGAGCTATAGTTGACAGAGAACGAGCTAAAGGTTCCTACGCACTAGGACCATATCTCTCATCTAAGTTATTAGCCGAGATTCCTATTGGAGCAGCATTTCCATTGATATTCGGATCCATCCTCTATCCAATGGCTAAACTTCATCCTACAATTTCTAGGTCAGTATTACCCTCTTTAGAAAGTTTGAAGTATGTCACGTGCCACCATTGTACATGCCAATATGTAAAATTTGATACTGGTCTGTTTATGCATAATTTTTCCTATGTATACAGATTTGCCAAGTTCTGTGGCATTGTGACTGTTGAATCATTTGCCGCATCAGCCATGGGTCTTACTGTTGGAGCAATCGCTCCTACAACTGAAGCTGCGATGGCTCTTGGACCGTCCCTTATGACGGTATTCATTGTCTTCGGAGGATATTATGTTAACGCCGATAATACCCCTGTCATCTTTCGCTGGATCCCCAAAGCATCTCTGATCAGATGGTAATGCACCTTCTTGTGATACTGCAGTTGGCTCCTAGCATAGAGTGCGATATATAACATCTGGATATGTACTTTTACATTGATTTTCAGGGCCTTTCAAGGACTTAGCATTAATGAGTTCAAGGGTCTGCAGTTTGAGCAGCAGCACTCTTACGACATTCAGACTGGTGAACAGGTATCAACAACGTTCATGCGAAAGGCAGTTTTAGTACCACAAAATATAAAACTTGGTCAAGTTTCAGGAAGTAGTACTGAAATACTGAATCACTTTTGAAAATTTGAATTACAATGTATTCAGTTGAACAAATTACTAATGTTGACATGTTATACACAGTATAGGGTTATTATGGTTACTTCTGTATGCAAATGCCCACTATTTTGATACATGCTTCTCTGTGGCAGGCGCTGGAGAGATTTTCTCTGGGAGGAATTTGCATCGCCGACACGATCGCGGCGCAGGGCAGGATCCTGTTGTTCTGGTACTGGCTGACGTACCTTCTCCTAAAGAAAAACAGACCAAGGTACCAGCAGCTCCTGCCACCCTCCGAGGAAGATCAAAATAAGCAGCAGGCGGAGTAGCGTCGCTGAGCTAGCTCCTAATCTTTGTAGTATCGTATTTAGTCTGGACGCATCATTGCCCGCTGTTTGTAGTCCATTTATTTTGCTGCCTATGTGGTACCATCTTACACGTGCCTCTTTCTGAACTACGAATGAAGAAGAGTAAATTGGGAATAAAATTATGGGCTGGGCAGTGCCTGTTAGTATTTCGTATATTGTACAGCGTAGCCTTGAACCATGACATCGAGCGCCACGCTGCCACGTGGCGTCGGTGATGGTGGGCATCACCAGGTGTACTGATCGGAATTGGGCTGGCGAGGCAGATGAGGTGGGCCGGCCCATTAGTGGTATCCACACGGGCCTAAGGAGCACCACAATGCAGCTCCGCGAGACACTCTGTAGCTTTTTCTTTTCTTTTGTCCCACATCGCTAGTTTAAGTTCGATCCGACCAGCTTAATTAGGTCCGGGCGTACGGTAGTGATGTGCCTTCACGGAGAAGACCGTCAGCCGAGAAAAAAAAACGTTCGGTGAGACTGCCTCTCAAGCAGTAAGCAGCCTGATGTATCGACGTAGTCGCGGTACGCGTTGCCTCGGTGCACAGGAGCTATGTGCTTTGATGCATACGGTCGATCGCATGGTCGATTACACGAAAAAAAGTTGCAGATCCGCACGGTCGGTCGCACGAAAAAAAGTTGTATCCCGTGAAGTGCGCACTCTGCTATCCATTAGCAGCAAGGCTTTTTGTAAAACGCTATGTAGTTTTCTGCTAGACATTAGCAGCAACGCTTTTTTGTAAAATTCACAAAACTGTTTATACCACCGGCCGAACTCCCGTTACATATGTAATTAATTATTGTAACTAAAATTTTACCACCCGCTATGTTCTTGGTAATTTATTTTACTCAATCCGATTCATATTATTTGTCCCTAATATGGGCAGACTTGCAACCGCCACCCTCTTTGATTTTCTGCGGTGCCTTCTCGGCTTCCGACCACGGCAATATAAAAGTCGTACGTCTGAGTGTGTGGTGCCCATCCCTGTTGTAATCTCCCACCGGCCACTGCCATCTCCCATCAACGACCAGCCTGTGCCATGGGTGACCTTTCATGGCCATCCGACTTCAAGAGCAAGGGCAAGTCACCTAGGTGGCGGCATTGGTGGGAAAGGGGGAAAACTCCGAGCAGTTCAAGCTCCTTATAGGCAACGGAATATATCAGCATTGCCCATAAACTATATGAAGAATAGTGTAGGGGGACATATGGGTGAACGCTATCCTTAGGGCATCTCCAGCGGCGGAAATGCGTCTGGGCCCTGCTCCAGCGGGGCGACGCAGAGTGACCGGCCGTCCGCGGAGACACAAACCTGGCCCAAATATGCGCCAGGTTTGCGTCTCCACGGACGCTCCGTGGTCGCGCCGAGTGTCCGCCGAAAAAGACGTAGGACCTGTTGGAATTTTGGCCCATATTGGATCAACACAATAAATATTCCATAAATTCCTAATAAATCCTAGAGGCCCACTTTCCCCATTCATGCATGGCAGGGGGTGGAACAAAAGTTTAGTCCCACATTGCTAGTTGAAGAAGAGTTGGAGCAGCTTATAAGGAGAGCTCTTCATACCATTTGTATGAGAGAAATAATAGGAGGAAATATGAGCTGACCACACGCGCGCTCCTCCTCCGACGACGCTGTCGCTCGCTCGCCTCGTCACGACACGTCGCGCTGCGCTGCGGGTTGCGGGAATGCCTCGAGCCGAGAGCCTCTCTCTCTTTATTTTTGCCACTCACGAATGGGTATATGAACAGACGCAAGAATCTGAAACGTTTCTTTTAGTGGGTTTTGAATACGAAGGAACGTTTCTTTTAGTGGGTTTTGAATACGAAGGCTGTTCAGCTTCGGCTGCTGCCTGTTCGTTTCACCTCTCTGGCCCTTCGTTTCATCTCCTCGCGTTGCCTGTTCAGCTCCTCTCTCTGTGCCTATAAAAGAGGTCGCTCCTCTCCAGAGATACACGACGAGACACATCACCATATGCGCCTACCACTCGGTTCCAGAGCTTTGCACCGCCGCTCAAGACTTCTCCATCCCGTCTATCGGCGTGCACCGCCGGACGGGACAGCGAGCCTCCGGAACCCCGTCTCTTGTGATCCTGTACGGGAGAGAGGCGATAAGGTTTTGGGGAGCGTTCTACCGCGACCGCCGGCTTCAACATCGACACGGAGGCCGACGACTACTTCCCCAACGACGACTTCTTCCCCGACATCGGCAACCTCTTCGGCGACATGGCTCTCAACGGCGACAACGGCAACGCCGGTTCCTCTTCCGGACCGTATGTGTTCTTGCCTTCCTTTTCGAGAGATCATTATCCTCTTTCTTCTCCTAGCAACAAGTTCGGGTTCATTGTCGGCAAACATATTGCTCTTCTCAATCAGTTTAGACATGTTTCTCCTTTACTCTATGGTGATTTGCATGACTAGTTTAATCTCAAACTTTTTAGACATGTTTTATCTAATGTTTTATTTGATTAAATCATGGGGAAAATTGCTAATATATTCAATAGGACCCGCGCGTCAGTGGCAGGGAGGCCGATATTATTCCCGCCAGTGGCCATTCCCCGCGCGAAATATCAAACTAGACCGACGCGAGCAGTCCAGAAGCGATAAACGTCCTTGCCGCCGCAGCCACTACCATGGATGTCGAGCAAACCCTCGCACCCGCCGCCCCACACTCCCCCGTAGCCACGACCATAGCTGTTGGAGATATGCCCAAGAGGCAATAATAAAGTGGTTATTATAATATCTTTGTGTTTATGATAAATGTTTGCATACCATGCTATAATTGTATTAACCGAAACATTGATACATGTGTGTTATGTAAACAACAAGGAGTCCCTAGTAAGCCTCTTGTATAACTAGCTTGTTGATTAATAGATGATCATGGTTTCGTGATCATGAATATTGGATGTTATTAATAACAAGGTTATGTCATTAGTTGAATGATATAATGGACACACACCCAAATAAGCGTAGCATAAGATCAAGTCATTAAGTTCAATTTGCTATAAGCTTTCAATGCATAGTTACCTAAGTCCTTCGACCATGAGATCATGTAAATCACTTACATCGGATGCATACTTTGATTACATCAAACACCATTGCGTAAATAAGTGGTTATAAAGATGAGATTAAGTATTCGGAAAGTGTGAGTTGAGGCATATGGATCAATAGTGGGATTTGTCCATCCTGATGACGGATGGATACACTCTGGGCCCTCTCGGTGGCACATCGTCTGATTAGCTTGCAAGCATGTGATTAAGATCACAAGAGATGACATACCACGGTACGAGTAAAGAGTATTTGTCGGTAACGAGGTTGAACTAGGTATGGAGATACCGATGATCAAACCTCGGACAAGTAAAGTATCGCGCGACAAAGGGAACCGGTATCGTATGTTAATGGTTCATTCGATCACATTGTTCATCGTTGAATATGTAGGAGTCATTACGGATCTCCAGGTCCCGCTGATGATTATTGATCGGAGAGGCGTCTCGGTCATGTCTGCACATTCTCGAACCGTAGGGTGACACACTTAAGGTTGCGATGTTGCTAGAGGTAATTTCGGGATTAAAGAAATAGTTTGGACAGTTACGGAATTGTTCTGGGAAAATGATTAATAATTTATTAATTAATTGAATTAGTAAATATTGATATATATTTATTTAGTAGAAATAAATATGAGACTAAAAGTATTCTATGAGAAATTTTGCTAATGGACCATTTAACATACTATCTATCAAACAAAGCAAAAGAAAAAAAAAAAGGAAGCATGGACCGGCCAGCTGGGCCGATCAGCCGCACGCACGAGAGCAAGGCCAAGACCAACCTGGTCATTGCTTTTGGCTGGCCTCGTATACGTACGTATGTTTTGCCTAGCAGGATTTGCGCGTACGGCAAGAAAGAGAGGTAAAACGTGTTTGCCTTGGCCGATCGATTTGATCGTGACGTGCAAGTTAACTGGCAACCGCCTCACGCGTCTATAAATAGTGAGGACCGGACGCCGGCGCAAAATATCAGATTTTTGTTCCACGATTGTTTGCTCCGTTTGCTCCAACTTCTTGCCTAGTTTCTTCACCCAACGTGAATAGGTGAAGCCCTGTCCGCGCAAACTCTCCACCACCACCACGCCGTCGTGCTGCTGGACTAGATCTCATCTACCACATCCCCCGCTTGCTGGAACAAGGAGGAGGTGTCTTCATCGAGCTGTACGTGTGACCGAGTACGGAAGTGCTGCCCGATTGCAGTGCCGGAGGGATCGTCATCGCGATCTTGAGATCGGCAAGTGTACGACTACATCACCCACGAGATCCGATCTCGTTTTCGCTTAGCGATCTACAAGGGTATGTGGATCCAACCTTTCTCGTTGCTTCAATCTAGCAGATTAGATCTTGGTATTTTCATAGATTAGATCTTGGTTTTATTCGTTCTTGCGGTAGGAAATTTTTTTGTTTTCCATGCAACGAACCCATCAGTGGTATCAGAGCCTTGTCTATGCATAGATCTGTTGCACGAGTAGAACACAATGATTTTGTGGGCGTTGATGTTTTTGTTGTTTTTGGTTAGTGCACTTTGCATCTTCCGGGATGGTGGGATGAAGCGGCCCGGGCTAACTTTACATGACCGCGTCTCATGAGACTTGCTCCACGCTTGACATGCAACTTGTATTGCATAAGTGACTTTGCGGGTGTCTGTCTCTCCCACCATAGTGAAGATCTAATTTGCTCTTTCTATTGACAACACTAGTATCACCGTTGTGGTTCATGTTCGTAGGTAGATTGGATCTTACTCGAAAACCCTAAACCACGTAAAATATGCAAACCAAATTAGAGACGTCTAACTTGTTTTTGCAGGGTTTGGTGATGTGATATGGCCATGTGATGATGATTATATTTGATGTATGAGATGTTCATTATTGTATTATGGCAACCGGCAGGAGCCTAATGGTTGTCTTTAATTTTTGTTAAAAGACCTGCGTGTCTATTCATCATGTAATAACTTTATTTCAAGTAGTTGTTATAGTAGCTATAAGTGATGGACAACCATGAAGCGGCGCCACTGACCTTGACGCCATGCTGTTGATGATGGAGATCATGTCCGTGCTTTGGAGATGGTGATCAAAAGCACAGGAAGAAAGGCCATATCATATCACACATTATGAATTGCATGTGATGTTAATCCTTTATGCATCTTATTTTGTTTAGATCGCGACGGTAGCATTATAAGATGATCCCTCTCACTAAAATATCAAGATAATAAAGTGTTCATCCTTAGTATGCACCGTTGCTAAGACTTGTCGTTTCGAAGCATCACATGATGATCGGGTGTGATAGATTCTACATGTGCATACAACGGGTGCAAGCCGGTTTTGCACACGCGGATACTAAGGTTGCCTTGACGAGCCTAGCATGTACAGACATGGTCTCGGAACACGGGATACCGAAAGGTAGAGCATGAGTCATATGAATGATATGATGAACACTTTGAGTGTTCGCCTTTGAAGCTACATCTTTTCTCGTGAAGATCGGACTTGGTGTAGTGGATTTGGTTCGTGTAATCACTAAGACAATGCGAGGGATGTTGTTTTGAGTGGGAGTTCACCTAGTTAATTTAAGAATTAAAATTGAACTCATTTTATCATAAACTTAGTCTAAACTCTTTGCAAATATGTTGTAGATCATGGCGTCCCCCTCCATCAGTTTTAACCAGTTCCTAGAGAAAGAAAAGCTTAAGAGCAACGGTAGCAACTTCACTGACTGGTTCCGTCATGTGAGGATTTTCCTCGCTGGTGGAAACCTGCAATATGTGCTCGATGCACCGCTAGGTGCCCCACCTGCAGAAACTGAATCCGATGAAGTAAAGAATGTTTACCAGACTCGGAAAATTCGGTACTCTCAAGTTCGGTGTGCCATCTCGTGCAGTCTGGAAGCCGATCTTCAAAAACGTTTTGAGCACCACGATCCGTATGAGCTGGTCAATGAGCTGAAAGCTATTTTTAAAACTCATGCGGCCGTGGAATACTATGAAGCATCGAAACACTTCTTCAGTTGCATGATGGAAGAGGGCAGCTCCGTTAGTGAGCACATGCTCGCTATGTCCGGGCATGCGAAGAAACTCGGTGACTTGGGGATAGTGATTCCTAACAAGCTGGGGATAAATCGTGTCCTCCAATCACTGCCACCTAGTTACAAGAATTTCGTGATGAACTACAACATGCAGAACATGAACAAGGAGTTGCATGAACTCTTCTCCATGCTGAAATCTGCTGAGGTTGAGATAAAGAAAGAGAACCAAGTGTTGATGGTCAACAAGACCACCAGTTTCAAGAAGCAGGGCAAGCCTAACAACAAGGGCAACTTCAAGAATGGCGGCAAGAAAGCTGTCGCGCCTCCTGAGAAGCCTAAGGCTGGCCCTAAGCCTGATACTGTGTGCTATTACTGCAAGGAGAACGGGCACTGGAAGCGTAATTGCTCCAAATACTTGGCTGATCTGAAGAGCGGCCTTATCAAGAAAAAGAAAGGTATATTTGATATACATGTTATAGATGTCTATCTTACTGGTTCTCGTAGTAGTGCCTGGGTATTTGATACTGGTTCGGTTGCTCACATTTGTAACTCGAAACAGGAACTGCGGAATAGACAAAGCCTGGCGAGGGACGAGGTGACGATGCGCGTTGGAAATGGATCCAAGATCGATGTGATCGCCGTCGGCACGCTCCCTCTACATCTACCTTCGGGATTAGTTTTAAACCTCAATAATTGCTATTTGGTACCTGCGTTGAGCATGAACATTATATCTGGATCTTGTTTAATGCAAGACGGTTATTATTTTAAGTCAGAGAATAATGGTTGTTCTATTTATATGAATAATGTCTTTTATGGCCATGCACCTGAGATGAATGGTTTATTCTTGTTAAATCTCGATAGTAGTGATACACATGTTCATAACATTGATGCTAAGCGAATTAAATTGAATGATAATTCTACTTATATGTGGCACTGTCGTCTTGGTCATATTGGAGTGAAGTGGATGAAGAAACTCCATTCCGATGGACTTCTTGAGTCACTTGACTTTGAGTCACTTGATAGATGCGAAGCATGTCTAATGGGAAAAATAACTAAGACTCCATTTTCTGGTACAATGGAGCGAGCTACAGACTTATTGGAAATCATACATACCGATGTGTGCGGACCAATGAGTGTAGCATCGCGCGGTGGTTATCGTTATGTTCTAACCTTCACGGATGATCCGAGTAGATATGGGTATATTTACTTTATGAAACATAAGTCCGAGACTTTCGAGAAGTTTAAGGAATTCCAAAGTGAAGTAGAAAATCAACGTAACAAGAAGATTAAGTTTCTGCGTTTGATCGTGGAGGCGAATATCTGGGTTATGAGTTTGGCATGCATTTAAAGAAATGCGGAATACTTTCACAGTTGACACCGCCGGGAACACCACAGCGTAATGGTGTGTCCGAATGTCGTAATCGAACTCTCTTAGATATGGTTCGGTCTATGATGTCTCTTACCGATTTGCCGTTATCGTTTCGGGGTTATGCATTAGAGACAGCCGCATTCACTTTAAATAGGGCACCATCTAAATCCGTTAAAACGACACCGTATGAACTATGGTTTGGAAAGAAACCTAAGCTGCCATTCCTTAAAGTTTGGGGTTGCGAAGCTTATGTAAAGAAGTTACAGCCTGACAAGCTAGAACCCAAAGCGGAGAAATGCGTCTTCATAGGATACCCTAAAGAAACAATTGGGTACACTTTCTATCACAGATCCGAAGGCAAAATCTTTGTTGCCAAGAACGGATCCTTTCTTGAGAAGGAGTTTCTCACTAAAGAAGTGACTCGGAAGGAAAGTAGAACTCGACGAGGTTAATGAACCTTCTCTCATAGATCGGAGTAGCGCGAGTGCTCGGAAGAAGTTCCTGCACAGCCTGCACCGATAGGAGAGGAAGCGAATGATGATGATCATGAAACTTCGAACGAGGAAGCTACTGAACCTCGCAGATCGATGAGGGAACGTACCACTCCTTATTGGTATGATCCCTGTCTGAATGTCATGATTGTGGACAACAATGATGAGGACCCTGCGACGTATGAAGAAGCAATAATGAGCCCAGATTCCAACAAATGGCAAGAAGCCATGAAATCCGAAATGGGATCCATGTATGATAACAAAGTATGGACTTTGGTAGACTTACTTGATAGCCGCAAGGCTGTCGAGAATAAATGGATCTTCAAGAGAAAAACGAGATGCTGATGGTAATATTACTTGTCTATAAAGCTCGACTTGTCGCAAAGGGTTTCCGACAAATTCAAGGAGTTGACTACGATGAGACTTTCTCACCTGTAGCGAAGCTAAAGTATGTGAAGATTTTGTTAGCAATAGCTGCATTTTTCGATTATGAAATTTAGCAGATGGATGTCAAAACGGCGTTCCTTAATGGTGATATTGAGGAAGAGTTGTATATGGTACAACCCAAAGGTTTTGTCGATCCTGAAAATGCTGACAAGGTATGAAACTTCAGCGTTCCATTTATGGACTGAAGCAAGCATCCCGGAGTTGGAACCTACGCTTTGATAGAGTGATCAAAGACTTCGGTTTTATACGGACTCATGGTGAGGCTTGTATTTACAAGAAAGTGAGTGGGAGCTCTGTAGCGTTCCTGATATTATATGTAGATGACATATTATTGATTGGGAATGATATAAAACTATTAAGCAGTGTTAAAGGTTATTTGAATAAGTGTTTTTTAATGAAAGACCTTGGTGAAGCAGCATACATTTTAGGCATCAAGATTTATAGAGATAGATCAAGACGCCTAATAGGCCTTTCACAAAGTACATACCTGGACAAGATTCTAAAGAAGTTTAGAATGGATGAAAACAAGAAAGGGTTCTTGCCTATGTTGCCAGGTAAGGTCTTGAGTAAGACTCAAGGTCCAGCTACAGCAGATGAAAGAGAGAGGATGAGCAAGATCGTCTATGCTTCGGCAGTAGGCTCTCTCATGTATGCCATGTTGTGTACTAGACCGGATATCGCACATGCTGTTAGTTTGACCAGCAGATATCAAAGTGATCCAGGAATGGAACACTGGACAGCGGTCAAGAATATCCTGAAGTACTTGAAAAGGACTAAGGATATGTTTCTTTGTTATGGCGGTGACCAAGAGCTCGTTGTAACCAGTTACACCGATGCAAGTTGGAACACCGATCCTGATGACTCTAAGTCTTAGTCTGGGTACGTGTTTATATTGAATGGTGCGGCAGTAGGTTGGAGCAGTTCCAAGCAGTGCACGGTGGCGAAATCTTCAACAGAATCTGAATATATAGCGGCTTCAGAGGCTTCGTCGGAAGCGGTATGGATGAAGAGGTTCATTATTGAGCTTGGTGTGGTTCCCAGTGCATTGGACCCGTTAGTCATTTATTGTGACAACACGGGTGCCATCGCCAATGCAAAGGAACCAAGGTCACACAAGAAGCTGAAGCATATCAAGCTGCGTTTTCATTCGATTCGTGAGTACATCGAAGATGGTGAAGTAGAGATTTGCAAAGTGCACACAGATCTGAATGTGGCAGATCCGTTGACTAAAACTCTCCCTAGGGCAAAGCATGACCAACATCAGAATGCCATGGGTGTTAGGTACCTTACAATGTAATCTAGATTATTGACTCTAGTGCAAATAGGAGACTGTTGGAGATATGCCCAAGAGGCAATAATAAAGTGGTTATTATAATATCTTTGTGTTTATGATAAATGTTTGCATACCATGCTATAATTGTATTAACCGAAACATTGATACATATGTGTTATGTAAACAACAAGGAGTCCCTAGTAAGCCTCTTGTATAACTAGCTTGTTGATTAATAGATGATCATGGTTTCGTGATCATGAACATTGGATGTTATTAATAACAAGGTTATGTCATTAGTTGAATGATATAATGGACACACACCCAAATAAGCGTAGCATAAGATCAAGTCATTAAGTTCAATTTGCTATAAGCTTTCAATGCATAGTTACCTAAGTCCTTCGACCATGAGATCATGTAAATCACTTACATCGGATGCATACTTTGATTACATCAAACGCCATTGCGTAAATGAGTGGTTATAAAGATGTGATTAAGTATTCGGAAAGTGTGAGTTGAGGCATATGGATCAATAGTGGGATTTGTCCATCCTGATGACGGATGGATACACTCTGGGCCCTCTCAGTGGCACATCGTCTGATTAGCTTGCAACCATGTGATTAAGATCACAAGAGATGACATACCACGGTACGAGTAAAGAGTATTTGTCGGTAACGAGGTTGAACTAGGTATGGAGATACCGATGATCAAACCTCGGATAAGTAAAGTATCACGCGACAAAGGGAACCGGTATCGTATGTTAATGGTTCATTCGATCACATTGTTCATCGTTGAATATGTAGGAGTCATTACGGATCTCCAGGTCCCGCTGATGATTATTGATCGGAGAGGCGTCTCGGTCATGTCTGCACATTCTCGAACCGTAGGGTGACGCACTTAAGGTTGCGATGTTGCTAGAGGTAATTTCGAGATTAAAGAAATAGTTTTGGACAGTTACGGAATTGTTCCGGGAGATGATTAATAATTTATTAATTAATTGAATTAGTAAATATTGATATATATTTATTTAGTAGAAATAAATATGAGACTAAAAGTAGTCTATGAGAAGTTTTACTAATGGGCCATTTAAATAGCTCATCTAACAGACTATCTATCAAACAAAGTAAAAGAAAAAAAAAAAGGAAGCATGGACCGGCCAGCTGGGCCGATCGGCCGCACGCACGAGAGCAAGGCCAAGACCAACCTGGTCATTGCTTTTGGCTGGCCTCGTATACGTACGTGTGTTTTTTTTTTAATCCAAAATCCCAGATTTATTAAGAGAAATCACCGGTTACAAACACCCTGAGAAACAAAAAAAACAACATAATCCTTGGGAGAGCCGGCCGCCGCCGCCGTCGACTCGCATGGAAGACACGCCGCTGCCATCTTCGCTCCGGGGAGCTTTGCATCGGCAAGCAGCCGGAAGTCCTTCCAGAAAGGGGCTTCAAGAGCCCTACGCGTCGAAGGAGAAGCCGCCGTCTTCAAAGTCTTCAACGGTGAACCTCCGACAGATCCGGGCTCGCTCCTGAGCAGACGCCCACAGCAACCGGCGAGGACTACCGGAGCCAGGACGCACCTCCCCCAGATCCTCCGCAAGAAGGCCAGAGCGCAGCCGACCGTGACGAAGAGAGGAACAGGGAACAAAAGCTCCACAGGGAGGTCGCCGTCTTCGCGCCGATGACCACGCCCAGAGCACCACCTCCCACCAGATCGACGGATCTGAGGGCACCAAAAGCCGGAAGCTTCACGGATCCGCCAGACAAGGCCTCGCCGTGATGGGGAAGAAGCTCCGGCAACCTTATTCCACATCGCCGCCGCCACCACCACCCTGCCAGCGCCGATGGGGAGCCTTACCCTACTAACTACAAGCCTCGGGCACAGATCGACGGCCCCTCCACCCTCCCGCCGCCACAAGGACAGCCGGAGAGGGAGACGACCGGCGATCCGGCCGTCGGCGGAGCAAGGGATCTCGGCGCCCTTTCTTTCGCCTCTCACAGGTACTGTTCACGAGAGGGGAAAGTTGGAAACGGTACGTGTGTTTTGCCTAGCAGGATTTGCGCGTACGGCAAGAAAGAAAGGTAAAACGTGTTTGCCTTGGCCGATCGATTTGATCGTGATGTGCAAGTTAACTGGCAACCGCCTCACGCGTCTATAAATAGTGAGGACCGGCCGCGGCGTAAATTATCAGATTTTTGTTTCGCGGTTGTTTGCTCCGTTTGCTCCAACTTTTTGCAAAGGCGAAGTCCTGTCCGCGCAAACTCTTCACCACCACCACGCCGTCGTGCTGCTGGACTAGATCCCATCTACCACATCCCCCCGCTTGCTGGAACAAGGAGGAGGTGTCTTCATCGAGCTGTACGTGTGACCGAGTACGGAGGTGCTGCCCGATTGCAGCGCCGGAGGGATCGTCATCGCGATCTTGAGATCGGCAAGTGTACGACTACATCACCCACGAGATCCGATCTCGTTTCCGCTTAGCGATCTACAAGGGTATGTGGATCCAACCTTTCTCGTTGCTTCAATCTAGTAGATTAGATCTTGGTATTTTTCCATAGATTGGATCTTGGTTTTATTCGTTCTTGCGGTAGTAAATTTTTTTGTTTTCCATGCAACGAACCCATCAATAGCCACAATGGAGGCTGCATCTCCGGCGGAAGCAAAGCGGGCCGCCACCGGCGGCGCCCGGGAGGCAAAGCCGAAGGCGGCAAAGAAGGTGCTCTCCAAGGAGGAGAAAATCGTCGAGGCGGCGAAGCGTCGCGGCCTGCGCAAGAACCTGAAGGACAAGACTTCCGCGGCCGCCAACCAGCAAGCGTGGCAGATGCAGATGAAAGCGGGCGTCCCGCAAGTAGCCCTCCATCCGAGCTTAGCGGAGATCTACATGTTCGTCAAGAGAGAGGGGATCGCCGGCGTCGCTCCTCCGGTCTCATCGGTGAGCTCGGTAAGTTCCCAGTTGCGTCCTAGAACTCCCGGTCCTTTGCGGGTTGATAACCCACAAGTATAGGGGATCGCAACAGTCTTCGAGGGAAGTAAAACCCAAATTTATTGATTCGACACAAGGGGAGGTAAAGAATACTTATAAGCCTTAACAACTGAGTTGTCAATTCAGCTGCACCTGGAAAAGCACTAGTAACAGGGGGTGATGTGAAAGCAGCAGTAATATGAGAGTAATAGTAACAGTAACACAGCAGCAGTAGCAATAACACAGAGGCAATGGCACCGGAAAATAGTTGATACTACTTCCAATGACATATAGAACGAGTATATGATGATGAGAGATGGACCGGGGTTCCCAGCGATCTACACTAGTGGTAACTCTCCAATAACAAGTGACAAGTGTTGGGTGAACAAATTACAGTTGGGCAATTGATAGGATTGAAAGCATTAAGACAGAACATCAAGATTATTAATCATGTAGGCATGTCTTCCATATATAGTCATACGTGCTCGCAATGAGAAACTTGCATGACATCTTTTGTCCTACCAGCCGGTGGCAGCCGGGCCTCAAGGGAATCTACTGGCTATTAAGGTACTTCTTTTAATAGAGCACCGGAGCAAAGCATTAACACTTGGTGAAAACATGTGATCCTCATATCACAGCCTTCCCCTCCGGTTGTCCCAATTTCTGTCACTTTGGGGCCTCGGGTTCCGGACAGCAATATGTGCAAACAACTTGTAGATACAATCTAAGCAAAAGCTTAAATCTAAGATCATGCCACTCGGGTCCTAGTAACAAGCATTAAGCATAACAAGATTGCAGCAACAATAACTTCACAAACTTTATAGATAGACTAATCATAATGTATCATCCATCGGATCCCAACAAACACAACACCGATTACATCAGATGAATCTCAATCATGTAAGGCAGCTCATGAGATCATTGTATTGAAGTACATGGGATAGAGAGTACCAACTAGCTACTGCTAGAACCCGTAGTCCATGGGGGAACTACTCACGGAGCATGATGGAGGCGGTGGCGTCGATGGAGATGGCTTCCGGGGGCACTTCCCCGTCCCGTCAGGGTGCCGGAACAGAGATTTTGTCCCCCGAATTGGAGTTTCGCGATGGCGGTGGCGCCCCTGGAGTTTCGTCAATTCGTATCGCGTTTTTAGGTCGAAAGGGCTTATATGGGCGAAGAGGCGGCGCAGGAGGGGCACCAGGGCACCCTCCCCATAGGCCGGCGCGGCCAGGGGCCTACCCGCGCGGCCCTGTGGTGTGGGGGCCCCAGGCCTCCCCTCTGACTCCCCTTCGGTGTCCTGGTCCGTCACGGTGAATTATGATGTTTGGTCTTTGTTTCGTCGAATTCCAAAAATATTGCCCGAACAGCCTTTCTGGAACCAAAAACAGCAGAAAACAGGAACTGGCACTTCGGCATATTGTTAATAGGTTAGTTCCGGAAAACGCATAAAAACATTATAAAGTGTGAGCAAAACATGTAGGTATTGTCATAAAACAAGCATGGAGCATCAGAAATTATAGATACGTTGGAGACGTATCAGCATCCCCAAGCTTAGTTCCTACTCGCCCTCGAGTAGGTAAACGATAAAAAGAATAATTTCTGTAGTGACATGCTACTTACATAACCTTGATCATACTATTGTGAGAGCATATGAGATGAATGCAGTGACTCAAGGCAATGATATATAGTTGCTAACAAATAGATAACATATAGCAAAACTTTTCATGAATAGTACTTTCAAGACAAGCATCAAAAGTCTTGCATAAGAGTTAACTCATAAAGCAATAAATTCAAAGTAAAGGCATCAAAGCAACACAAATGAAGATATAAGTTTCAGCAGTTGCTTTCAACTTTCAACATGCATATCTCATGGATAATTGTCAACACAAAGTAGAATAATAAGTGCAATAAGCAAGTATGTAAGAATCAATGCACAGTTAACACAAGTGTTTGCTTCTAAGATGGAAGGAAGTAGGTAAACTGACTCAACATAAAGTAAAAGAAAGGCCCTTCGCAGAGGGAAGCAGGGATTAAATCATGTGCTAGAGCTTTTCAAGTTTTGAAATCATATAGAGAGCATAAAGTAAAGTTTTGAGAGGTGTTTATTGTTATCAACGAATGGTAGTGGGCACTCTAACCCCCTTGCCAGACAGACCTTCAAAGAGCGGCTCCCATGATGTAGTTTATTTTTATTTTTGGGTGACACTCCTTCCAACCTTTGCTTTCACAAGCCATGGCTAACCGAATCCTCGGGTGCCTTCCAACAATCACATACCATGAAGGAGTGTCTATTTATTTTAGTTTTATTTAGATGACACTCCTCCCCACCTTTGCTTTCTCAAGCCATGGCTAACCGAATCCTCGGGTGCCTTCCAACATTTCACATACCATGGATGAGTGTCTTTTTGTGATTAATTGGGGCTGGGAACCCCATTGCCAGCTCTTTTTGCAAAATTATTGGATAAGCGGATGAAGCCACTAGTCCATTGGTGAAAGCTGCCCAACAAGATTGAAAGATAAAACACCACATACTTCCTCATGAGCTATAAAACATTGACACAAATAAGAGATGATAAATTTTGAATTGTTTAAAGGTAGCACATGAAGTATTTACTTGGAATGGAAGGAAATACCACATAGTAGGTAGGTATGGTGGACACACATGGCATAGGTTTTGGCTCAAGGTTTTGGATGCACGAGAAGCATTCCCTCTCAGTACAAGGTTTTGGGCTAGCAAGGTTGTTTGAAGCAAACACAAGTATGAACCGGTACAGCAAAACTCACATAAGAACATATTGCAAGCATTATAAGACTCTACACTGTTTTCCTTGTTGCTCAAACACTTTTACCAGAAAATATCAAGACCTTAGAGAGACCAATCATGCAAACCAATTTCAACAAGCTCTACGGTAGTTCTCCACTAATAGGTTCAAACTACATGGTGCAAGAGCTTAATCATGATCTACTTGAGAGCTCAAAACAATTGCCAGGTATCAAATTATCCAAGACAATATGAAGCATTTTCTGTTTCCAACCAAATAACAATAAGTGCAATAGCTTCCAACTTTTATCATTGAACATTAAAAGTAAAACTAAGAACACCAGTGTTCAAATGAAAAAGCGGAGTGTGTCTCTCTCCCACACAAGGATTGCTAGGATCCGATTTTATTCAAACATACACAAACGAAAATAAAAGCACACAGACGCTCCAAGTAAAGCACATAAGATGTGACTGAATAAAAATATAGATTCAATAGAAGAAACCTGATAAATTGTTGATGAAGAAGGGGATGCCTTGGGCATCCCATGGTTAAACGCTTGAGTCTTCTTGAAATATGCAGGGATGAACCAAGTGGGCATCCCCAAGCTTAGACTTTTCACTCTTCTTGATCATATATCATCCTCCTCTCTTGACCCTTGAAAACTTCCTTCACACCAAACTTCTCATAAACTTCATTAGAGGGGTTAGTACTCAAAAAACTTTAATCCACTTTAGTCCTGTAGTGACACATTGGAAGAACTCAATAAAACATTAGCTACAGCTCTCCACGTCTAGAAAGCCTTGCTTAAAGTCCACAAGAGACAATGCAAAAAACAGAGACAGAATCTGTCAAAATAGAACAGCCAGTAAAGACGAATTTTTAAGAGGTACTTCCGTTTCTCAAATCAGAAAACTCAAAACTAACGAAAGTTGCGTACATATCTGAGGAACACGCACGTAAATTGGTAGATTTTTCTGAGTTACCTACAGAGAGCACTGCCCAAATTTGTGACAGATAGAAATCTGTTTCTGCGCAGAAATCCAAATCTAGTATCAACCTTCTATTAGAGACTTCACTTGACACAACATTGCAATAAAATAAAGATAAGAAGAGGTTGCTACAGTAGTAACAACTTCCAAGACACAACAAAACAGTAGCAAAATAAACACATGGGTTATCTCCCAAGAAGTGCTTTCTTTATAGCCATTAAGATGGGCTCAGCAATTTTAATGATGCACTCGCAAGAAATAAGAGTTGAAGCAAAAGAGAGCATCAAAAAGCAAATTCAAAACACATTTAAGTCTAACCCACTTCCTATGCATAGGAATCTTATACACAAATAAATTCATGAAGAACAAAGTGACAAGCATAAGAAGATAAACCAAGAGTAACTTCAAAATTTTCAGCATATAGAGAGGTGTTTTAGTACCATGCAAATTTCTACAACCATATTTTCCTCTCTCATAATAATTTTCAGTAGCTTCATGAACAAACTCAACAATATAACTATCACTAAAGCATGTTTTTCATGATCCATAAACACATAGTTTTTATCAAGCTTAAAAATAGTGGGATCAAAACTTTCAAACCCACTTTTATCAATAATATAACAAGATGATTGATCAATCTCAAGAGATATGGGACTCCTACATAAAGTGAAGACTTCTCCAATCCCATTTTCATTAGTAGTACAATTAATATTATCAAGTAACATAGGACCATCATCTAGAGCTTTATCATAAACATTTGCTAAGCAAAACTCTTTAGTACCATGCATTTCGACATCAGGCACAAACAAAGCATTATCATAAGATTTATCAACATAGCATGGATTATCATAGATAACAGTAGCATAATTATTCTCACAAGTTTTACTCATAGGTACTATTTCAAGAGAATCCACAGGAACATAACATTCAACCTCCTTTGGTAAGCATGGAGGACAATCAAATAGTGTAAGAGATAAAGAGTTACTCTCATTAGAAGGTTGGCATGGGTAGCTAATCCATTCTTCCTCCTTTTGTTCATCACTCTCCTCTTCTTTTTCATCCAATGAGCTCTCTGGTTCATCAATTTCCTCCTCTTTTTCATCCAATGAGCTTTCAGGTTCATCAATTTCTTCTTCCACATGTTCCTTCAAATTGTGAGTGCATTCTTGTGCATTAATGAGTCTCTCTTTATAATCAATGATATAAGGATTATCACTGTAACTTTCTATGCAAAAATTAAGAATAGAAGAGATATAATCTTTAAGATTCTTACAAACAACACAAGTTTCATAATTTTTAACCATGAAGGATTCGATCTCAGAAGCTCCCATAAATAAGATGAATTGTTCTACTTCTTCGAACCCAAGATGCATATAGTTATTCCAATTGTAGTTCATAATTAAAACTTCTTCACTAAAGCCACATTGGAATATAAGATGTTTAGTATCCTGTTTAGAGCAACAATTTATATCATGGCGTTTAAGCAAGATTTTAGCAATTGTATTCAATTTTTCTGTCACAGCACTCATAAATTTACCCGTTCTTGATTCTCTATAATTATTATATAATTCTATGAGCTCCAAACAGGTTGTGGGTTCTCCCATAAAAACAGTTTTTATTTTTTTGTTTTTTCAAATTTTTATGGATTTTTGGGTATATGAGAAAAATAAACAAGACAAAAAGAAACTAAGCAAAATAACACTAGACAGAAATAAACTAAGAACAAATAAACTAGATAAAAGTAAACTAAGCAAAACAAAATAAAATAAAATAGAGAGAGAGGTAGAGTGTACTCCCCAGGTGAACTTATGAGTAGAGCTATGCCTCCGCGGCAACGGTGCCAGAAAATAGTCTTGATAACCCACAAGTATAGGGGATCGCAACAGTCTTCGAGGGAAGTAAAACCTAAATTTATTGATTCGACACAAGGGGAGGTAAAGAATACTTATAAGCCTTAATAACTGAGTTGTCAATTCAGCTGCACCTGGAAAAGCACTAGTAACAGGGGTGATGTGAAAGCAGCAGTAATATGAGAGCAATAGTAACAGTAACACATCATCAGTAGCAATAACACAGAGGCGATGACACCAGAAAATAGTTGATACTACTTCCAATGACATATAGAATGAGTATACGATGATGAGAGATGGACCGGGGTTCCCAGCGATCTACACTAGTGGTAACTCTCCAACAACAAGTGACAAGTGTTGGGTGAACAAATTACAGTTGGGCAATTGATATGATTGAAAGCATTAAGACAGAACATCAAGATTATTAATCATGTAGGCATGTTTTCCATATATAGTCATATGTGCTCGCAATGAGAAACTTGCATGACATCTTTTGTCCTACCAGCCGGTGGCAGTCGGGCCTCAAGGGAATCTACTGGCTATTAAGGTACTCCTTTTAATAGAGCACCGGAGCAAAGCATTAACACTTGGTGAAAACATGTGATCCTCATATCACAGCCTTCCCCTCCGGTTGTCCCAATTTCTATCACTTTGGGGCCTCGGGTTCCGGACAGCAATATGTGCAAACAACTTGTAGATACAATCTAAACAATAATTATAGAGCTTAAATCTTAGATCATGCCACTCGGGCCCTAGTGACAAGCATTAAGCATAACAAGATTGCAGCAACAATAACTTCACAAACTTTATAGATAGACTAATCATAATGTATCATCCATCAGATCCCAACAAACACAACACCGATTACATCAGATGAATCTCAATCATGTAAGGCAGCTCATGAGATCATTGTATTGAAGTACATGGGATAGAGAGTACCAACTAGCTACTGCTAGAACCCGTAGTCCATGGGGGAACTACTCACGGAGCATGATGGAGGCGGTGGCGTCGATGGAGATGGCTTCCGGGGGCACTTCCCCGTCCCGGCAGGGTGCCGGAACAGAGATTCTGTCCCCCGAATTGGAGTTTCGCGATGGCGGCGGCGTCCCTGGAGTCTTTCTGGAGTTTCGTCAATTCGTATCGCGTTTTTAGGTCGAAAGGGCTTATATGGGCGAAGAGGCGGCGCAGGAGGGGCACCAGGGTGCCCTCCCCATAGGCCGGCGCGGCCAGGGGCCTGCCCGCGTGGCCCTGTGGTGTGGGGGCCCCAGGCCTCCCCTCTGACTCCCCTTCTGTGTCCTGGTCCGTCTCGGTGAATTATGATGTTTGGTCTTCGTTTCGTCGAATTCCAAGAATATTGCCCGAACAGCCTTTCTGGAACCAAAAACAGCAGAAAACAGGAACTGACACTTCGGCATCTTGTTAATAGGTTAGTTCCGGAAAACGCATAAAAACATTATAAAGTGTGAGCAAAACATCTAGGTATTGTCATAAAACAAGCATGGAGCATCAGAAATTATAGATACGTTGGAGACGTATCACAGGTCCACCCGGCGTCGCGGTTCGCCTCCGGCGTGCCGCCGGTGCAGTTGAACGGAGCGCTGCTGCAGTTCAACGGGGCGGCGGTTCCCGACCTCAACCGGACGCCTAGAAGCGGTGACTCGTGCCCGGGCGCGACAAACAAGATGCACCAGCTTTGATTGCAGGTATCTCGGGCCTTAGAGAGGTTCACGGCAGTGCATAAGAAGGGCTTCCATATGGTCCATTGCCGGAACTTGCTCAAGGACGCGCAAAAGTGGAAGACAAGCTTTGCGGCCTACGATGAAGATGTGAAGAATGGGAAAGCGGTTAACCTTGACGGCGAAGACGACGATCATGGCCGTCAAGCCCTTCCACCTCGTCCCCGAGGCCATAAGGCTACCAAGGCCGATCTAGCCCGGGAGGCGCAGGCCATTGCGTTCACCTAGAGCATGGAGAAGATAATGGCCGAGAATCTTGTCGCCTTGGCTGCTAGGGACGAGAAGAGGCGTCTGGAAAAAGAGGTTGCATCTGCCATCTACCACAATCTCGCGAAAGAGGTCATTGAGGTCCAAAGGATGGACGTCGAGGCCAAAAAGGCAGACGCCGAGGCCAAATTGCGTGACGCCGAGGCGAGGAGGATGGACGCCGAGGCCAAGACCCGTGCAGAAGACACAAGGATCGTGCTTGTCGACTTGAGCGGCATCGAAGACGACACAATGGCCTGCTTCATGAAGAGGCGCACCGAAATCCGCGCGTGAGACGCCTGCTCGCCATCGCCATGCGTCCAGCACCTTGGCCTCCTTTTGGATTTTTTTTATTGGGCCTTGTTGTGCCCCTTTTGGACTCGACTTTGCACCGTACCATGTGCAAAGTGTGATGAACTTATTTCAGCCATGTAATTTCGTGCAAAGTTGATGCTACAACCTCTTTTTTGAATTCTAACCTGCGCCGAAAATGTGTCGCCTCGCTGGAGCTAGCCCCAGACGCAAACGAACGCACGACCATTTCCGCGTCCGCCAGGCGACGCAAACGAACGCCCGCGGACAATTTGGACGTCCAAAATGCGTCGCGCCGCTGGAGATACGCTTATAAGAGCCACGGCTGTATTCATAGAACGGTAGGAGACGAATGAGCAGAAACAAACCGCTTATTCTCCCTGCGATTCCTAATTGCTGTTGTATCCGATCTCAACCATATCCACGCATAGGCAACGGAATATATCAGCATTGCCCATTTCACCTATAAATGTTCCAAGAGTACCCGGCCATCCAAGGGGTCTGAAAGGGGCAAATCCATCGTGTCCCTCCGTTTCACTAGCACAGTAACTTCTCAATCCCGCTTTTCACCTCAGCCGTCGGAAATGGTAATTATTTTATCACCTTTTGCTTGTCCAAACGAGCCAATGACTAATGGGACCAGTTGTGTGTGCGGGCCACCGGTCGGAGGCAGCCACACCAGCTCGTCCGAGTCACATTCTTTCTCCTGCGCGCGTGGGGCAGTGAAAACCCTAGATCGCGGAGCGCCCAATCCCCGCGTCTCCTCCTCCCTTCTCAGTCCTACCTCGAGTGGAGGCAGGCGGGGAACAGAGGCGGCTCGACGACGCAGCGGTGCGATGGGGCTGGGCCGGTGCGGGGAAGGGCGGCTGCTGTGCATCGCGTGTCGAGGGCGCGGTGGTGGGTTGGCGGCGGCGACCTGTGTGGCGGCGACGACGGCGTGCGGGAGGAGGAGGGAGGCGGAGCTGCGCCGGCCGCCCAGGTGACGAAGAGGAGGCTGGGGCGCAGCGTGGAGGTGACGGTCGGCCCGCCTCTAGATGCGAGGCGCGGGAGCGGCGATTGTCGCGGGTCAACGACGCGGTGGTGGGCTGGCGGCGGCGACCGTCTCCATGTCTCCTCCAAGTCCGGTTCCCGCGCGCCGTCAGCGGCTCTACGTCTCCTCCAAGTCCATCCCCGCCGGCCGCCGGCGCATCTCCTCCAGGTAAAGTCCCTACCGTGACGCCTCCATCTCAGCTGACGACGCGCGCACGCATGAGAAGGAAGGCGACGCCTCGTCCTCTCCTCTTCCTCCAGCCTCGACGTCGTCTTCCGGCGTAGCAGCGGCAGGGTTCACACGGGCGGCGGCGGCTGGATGCTGCTAGGAGGGAGTGTGTGTGTAGTGGTGGCTGAGGAAGGATGGAGGAGGAAGGGATGCGGCGGCTGTGGATATTGGGAGAAAAGGGAACATGTACGACCCATCGTCTTCAACCTCTGTTTGTTGCCAATCCCATACTTGCTCGTCTGCGCTTGGTCCAGGTGAGCTACTTCTCCTCACCTCCTCCACCTGTGAGTGATTTTCTTCTTTTCCCATTAGTGTTCACATCTAGCGTCCTTTTCTGCTTCTCCCATCTAGATGTATCCTATTTATCAAATAAGAAGATGGTTACAATATTCCTTTGAATGATGCATCTGGAAGATCCACTGGTAAGCTTCAATATTTATGGTGCTCATGTGGTTTACTTTACCAATTTTTTGTATAGATATGATCTATATACATATGAGTTTCCTTGCTTTGATTGTAAGATGATGAGGCTAAGGAGCTAACAAGATTGAGAGATCCTAGGCAGGTGTTTCTTCCAATATCTTGTTTGTTTTCTGGGTTCTTGTTTGGTTGTAGCATCAATCGGTCATCAGTTTAACTTTTTTTTGACTAGATATTTGATTATAAGTTAATTCAAATTTATTTATTGGTGGAAGGAATTTAATAATCTATTTTATTTCATATACGGTTACAGGTTTCCTAATAATCTATGGTTCAGTGCTTGTTTACTCTAAAAGGGATGAGCTGCGTCTTGCTCAACTTGTGTAAATAATCTATGGAGAAGTTGCATTCGACATGGTTTCTGTTCAGGTGGCTGCTGAACATAATCTGTATGAGTTTACGAGCCCTCTCCTATTTTGTTCATGGTATATTCTGCTTATTCTATCTCTTGTTCATTGATGCTAATTATTCTGGTTATTTTTGTATACCCAGGTTCCTACGAGAGCTACACAGATATAATCCATGCCTATGTATTTAGTTGTGGCATGTCAACAGCCTGACAATCAGTTCATCAGCCCATTAAAGCCTCCGAAGGCATGGCGGTCGTTGCTGCTGTCGTTTTCTCTTTCTCTCAGGCTGAGTCTCAGCTTTTCTTTCCCTCTCACGTATTTGGGTTTCTCCATTTTCAGCAGATGCAGCCACGGGTGCGGTGGGAATGGCGGTTGCCGTTCGTGTGAGGAAGGAAGGTGCAGGTCATGTGGGAAGCTCCTTTGGCGGCTGTGGTCGGACGGCAGCGAGGCGGCGGTGAGCCCTTGTCCAACACCTTATATCATATCCTGAGGGGCGCGCAAATCTGCAGCTACCACAAGTCGCCGGTTGCCGGCGTGAATAGGCGCTGCTCAGCAGGCAGCGGCCGCCATACATGCTCCCAGATTGCCTGCTACACCTCTCCCCCTCCCAGTCAAAATCACGCCAAAGGTCAGTACTTCAGATCCTTAGACCCCTATCTTGATTCCCATTTTTATGATAGATTTATCTCACTTTTGGCCTTCTTAGACTCGTGATGTGTTTGCACCTGTATATTACTTGCTAGATCTGAAGTATTCTCAAGTTGAGCTCTTTCACTTGTGGCAGGTCTTGGTGGCGCCGACCACTTGAAATTGCCTTGTGGCCACACAACGCCCATGTAGGTAATCAACAGCAGCCCGTGTCCTTCTCTTTATTTGTAGATTGTTAGATGGATTTATTTTGATCTGACATGCTATACGGACTGTAGAGCCAACTGGCTCACACCTATGGAGCCACAGCCAGGCACAGAACAAATTTGGTGATCTAGCGGTGGAAGTGGGTCGATTTGGAGCTTCAGGTGAATTTTGCCATGAATTGAAAATGGGGATATATTGGTGTGAATTTTCTTACTGGAACATATTGTGTGGAGTAGCCATATGTTCATCTCTCAACTGTTTTACTACTCTCGTACTGCTCTATTAACAAGAGACTTAGCAGACATTATTTATTATAGACAATCCATATACTCCATGTTGTTTGTTCTCTTGAAAGCTCCGAATCCTATCTGATTTTTATTCTTGAAACATTAGGTGTCAAAATTCTTTATGTATCCAGGATTTCATGTTGGTGCTGACCCTACTTGAGGCCATAGCAGAATGAGTAGGAATATTTTCTTTATTGACCAAAGTTGGCTCAACATAAGCTACTTTCTCCGGTTTATTCCTCTTGAATCTGTAGTGAGGTCAACAATGTGTTTTGATGTTACACTTCAGATTCTTGTTTGGTGGCTGATGCAAATGCTAAATGAGATGAGCAGTTTTAGGGATTAGTCAATTTTATATCCTATTGCTGAATTGAAGCATATAATTTGTATCCTATTAGCCAACTTTTGTTGTAAATCCTGTATTAGATGCTTATTGACATTTGCATCCCCTTTTTCCTAATATTCTGTTACCTTTGGCAACAAGACGGAAGTGGCATCGTGTCAAAGACCCATGGTGCAGCCTGCGGAGTCGAAAGGTAAGTCATGTTACAACAAAAGTTACTCCAGTATTTCCATTTATTCAGATTCAAGTTGATATTTGGTTTGTCTGGATTTCATGTCCATCGTGCTATCCTTGCAAGGTTTAGTAGTAATTCTTATCTTTGGGTTGCCGATGATGAACTTGTAGGTGAGACTCTGTATTTGTACGGAATAAATCGAATGTGAGGAAGTAAAGAGAAGCCGGGTGGCAGTAATCTAGGCTGCAAACAGAACCAACCGATGAAGCGTGTAGGACGTCCACTAGGATCTGAGAGTTCATCAAATGAAGTCAAGTTGTACGTGAAGAATGGGTAATTAACCTCCAACCCAGGCCTCTCCTCGATAGTAGTGAATTTTGTGAACTAGACCATGAAAGGATTCTCCACATGACTCTTGGTGGATTGAACACCAATCTAAAGGTTTCCTCTGGTTAGAGATGCGGGGATTATATACCTTCGAATTGACACCTTTTTCTGCACCAATAGTTGATAATTTGATTACAAGGTTAAGCTAGCTTGTTGAAAATAATTCTGACAGCGCCCTGTTCATGACTTGGATTTTTTGTAGATGTTTAATTGCTGGTATTTTAATTGTGCAAAAATTGATATATAATGTGAATGCTTTATAGTTTTCCTTGTACAGATCTTGATGAGCCCGGTGGCATAGTATGTTATCCAATGAAGCTGATTCAGCCCGAAGTACTCAGGTTTACTATCTTCTCTTTATCAGTTTTAGGATGGTTTACCGCTCTTGCCATGCTGATATGTTTAGTTGTATCATGGCATTGTGGCAGCCTGGGAATTAGTCCTCAGCCAATATGGATGAGGTTGCCATCATATAGGCTATTGATGCTTTGAATGGCAGGTTTGCTAACATTTTGATTATTTTCGTTGTACTGCAGGTTTGCCACTTTTAGAATAAATATGGTGCATTTGCAGCAGCATCATATATGGATCACTGCATGTTCAGTTGCCATGAGGTGAGACCCTTTTTTTCGCAGTAACTATTTGAACACAGGCTTTGCTTTTTGCTGAAATAATTATTGAACATCTGAAGCATCCATGGTATACTGGTGTACACTTTTCGTAAGGTTTAAGTCTACATCTCTCTATCATTTCCATAGTAGTTGTGTACTTCAGAAAGCACAATGTATTTGCGTCAGTTATTCGAAAGGAAAGGTTGAATCCTTGATTATAATCTATACACAGTGATTAATGACCAGGGGGAAATCCCAAGAAAAGGTTTTCTTATTATGTACACAACTGTTTTTGTTGTGTCTTATGGACTTGTGGCGCCAAATACTATAATTTAGTGCCAATAAGGATACATTTGGTGTTTGAGCTGTGTAATAAAATAGTTACAACTTGAATCCCCCTTTCATTTGGTTGCATTCATCTGTGTTTATGACTTCCTCTCTTCTTCATTTGAAGATACTTAAAATTAACCGTGTTGTATAAAATATCCTCTTACAATCGCCAAGGGAAATTGGATATTACTATAATTTCTGCTCTTATGCTGCACTATCATGAAAAGGCAACCAAGTATAGTAACATGTTTCACATGATATGTCTCTGGTTGTGTTAAACAGGAAAAAATGGAAGACAAAAATGAAAAGGCAATTATGACAGAAGACCAGACTCACATGCTTGAATCAATGCATAAGGCAGGTTGTATCACTTTTCTTTATCTGGTTGATGGTTAGTATTCTCTTGTTAGAAGCCGCGTCTTTGATGTCGGGGCCTGGCACATTCTTTTTAATATGCTAATGGTCAGCCTGGAAATCCGTGACATGTTTTCTTAGACTGCAGTAGACCAGTTATTACGTGGCAGCATACTTTTTTGCCTTCGTTTCTACTCAGTATTTTAGTTCTCGGATTTCCTCAGTATTACTTTGCTTTGCCATATCGACTCACACTCTTCATGCTCGAAAGCTATTATTTCAAAACTATGCTCTATCTTCAAAAGTTCAGATGTTTGTTTATACGTTGCGGTTGCTTCTGTTTTGGCAGGAAGCTATTTTAATTGTTTCTTTTGCAACAGCAAGTTAAAAACTTTGTTCATGATAAAATTGACCAGGATTTGCAAACCAATACATTATTAGCAGTAATTGCTGGGACCTAAAATATATTATACCTAATTCCGCTCCAAAGATAAATATTTTAAGTCACTTATGTGCTCTGCTACCTGTTTCCAATAAATTGCGCAGATGGTGAACTCATTATTATATCTTTACTTTAGTGACTAAAAATTCGTAATTGTTTCTGATCTTTGGATTTTTTTTCCTTCAAAAGTTCAGATAGTTTGGTTATGCTTATCTTTGCCAGAAAATATTAGTCCTCTTTTTTCCGGAATACAAATATGCATTAGTCTATGATTTAGGCAGATATGTTATTTCAACATCTTATGGCTAACCTATGAGTTTACCTTTTCACATGCGACAGCTTCTCGATTACATATCAGTGTAAATATTCTTTTGTCTTGTCTTCTGTCTCCATCATCCTTTATAAATTTGACTTCCATGGTAAATAAGAACAATCAAGGACCTACCTTCACCATCAAGATTTAGAGATTCTTAGAAAAGTAAATTGCATGTGGGCCAGCTTTAGTCTATATTTGCCTCCAGGCTAGCTCAGGAAACAACTTTACATTTATTAGATGTCATATACTAACTGTTCAGATTTTATGATATACAATCCAATGATTTTAGTTTGCAAGTTCTGTGTGAGTTTCCTTTTGCTGTGAGGGGTGCTCCATGTCCCTGCTTAGTTGCTCTGTGGTGAGGCAAACAAATATGTATGCTAACCAGGATAGCAACAATTTTGTGATCTTGGGTTTTGGGATCTGTTTGCTAAACCATAAAAGTAGCGGTTCTTTTAAAACACTGCAATTTGCCTTGCCGATCTACAGGGAGCTGCAAACAAAATTATGCATCACTGCTTGTTCCATGGCCAAAAAACACTGGCACTTCCCAACTGCAGTTGCATGCAAGATTTGGAACATGGCAATTTACATGCTTTGTTCATTCTTGAATCCTTTTTGTTATGGTCATTTTCTTCTCAAATGCTCATACTTAATATTTTGCCAATTAGTAATTAGAGATGATATTGTTTTTGGTCAAAACTGAGATCCGAGTACATCATTGTCTTCTGATATCTACTGGTTTAGTTCCCATAATTAGGGATATTGACCAAATATTACTAATGCTAAAGTGGTTACACCTATTGAATGTCCATTGTTGTGTTTCTTAAAATATAGAATCTTTTTGTTTGGTTGACCTATCAGCTTGAAAAATATGCATGTACTTTTAAAAACATGACGACATGTTCATTTTTAAAAAAATATCTCAAAGTGACGCAGCCAGAGACAAAAATCAATGACTCCAGTCCCGATAAGTTACGAGGAAGATGTATATTTCCTACAAACGTATTCGGTAAAAGAAGCAAACAAATTAATGTAGATTTTAATGGTTCCTGCTTTCTAGGTAATTGATAAATCATTTTGTGTGTGTTTGCTTTCCATAATTAATGTCATGTAGATTACTGGCTCTTGTGCATTGTAGGAGATCGTGAATGGCAGAATTAGGTTACAGATTGTGTGAGAAATCACTGATTGGTAGCCTTGAGCTAATTTGGAACATCTTTTTTCATTCACCATGTAGTACCTACCTTAGTTTAGCTATTTCTCAAACTTTATGATACTATGGATCTTTGTAACTGCAAAGAGGAAATCTAAAAATAAAGTGAATCTGTTAAGTGCTCAAAGTGAATATGTAATTTAAGTTGATTTGATGTATTAAGTAGGAGCTTCTTCTATAAATAACTAAATGCAGGCGTGCCGGAGGTGCAGGTGACCATAGCTGAGTACCTTGGTGAGCTTGCTTTGGCTCATGTTTCCAAGAGATTGGCGGCCTGCCGCAAAGGGAGGCGACACTGAATGCGCTGAGCCGATGTCATCTGAAGAATCAAGCACCAAGATACTGCTGCTTCAAGCTCTACCACTGCTCGCCGTCTCGCGGCTCCATGGCCAGGTACAGTGGCGATGTGCTTGGTGCAGTGGAGGCAAGCGCCGTGGGAGAAGAGTAACTTCGGGAGGGGTCAAGGTTGAGCAGGAGATGAAGGGGTTGCCTTGCGCAACACCGTGCTCGGTTTACCTTGGGCTCATCATCAAGGATGATGGCAGCAGTCAGGCCTGATCCGGAGGCGGTGTGGCCAGCGAGTTCTCTGCCGGAGGAGGAGGTGAGGAACAACACGAGGTTTCATATCTTCAAATCATTCAGTAATTGATCTTCGGGAAATGTATTAAGAGCGTCGTATAGAAGTTCATGATTGTTTGACTCAGTTATGGCAAATGAAGCAAATGAGCTTTTCATGTATTCTTGTTTGTAGCAAAGTATAATTTTTCAGAAGGTTGGCTTATTAACATTTGTGAAATAGTGAAGATGTTGCTTGGTCCTTTACCATACCACATGCTTCAGAGGGTGGAGCATGTCTCCATCCTCAATCCATGAGTGTGGTAAGCATCCGGTGCTTCATGCTGATATTACATATGTGTACAGGACTAGCCGAAAAATATGCAAGAAAGGTTGAACCATTTAAACTTGCCTGAAGCATGTGCTTCAAGAGCATGGGAGTTATGAAGTTGCTTCTTCTCTTGAGTGTTCTATTATCTGCGTTCGTCCTCTGAATCTGGTTGATCGTCTCGTCTGTCAAGCGGAAGGAGTCAGCTCATGCAAGATGAAGAATTTTACATCATTCTGTGGGGAGATTACATTATCTTTTCAAGGGGATGCTTAGTTATGTCGTTTGATCTCAATACATTTCTTACATGGAGCCGGTATGAAAATTGGACCAGTATCCCAAGTAGCGTTAGGGATATTTTCCAATTTACTTTGCTGGTTATAGTTTGTGCCTCCAAAATTAATAACCACCACTAATTTCATTACCTCTATTACACAATAATTGGAATTCTCTTGTCAAAACAAAGGTGAGCAAGGAGCCGATTATCCCAATCATTTCAGGACCAACCCTGGTATATGCGCAAGTGGCACACCCGATCTAATTCCGTCACTCACCTGCACGAATACAAATAGGCACTTACCCGCATGGATACTTCTCAAATGAGCAATTTGGGAATTGATCTTACATTTTCAAAGGGAATGCGACGCCTTGAATCCTACTTATTGTTTATATCATTAATATATCACTTATTTGATAATTGAGAGACTACGCTTAATTTTCTTTTGAAAACTACTTCCATTGTATGTAATTTTGTTTGGTTATATGCTACAGCATAAATATTTTTCATAAGGTTTGCAACTTTTTGTTTCAAATATTTTTCATTAGTGGAAGATACAAGAGAACCACCAACGTGTCTTTCACCGTGTTATTCCTAACAATAATATTAGTACACCAAGCACGACCAGAACGTAATAGTGGAAGCGCACACATAACCCAATACTCCCTCCGTTTCTTTGGACAAGGCGTATTATTTTTTCCCTTTTCACCAAAATACAAGGCGCATGTTGAGATTTAGTTGATATCTGACCAAACTACCCCTCCGTATCTGATATGTTTTCAAAATTGACACTTCTAAATGTAAAAATAGTGGTATCAACTCTTTTGTCTTGAGATACATTCTTCTTGGAATTAGCAATTATCTTTTTATGCTTCTTTTATAATACTACCTCTTTTAGTATAATAATCATAATTTGGTGGAGGAGCTTATACAAAAACATAAAAACTGAAAAAATAGTGTGAAATCGTACCAAATTGTCATATCTTACTACAACACCTTGATGTAATGATGTGTCTGCAAGATACAAAAGGAGTTAAATTCCAGGCCAATTCTTAATCTTAAAATAAGCTAAAACTTATAGTTTAAATTCTGACTTGATTCTGCCATTTGCGCGATAGCGCAACAGGTCATCTAGTAACGATAAACGATGAACTGCTGTTCTCCTTGGTTAACTGTTTTCATTGGAACTAACGTTTAGACACTCACATGTGAAGAGCACAGCAAACAAACCACCAAAGAATGTTTTAACAGTCTAGTACATCCTGCAACGTATTTACGTATATAAGATAGTGGCAAAAGGTGCTATTGGTACAGCCTCTTTACATCGCCGGAGGGTGTACCTGATCCAGACGTTCAGAGATATTGCAATTGATACTGAGATGAGACATGTAAGAACCACAAAACAACCACCAGCCGACCAGCGTAAGTGGCAAACTTCTGGAACATGCAAATTGCCCTTGAACAAATGGTGCTATGTGTACCAGTACAACTGGATCAAACGAAGTACGGCCCTCTCATAGATATTTCTGGCCTTGAGAAGATTTGTAGCATCTGGCAGAACTCCTTGGCCTTGCTTCCAGCAACTGAGCAGTCAAAAGTTACTGTCATGGTTTTTAACACTGTTGCCCACTCGAGTAACCGTTTCACAAGAGCAGCTTCATGGTCAGTTGCCCCCCAGTTACTAAGGTTTACTCTTTTGAGGCAATTCAGCCTGAGTTCCTCAGTTTTCCAGTTAGGGGTCTGATCGCAAACACAGCCTGCTGAGCAAACAGTTTGTACCTGAAACAAGGTCAATAGCAGAGTAATAAGATTAACTGATATGATTGGACGCCATAGAATAAGAATGATGCAACTGGAAATTCAGAGACTGCCATAGCTTAAGAATTGTTAAGATATTTAAGATAATTCTCTTAAGACGTTCACAAAAGAGTAAAACCTGGAAATTAGTTTGAAGTCAAACTGGTGCAAAGTATATGATTGTTCTATGCAAATAGCAAGTCACACAACAAACACTATCTTACTATTTACACAGTTATGTATTGCGCTTTTCTCTGGAATAAAGTCAGGTGTTGTTTTATCAACTGAACAAGATCTTAAATCGTGCTTAGACCATTGTTATTGATGCAACATTCAAAAACACATGCTCCAAGCAAGGCACTGTATTAATATTACACCCTAAACTCATTAACTAGTTCATCAAGATTGAACCTCTGTGTAATGCCTCAAGTGAAATTCACATCACTGCCTTGCATGTCTAACGATGAGAGCTGCCATAATCTCCTCCAATTCAGACAGCTCCTCTCAGGAAGCCACTATCTCTTCACCCCTCCTACACTGGCAACCTCACCTCCCTCCTTTGGGGGTGCCGCCTGCCGGCGGCCTCACCACATGTCATCACCGCCATCTCTTTGTATTTGTGAGAACACAAAGTAGGTATCCCATTACTTTGTTGGAAACAAAATCCAGCATCATACTCAATAGTTTTTCTCACTCCGACCAGACTAACGATCTTTCAAGAAGCAAACATATGGCCGAGTTACCAACACCTAGAGTACTATGCATTGTCGCTGGGAGATTCAAAAGCCATATATTTGCCACATATATAATTTGGATCAAAGCATAAATCCAGTATCAAAGTACCACCTAGGAGTGCCAAGAAATATAAATGCATACTGAAGTATATGAAGCAAACAAAGCAAGGATAGTATTATCACCGGATGGCTAGTTTTGCAGTCAAGTGTAATAGTCAGCTTTCTGACACCAGTACACATACTGAGGAGATGGAACAAACTGATTCCAAAGGAATGTCCCTTTGGTTCTATATGCAGGTTCATGACCACAATATTTGGTAGCCTTGTAATGTCTCCCATCAAGTACTCATGGTTAGTAATTTCCTGCAGTAGAATCATAGGAAGTTAGAAAAAAGAAGTAAAGATGGAAATGGCACAAGCATCTCGTTTAAAAAAATCAATAACAAACAAGTCTGAGCTCATGTGCTCCCATGAACAATAGTATACTCACAGTGCTAGTGTGCAAAATAAATGCTAACTGCTCAATGGAAGAAAGAAGTAATGGTATTCAGAGGATATCATGCTACTAGGAAGGATAAATGGTTGGATGTGGCAAGCCATGTTCCATCGACTTAGGCAAAGAAAAACTAGGAATAACTCACATAAGAATCAACTCACCAGCGGATAGAGAAGCTTGAAATTCAGAGTCTGGATGAGCTTAAAGTGCGACAAAAGCTTCATGGTGTAGCTATTGACTACTTTATGTGAATCGTTATGTCCATATACGAAAAAAGGGTAGGTGCTCAGCCGCTGTAGATTCTCCATCTTGCCAAGCTGGGTGAACCTTCGATCATAGGCATCCACCCAAATGAGGGACAGCAGCTGAGGAGCGGAGATGGTTGCAACAGGTTGATTCATGGTCGTGGTGGAATGGAAGCAGCAGATCACACTTAAGGATAGGAGTGCCGGCGCGATAACAGTGAGCTGCTCCAGCCCGTGCACATTCCTCAGCGTCAATCGCTTAAGAGACTCAGACTGCACGGTGAAGTTGCCCAAACCGCGGGCACCATAGACGGTGAGACTCTGCAAAGACGGGCACCGCGGTGAGGAGACAGCTTCGCCGAGCATGCAGGAACCATATAGCTGGACGGAAATCAGGTTGAGATCGGTGAGCCGTGCGAATACGCCCAATGGATGCAGGGCCATGCCAAGATATCCCAGTTCGAGGTGGATCGAGGTGGCGTTCTGGAAGCAGGGCAGCTGAAAGGCGACTATTTCCCGAGCCTGGCCATCTGATTCGTCCGGTTCAAAGATGTTGACGAGTTTTAGATGGCCGGGGAGGCGGCGCGCGGCGATTGGAAGCCAACCCGCCACGGACTCGGGAGTGGCGTCGAGTAAAGTGATGTCGAGGTCGCGGAGGGCCGCTGCTTCGTGGGATTCGAGGGCGGCGCGGATGGCGAGGGGCTCGGTGCCGGGGTAAAACCAGAGCTTCGGGAGGAGGGTCCAGAGGCGGCGCCAGCGACTGGAGAGGACGCTGGTCCGGGCGGCGACGGCGGTGTCGACGAGCTTGAGCAGGATCTGGAGAAGGAGGTCGTCGGGAAGCGCGCTGAGGCGGTCCTCGCTGCCGCCGCCATCGGAGAGATTGGATCTCTTGGTGGGGATCTCCGCGTCGCGGCGCTCCATGGAGGATCCAAGGATGGACCCTGGTGCGGCTCAGATCGCTGTCACGCTTGGGGGTTGGAGACGGAGTAGGGTAGCCGGTACCGACGCGGTCGCCGTTGCCGGTGGATGAGGGACGGCGATGGTCGGAGTCGCCGCCGGTTCACATGTGCGAGCGTGGAAAGGCTGGGGCTGTCTCCACTCTCCACTGCTAGTGCGAACTGAGAGTGTCCTCCTATGTTAACAGAAATCAACGGGCTTCGTTTGTGGGCTGCTGTATTGTCGGGCTTTGTTTGGTACTACATTCTATCCGTATCAAATTGTGTGGCCTGGGAGTATTTTTTTTTTGAAATCATATATATATTAATACCACCATCAAGCCGCCTCATTAAAAACCTTCCAGCCCCCTTAGGTACCCTAGAAGGAAAAAAGTGCGTAAGAAACTTGTTGGCTCCCAGTTACACAAGAGTTGTTCAGGATCTGGTCAAGGAGGAAACTAAGGAGTTCATCGACACAATTACAAGAACTAGAATTAATAATACTATAGCGAGCTAATTCATGGGCAACTTGGTTTGCCTCCCTTGGACAATGTTGAAACTCCACACTTCCAATGGTAGATGCCAGATCTACACAATGAGCAAAGACAGCAGATAATTCACTCCACCACATTGCCTCCCCCGATAGGGCTTCGATAGTCTCCAAAGAATCAGATTCAGCAATAACTCTGTTGCATCCCATACTTTCAGCTAAGCGCAAGCCCTCTTTCATCACCATAGCCTCTGCTAGAGCCACCGATGAGACACATGGCATAACCACATTTAAAGCAGCAATAAAGTTTCCATTGTAATCCCTAAGAATTGCTCCCGCTGCACCCGATAACGAATCAGCTTGCAATGCCGCATCCACATCCAGTTTCACAAAGCGAGGGCTCGATCTAGACCATTTAATAGTTACCGGGTAAGCCATATTCTGATTAGCTTTGGCTGCTCTCGCTCCAAACTGATATCTCCACTGGCTATGATATCCTGATTTTACTGAATATTGTCCATGTTGGGTATGCGACCAAGCAATGAAATCACTAAACACATTATTATTCAGAGGGATACGAAGAATCCGTTCCACATCACAAGTGTTAAAGAGCATTCTAAGCAGACTTTCATCCCACGAACCACTATCAGTATCAATTAAATCGCTCACCTAGGAGTACTTCGTTCACGAGCCAAGGTCTTTAAAGTCGGAAAATCGGCAATTTCTATTCGATGCTCGCTGCGCACGTTTCTTTTTGAACAAGAAAGGCCCCGAAGGACCTGGAGCTGCATTAATTACATGCGGTTACAAACCAGATTACATAAAGGGTCTCTAAAAAACATGAAATTACAGAGAAGCCCTCATAGTTTGCAAACATGACCCTAGGTAAGAAAGCAAAAAACGCGATCAGGTCCTTGATCTGCGCCGGAGAAAGGACTCCGCCATCGACCGCTTCCAACGCCGCCGGGGAGCAAGCCACTTGGGGCATCGGGAGCAGGAGTTGTCGACGACGAGCCAGATAGCCTCCCTGTGGAGGTAGAGAACCTGGAGAAGGGCCGCCCTTCGGCCATAAGATGCGGGGGCAAGGCGAAGACGTCGGCATGAGTCCCCTGTTGGAGAGCTTCCCAGGCTAACCGATGTATGAACGACGGCGAAAAAGAAGCACACGCAGCTCCGAGGTTGAAGCAGTTGTGGCACCGTCTCCAGTGCAGAGCAGCAGTACGGCCACTATCATCGCTCTCGCCTCCACGGCCGACCAAGAGGAACAGCGTCAGTGCCCTGCTACTGCACCAGAATAGGCGTAGATAAGACCACCTAGCAGCAGTCGACGAAGAAATGGCGCGGCTGTGCTCCTCCTCGCCTCCACGGCCGGCCAGGAGCTCGTTCACGCCGTTGGTCGCCAGCAGGCGCGCTTCCCCCCCCCGCCTCGCCTCCAAGGCCGGTGATGACCCACAAGTATAGGGGGTGTATCGTAGTATCTTCGATAAGTAAGAATGTCGATCCCAACGAGGAGCAGAAGGTGTTGACAAGCAGTTTCGATGAAGGATTCACCGTAAATGCTCACAGACAAGTATTCAGGGGGTTTTGATATAACAGATGAATAAAGTACGAGTAAGTAAAGTGCGAGAGTAACAATTGCAGCGAGTGGCCCAATCCTTTTTAGCACAAAGGACAAGCCGGTTTTATTACTTATAATGACCAACCGTTCTCGAGGACACACGGGATTTTAGTCTAGTGCTTTCGCTACATATGGCTAATTAATCTTCATTGTTTTGATAAGTGTTGTGTGGGTGAACCTATGCTAATGTACCGCCCTTCCTAGGACTAATACATACTTGTGATTATACCCCTTGCAAGCATCCGCAACTACAAGAAAGTAATTAAGAATAAATCTAACCACATCCTTAAACTCGAGATCCTCGCTATCCCTCCTCGCATCGATATACCAACGGGGTTTAGGTTTCGTCACTCCGGCAACCCCGCAATTGGCAAACGAGTACAAGATGCATTCCCCTAGGCCCATAAAGGTGAAGTGTCATGTAGTCGACGTTCACATGACACCACTAGAAGAATAACACCACAACTTAAATATCATAACATTGAATATTACTCAACCATAATTCACTACTAACAGTTAGACTTCACCCATGTCCTCAAGAACTAAACGAACTACTCACGAGACATCATATGGAACATGATCAGAGGTGATATGATGATGAATAACAATCTGAACATAAACCTTGGTTCAATGGTTTCACTCAATAGCATCAACAACAAGTAGAAATCGATACCTGGAGAGTTTCCCCTATCAAACAATCAAGATCAAACCCAAATTGCTACGGCGGTGACGATGTCCAGCAGTGGAGACGGCGGTGATGGTGGTGGAGATGATGATGATGGTGATGGAGATGATGTCCAGCTCGATGACGGTGACGATGGCGTCGATTTCCCCCTCCGGGAGGGAATTTCCCCGGCGGATCTCAGCCCGCCGGAGAGCTCTTTCTCTCTCGGTGTTCTCCGCCCCGCGAGGCGGGCCGTAACTCTTCGCGAGGTACCCTCTGTGGCTTAGGTCTTCGGGACGAAGGGTTTCGCGAAGAAAAGGAGGCGAGAGGGGCTGTGGGGCCCCCTCCTCACCAGGTGGCGCGGCCAGGCCATGGGCCGCGCCGGCCTGTGGTCTGGCCCCACCTTGGGCCATCTCGGCTCCCCCTTCTGGCTTCCTTCGTCATCTGGAAAAATAGGACTTTTGGTATAATTTCCTTCCACAGTTGATCTTCCGAAATATTGCGTTCTGACGGTGCTTTTTCCAGCAGAATCCTGGCTCCGGTGCTCGATCCTCCAATGATCATGAAATATGCAAAATAGATGAAATAACATAAGTACTGTGTCCAAACATGAAATATATCAATGAATAACAGCAAATTATGATACAAAATAGTGATGCAAATTGGACGTATCAACTCCCCCAAGCTTAGACTTCGCTTGTCCCCAAGCGAAACTGAACTCAGTAAATAGGACCACATGTTTATGGAGTGAAGAATCGATAAATAAAATACGGACAAGAAGCATCATATTCATTCACACAAGATATTCCAGTAGACAACTTCCTCATATAACTCAACTTGAAACAAGTATAAGGTAATCACAAATAAAGGTGCATAAGAAATCATAGTTGGTGATGGCAAACTTCGTTCTTGGTCAGAGAACAATTAACAGGTTATACTTATCTATCGAGCAATGCTCTCATGTTAAAGTTTATATTGCACAACTTGCATACTCAATCATAATAGTCTCCTCATGATCATTGATAACTTGCAAAGCTATATTCATTCAGATAAAACTTGTACTAAACAAGGAAAAATAAAAGACATGATGAAGCAAATCACAATATAATGGTTTGATCACAACTACTCAAATGCTTGCTTGAGATGGAGGGAAATAGGTTTACTGACTCAACATAAAGTAAAAGACAGGCCCTTCGCAGAGGGAAGCAATGATTAAATCATGTGCTAGAGCTTTTTCAGTTTTGAAATCATATAAAGAGAATAAAAATAACATTTTGAGAGGTGTTTGTTGTTGTCAACGACTGGTAGCGGGTACTCTAACCCCTTGCCGGACAACCTTCAAAGAGCGGCTCCCATTTTATTTTTATTTTGTGTGGCACTCCTTCCAACCTTTCTTTCACAAACCATGGCTAACCGAATCCTCGGGTGCCCGCCAACAATCTCATACCATGAAGGAGTGCCTTTTTATTTTAGTTTTATTATGATGACACTCCCCCAACCTTTGCTTACACAAACCATGGCTAACCGAATCCTTCGGGTGCCGTCCATCAATCACATACCATGGAGGAGTGTCTATTTAGATTAATTAATTTGGGACTCGGGAATCCCATTGCCGACTTTTTTTGCAAAATTATTGGATAAGCTGGATGAAGCCACTAGTCCATTGGTGAAAGTTGCCCAACAAGATTGAAAGATAAAACACCACATACTTCCTTATGAGCTATAAAACATTGACACAAATAAGAGATAGTAAATTTTGAATTGTTTAAAGGTAGCACACGAAGTATTTACTTGGAATGGCAGAAAATACCATGTAGTAGGTAGGTATGGTGGACACAAATGGCATAGGTTTGGGTTAAGGTTTGGATGCACGAGAAGAATTCCCTCTCAGTACAGGTCTTTGGCTAGCAAGGTTAATTAGCAAGCATAAGAGTTGAAGGAAACAAACAAATATACATGCGATAGAGATAATCATGCATCTTCCTTGTAAGCACAAATAGTTTTAACTTCAGAATAATATGCTATGAGCTAACAAGAAAGAAAGACAATGAAACAAGTACATGTATTTCTCTTTTCTACTTAAACCTCAAAGTGTTGTTGCTATTGACCAATACTAAGTTTGCCAAAACCAAATAGATTTATCCAATGCTCCCAAAGTGATACCAATACTAACAACAAGGTAAATCATATAGTAGAGATTGCAAACTAAAATAAGATGTGCAATACGAAAATGATAAGACTTCTTATTAATATTTCATAACGATAACTCACACCAAGGGATACATAGATAACCAACTAAAGGAGAGATACTTCCAAACTGCAACCCATCTTATATGATAACTTCCCTACTCATGATATGACACTACTTGACAATAAAAAGTAAAAGGTAGTGATAATGTGATACCGCGGCACTCCCCCAAGCTTGGAACAAACCAAGGGGATGCCAATACCGATGATGAATTACTCCTTCGGCGATGGTGGTGATGAATTCCTGACAAGCTTCTCAACAAGCTCCTGAAGCTCATCAATCTTGTATGTGAGGTTGCGAATCATCTCCGAATTGTGCTCGACGCGGTTAAGAAGTATGTCCGACGGCGAGTCCCAACTCTTGGAATTATTTCCCCACTCTTCACCCTCAGGCTTCATCCTTCCTGCAGTGTTAGAACGATCTATATCCCAATTGCTAGGCAATGCTGCCCTGGGAATCCTTTCAATTTGATTATTGAAAATTAGATTGCGGAAGGGATGGTGAGTGCCTGAGAAAGATGTCTTCGGAGCTAGGTAATGACGTGGAACCCCTCCTCCGGTGCGAATTCTTGCGCTCTTGTTTGCACTGAAGGGGTTGTCCACCACCTTGACGCTTGCGATGGTAGCACGCGGGTGTGCACGCGAGTCTTCCTCCACCTCTTCTTCATCTTCTTCCTTGACGCCCTTGTTCTCCTCTTTCCACTCAAGATCTTGATTATCTTCATCCGGAAGCTCCTTGCCCTTGTTCTTGGAGACCATGGTGCTTCTAGACCGAAAACAAATCCTGGCAGAAACAGCTCGAAACAAAACACGTCGAGAAAATGATATACGGACCTCCAGGGGTCCGGGGGATTATATAGCAAAAAATTTCACGACAAAAGAAAAGTACCAGGTCGAACCAGAGTCGGAAAGGGGCGACGAGGCGGCCAACTCATAGGGCGGCGCGGCCTAGCTGGGGCCCGCGCCGGCCTATGGTGGCACGCCATCGTGCGCCTTTTCCACTCCGTTTCGATCTCATAATTTTTCATATTTTCCAAAAACAGCAAAAATATTGTTCGGAAAGTAAATTGCGAACTTTTCATTACCAGTACTGTTACCTATTCAAAGTCGAGTTTTGGCGGACTGTCAACTTGTCCTTTGATGAAATCCTCCGGTGTCTCCACTCGAATAATATCAACATCAACATTATAGGAATCACCTGAGATATAATGCTTGAGTCTTTGTCCATTCACCACTTGCGTAGCATTGCCTTGGAGAGAGCTAATTTTAATTGCTCCTGAACGATACACCTCCTCGACAACATATGGTCCTTCCCATTTCGAGAGTAATTTCCCGCAAAGAATCCGAGACGAGACCGATACAATAGGACTTTATCCCCAATATTAAATTCTCTTTTGATAATCCTTCTATCATGCCATTTTTTAACTTTCTCTTTAAAGAGTTTAGAATTTTCATAAGCTTCACTTCTCCATTCATCTAGAGAACTCAATTGTAGCAACCTCTTATTACCGGCAAGTTTAGGATCTTTATTTAATTCTCTAACGACCCAATAAGCTTTGTGCTCTAGTTCTAAAGGTAAATGACAAGCTTTCCCATAAACCATTTTATAAGGTGACATTCCCATGGGATTTTTATAAGCAGTTCTATAAGCCCAAAGTGCATCCTTCAATTTACTAGCCCAATTCTTTCTAGTTTTATTAACAGTCTTTTGCAAGATAGATTTAATCTCTCTATTTGATAATTCTACTTGCCCACTAGTTTGAGGATGATAAGCGGAAGCAATTCTATGATTAATAACATATTTAGCAAGAGTTTTTCTAAAACCACCATGAATAAAATGAGAACCTCCATCAGTCATAATATATCTAGGAACTCCAAATCTAGGAAAAATAATATCTAAAAGCATTCTTAAAGAGGTCTCACCATCAGCACTTTTTGTAGGTATTGCTTCCACCCATTTAGTAACATAATCAACAGCAACAAGTATATGAGTGTTACCTTCTGAAGAGGGAAAAGGTCCCATGAAGTCAAATCCCCAACAATCGAATGGTTCAATAACAAGAGTATAATTCATCGGCATTTCATTGCGTCTAGAGATATTACCAACCCTTTGGCATTCATCACAAGATAAAATAAACTTCCTTGCATCTTTGAAGAGAGTTGGCCAATAAAAACCTGATTGTAGAACCTTTTGCGCGGTTCTTTCTCCGGCGTGATGTCCTCCATAAGCACTACCATAACATTTACTCAATATCTCCTGTTGTTCATATTCGGGAACACATCTTCGCAGAATACCATCCACTCCTTCTTTATATAAGTGTGGGTCATCCCAGAAATAATGCCTCAAGTCATAAAAGAATTTCCTCCTTTGCTGAGCTGAAAAGGTTGGAGGCAAATACTTGAAAACAATAAAGTTAGCATAATCGAGCATACCAAGGACTGTCTCGCGAACTCACCTTTATTGCAGCCAATTGTTCATTTGGAAAACTATCATTAACAGGAACAGGATCATAAGCAATATTTTCCAATCTAGACAAATTATCGAGCAACGGGATTATCGAGCACCTTCCCTATCTACAATATGTAAATCAAATTCTTGCAACGAAGTACCCATCTAATAAGCCTTGGCTTAGCATCTTTCTTTTGCATAAGGTATCTGATTGCAGCATGATCAGTATGAATAGTAACTTTTGAATCAACAATATAAGATCTAAACTTATCACAAGCAAAGACTACAGCTAACAATTCCTTTTTAGTAGTAGCATAATTTCTTTGAGCGGCATCAAGAGTTTTACTAGCATAATGAATAACATTCAATTTTTTATTTACCCGCTGTCCAAGAACAGCGCCTACAGCAAAATCACTAGCATCACACATAATTTCAAATGGTAAATTCCAATCAGGAGGTTCAACTATAGGAGCGGTTGTTAAGGCTTTCTTTAGAGTTTCAAAAGCTTCCTTACAATCATCATCAAAAACAAAAGGTACATCTTTTTGAAGAAGATTAGTAAGAGGCTTTGAAATCTTGGAGAAATCTTTAATAAACCTCCTATAAAACCCAGCATGACCAAGAACACTACGAATACCTTTAACATCCCTAGGATAGGGCATCTTCTCAATTGCTTCAACTTTAGCTCTATCAACTTCAATACCTCTCTCGGAAATTTTATGTCCCAATACAATTCCTTCATTAACCATAAAGTGGCATTTCTCCCAATTAAGAACAAGGTTAGTTTCTTCACATCTCCGCAAAACTTTATCAAGGTTCCGCAAGCAATTATCAAAAGAATTCCCATAGACAGAAAAATCATCCATGAATACCTCTACAATACTCTCGCAAAAACCATGAAAAATAGCAGACATGCATCTTTGAAAAGTAGCAGGAGCATTACATAAACCAAAAGGCATACGTCTATAAGCATAAGTTCCATAGGGACAAGTGAAAGTGGTTTTCTCTTGATCCTTAGTTTTAACAGCGATTTGTGAAAATCCAGAATAACCATCAAAAAAACAAAAATGAGTATTTTTAGATAACCTTTCAAACATTTGATCAATAAAAGGCAAAGGGTAATGATCTTTTTTTGTAACTTTATTAACTTTTCGATAATCAATGCACATTCTATACCCTACAACTACTCTTTGAGGTATGAGCTCATCATTATCATTAGGCACAACAGTCATTCCTCCTTTCTTAGGAACACAATGCACAGGACTAACCCATCTACTATCAGCAATAGGATATATAATACCAGCTTCAAGAAGTCGTAATACCTCATTTCTTACCACATCCTTCATTTTAGGAATTAGACGACGCTGAGGTTCAACAACAGGCTTCGCATCATCTTCCATATTGATGGCGTGTTGGCAAATAGAGGGAGAAATCCCCTTCAAATCATCAAGAGTGTAGCCAATAGCACCTCGGTGTTTCTTCAATATTTCCAATAGCCTTTCTTCTTCAAACTCTGTAAGCTTAGAACTAATAATAACAGGATATATTTTCTTATCATCAATATGAGCATATTTAAGATTGTCAGGCAATGGTTTTAAATCAAAGATAGGATCTTCCTTTGGTGGCGGTGTTGTACCCAGATCTTCCACCGGTAAATCATGCTTAAGAATAGGTTGGCGAAGAAAAATTTCCTCAAGCTCATCTCTTTCTTTCCTAAAAACTTCACTCTCGCTATTCTCCAAATGTTGCTGCAAAGGATTATTAGGAACAAGAACAATAGATGCACACTGTTCCATTTTAAAATCATTATTAGGCAAATCAGCTTTATAAGGAGTCTTGGTAAATTTAGAAAAGTTAAACTCATAAGATTCACCAGCAAATTTAGTCAAAATTTTCTCTTTCTTGCAATCTATAATAGCTCCACAAGTATTTAGAAAAGGTCTACCAAAAATGATAGGACAATAATCACTAGCAGCAGAACCAAGTACCAAAAAGTCAGCAGGATATTTAATCTTACCACATAGAACTTCCACATCTCGAACAATACCAATTGGAGAAATAGTTTCTCTATTGGCCAGCTGAATAACCACATCAATATCTTCAAGTTCACAAGAACCAATTTCGTGCATAATCTCCGTGTAAAGCTCATAAGGAATAGCACTAATACTTGCACCAATATCACATAAACCATAATGGCAATGATCACCAATTCTAACAGATAGCATAGGAACACTAGCTTGCTTGGGTTTATTAGGATGTGAAACAATATTAGAAGCATCTTCACGAGAAAATAATATGACCATCCTCCAAATTTTCGAGTCACAAGATCTTTAACTATTGCAACAAGCAGAGTTCAACTTTTATTTGTTCTTCGAGTTCTATAGGTTTTTTTTCACTTTTATGAACCGCACTATTTATAACGAGTACTCCTTCATTTTAGCGGGGAAAGGAGTTTTTTCAATATAAGCTTCGGGAATAACATGATCAACAGTTTCAACTACAACGCATTTATTAATAGATGAATCAATTTTATCTTTATACGGTTCATGATACTTATCAAAATTCTTCTTAGGCAATTCATAATGAGAGGCAAAAGCTTTATAAAGATTTGCAGCAACTTGAGAATCAAGACCATAAGTAGCACTCATATTACGAAATTTATCGGTATCCATAAAAGCTTCAATGCATTTGTAATCATAATTTATACCCGATTCTCTATCTTTGTCGATCTCCCATCCTTCAGTATTTTCCTGGATCCGATTAAGAAGGTCCCTTTTAAACTCTTCCTTATTGCGCGTGAATGATCCAGAACAAGAAGTATCCAGCAAGGTCTTGTCTTCAAAAGAAAGTTTTGCATAGAAATTATCAATAATAACATTACCAGGAAGCTCATGAATGGGGCATTTGAGCATTAAAGACTTCAATCTCCCCCAAGCTTGGGCAATACTCTCTCCATCATGAGGCCAAAAATTATATATGCGATTCCGATCCTTGTGAATTTCACTTGGAGGATAGAACTTAGAATAAAACCGGGGCACAATATCATTCCATTCAAGAGAATCCCCATTATCCAAGTAATTTATACCAATGCGCCGCTTTACCGGACAGCGATATAGAGAATAGTTTCTTCCTCACTTCATCCATAGCAATACCCGCACACTTGAATAAACCGCATAATTCATGTAAGAACAGTAAATGATCTCCAGGGTGGACAGTTCCATCCCCTGTATAACGGTTACCCACTACGCGTTCAATAATTTTCATAGGTATTTTGTATGGTATCTCTTCTTTACCTGGCGCCTCATCCACTACCTTTGCAGTAGTAGCAGATTTCCCAAATAAGCATTCAAGAGGAGATCTCTCCATAATGAATTATGGCAGCAGGCAGAAATAAAATCAGCACAAACAAGTAGATATTTCCCTTACCAATTCCACTTACCAATAGCGCTTCACTCCCCGGCAACGGCGCCGTGAAAATAGTCTTGATGACCCACAAGTATAGGGGGTGTATCGTAGTATCTTTGATAAGTAAGAATGTTGATCCCAACGAGGAGCAGAAGGTGTTGACAAGCAGTTTCGATGAAGGATTCACTGTAAATGCTCACAGACAAGTATTCAGGGGGTTTTGATATAACAGATGAATAAAGTACGAGTAAGTAAAGTGCGAGAGTAACAATTGCAGCGAGTGGTGATGTCTACGCCCCCCTCCTTTTCCTGTAGACAGTGTTGGGCCTCCAAGAGCAGAGGTTTGTAGAACAGCAGCAAGTTTTCCCTTAAGTGGATCACCCAAGGTTTATCGATCTCAGGGAGGAAGAGGTCAAAGGTATCCCTCTCATGCAACCCTGCAACCACAAAGCAAGAAGTCTCTTGTGTCCCCAACACACCTAATAGGTGCACTAGTTCGGCGAAGAGATAGTGAAATACGGGTGGTATGAATATATATGAGCGAGTGGCAACGGCACCGGAAAAGTGCTTTGCCGAGGACCGTAAACAAGCGAGTAGTGATGCAGCAGTAGTAACGCGATAGAAACAAGTAAACAAGCAGCGATAGCGTATTTAGGAACAAGGCCTAGGGATTAGACTTTCACTAGTGGACACTCTCAACTTTGATCTCATAACGGAACAGATAAATGCATACTCTACACTCTTTTGTTGGATGATGAACATCATTGCGTAGGATTACACGAACCCTCAATGCCGGAGTTAACAAGCTCCACAATTCAATGTTCATATTTAAATAACCTTAGAGTGCATGAAAGATCAACACGACTAAACCAAGTACTAACATAGCATGCACACTCGTCACCTTCACACTATGTAGGAGGAATAGATCACATCAATACTATCATAGCAATAGTTAACTTCATAATCTACAAGAGATCATAATCATAGCCTACGCCAAGTACTAACACGGATGCACACACTCGTCACCATTACACCGTGCGGGAGGAATAAAACTACTTTAATAACATCACTAGAGTAGCATGTAGATATATTGTGATACAAAACACATTGCAATCATAAAGAGATATAAATAAGCACTTCACTATGCCATTCATAACGAGTGAATACGTATTCCGTGAAATATAGCCTAAGAGACCCACACGGTGCACACACTCTGTCACCTTTACACACGTGGGACAAGGAGTCTCCGGAGATCACATAAGTAAAATTCACTTGACTAGCATAACGACATCTAGATTACAAGCATCATCATATGAATCTCAATCATGTAAGGCAGCTCATGAGATTATTGTATTGAAGTACATAGGAGAGAGATGAACCACATAGCTACCGGTACAGCCCCGAGCCTCGATGGAGAACTACTCCCTCCTCATGGGAGACAGCAGCGGTGATGAAGATGGCGGTGGTGTCGATGGAGGAGCCTTCCGGGGGCACTTCCCCGTCCCGGCGGCGTGCCGGAACAGAGACTCCTGTCCCCCAGATCTTGGCTTTGCGATGGCGGCGGCTCTGGAAGGTTTCTCGTACCGTGGCTTTTTCGTCTCGAGGTTTTAGGTCGAGGGCCCTTAAATAGGCGAAGAGGCGGCGTCAGAAGGTCAACGGGGCGACGACACTATAGGGGGGCGCGGGCCCCCCCTTGGCCGCGCCGGCCTATGGTCTGGTGGGCCTGTGCCCCCCCTCTGGCGACTCTCGGGTGTTCTGGATGCTTCCGGGGATTCTAAGATCTTCGGCGTTGATTTCGTCCGATTCCGAGAATATTTCTTTACTAGGATTTCTGAAACCAAAAACAGCAGAAAACAGCAACTGGCCCTTCGACATCTCGTCAATAGGTTAGTTCCGGAAAACGCATAAATATGACATAAAATGTATATAAAACATGTAGATATTATCAATAATGTGGCATGGAACATAAGAAATTATCGATACGTCGGAGACGTATCAGCATCCCCAAGCTTAGTTCTCGCTCGTCCCGAGCGAGTAAACGATAAACAAAGATAATTTCTGGAGTGACATGCCATCATAACCTTGATCATACTATTGTAAGTATATGTAATGAATGCAGCGATCAAAACAATGGTGAATGACATGAGTAAACAAATGAATCATATAGCAAAGACTTTTCATGAATAGTACTTCAAGACAAGCATCAATAAGTCTTGCATAAGAGTTACTCATAAAGCAATAAATTCTTAGTAAAGGTATTGAAGCATCACAATGGAAGATTAAGTTTCAGCGGTTGCTTTCAACTTGTAACATGCATATCTCATGGATAGTTGTCAATGCAAAGCAATATAACAAGTGCAATAAGCAAGTATGTAAGAATCAATGCACAGTTAACACAAGTGTTTGCTTCTAGGATAGAGAGAAATGGGTAAACTGACTCAACATAAAAGTAAAAGAATGGCCCTTCAAAGAGGAAAGCATCGATTGCTATACTTGTGCTAGAGCTTTGGTTTTGAAAACATAAAGAGAGCATAAAAATAAAGTTTTGAGAGGTGTATGTTGTTGTCAACGAATGGTAGTGGGCACTCTAACCCCCTTGCCAGACAAACCTTCAAAGAGCGGCTCCCATTTTATTTTATTTTTGAGTGGCACTCCTTCCAACCTTTCTTTCACAAACCATGGCTAACCGAATCCTCGGGTGCCTGCCAACAATCTCATACCATGAAGGAGTGCCTTTTCATTTTTAGTTTTATTATGATGACACTCCTCCCCACCTTTGCTTTCTCAAGCCATGGCTAACCGAATCCTTCGGGTGCCGTCCAACAATCACATACCATGGAGGAGTGTCTATTTTTGTTAATTAATTTGGGACTGGGAATCCCATTGCCAGCTCTTTTTGCAAAATTATTGGATAAGCGGATGAAGCCACTAGTCCTTTGGTGAAAGTTGCCCAACAAGATTGAAAGATAAACACCACATACTTCCTCATGAGCTATAAAACATTGACACAAATCAGAGGTAATAAATTTTGAATTGTTTAAAGGTAGCACTCAAGCAATTTACTTTGGAATGGCGGAGAAATACCATGTAGTAGGTAGGTATAGTGGACACAAATAGCATAGTGGTTGGCTCAAGTATTTTGGATGCATGAGAAGTATTCCCTCTCGATACAAGGTTTAGGCTAGCAAGGTTTATTTGAAATAAACACAAGGATGAACTGGTGCAGCAAAACTCACATAAAAGACATATTGTAAACATTATAAGACTCTACACCGTCTTCCTTGTTGTTCAAACTCAATACTAGAAATTATCTAGACCTTAGAGAGACCAATTATGCAAACCAAATTTTAGCATGCTCTATGTATTTCTTCATTAATGGGTGCAAAGTATATGATGCAAGAGCTTAATCATGAGCACAACAATTGCCAAGTATCACATTATCCAAGACATTTTACCAATTACTACATGTAGCATTTTCCGATTCCAACCATATAACAATTTAACGAAGAAGTTTCAACCTTCGCCATGAACATTAAAAGCTAAGAACACATGTGTTCATACGAACCAGCGGAGCGTGTCTCTCTCCCACACAAGCATTTATTCAAACAAAAAACAAAAACAAAAGCACACAGACGCTCCAAGTAAAGTACATAAGATGTGACCGAATAAAAATATAGTTTCAAGAGAAGGAACCTGATAATTTGTCGATGAAGAAGGGGATGCCTTGGGCATCCCCAAGCTTAGATGCTTGAGTCTTCTTGAAATATGCAGGGATGAACCACCGGGGCATCCCCAAGCTTAGAGCTTTCACTCTTCTTGATCACATTGTATCATCCTCCTCTCTTGACCCTTGAAAACTTCCTCCACACCAAACTCGAAATAAACTCATTAGAGGGTTAGTGCATAATCAAAAACTCACATGTTCAGAGGTGACAAAATCATTCTTAACACTTCTGGACATTGCTCAAAGCTACTGGAAGTTAATGGAACAAAGAAATCCATCCCACATAGCAAAAGAAGCAATGCGAAATAAAAGGCAGAATCTGTCAAAACAGAACAGTCCGTAAAGACGAATTTTATTGAGGCACCAGACTTGCTCAAATGAAAATGCTCAGATTGAATGAAAGTTGCGTACATATCTGAGGATCACTCACGTAAATTGGCATAATTTTATGAGTTACCTACAGAGAATTTTGCCCAGATTCGTGACAGCAAAGAAATCTGTTTCTGCGCAGTAATCCAAATCTAGCATCAACCTTGCTATCAAAGACTTTACTTGGCACAACAAAAACACAAAATTAAGATAAGGAGAGGTTGCTACAGTAGTAAACAACTTCCAAGACACAAATATAAAACAAAATTACTGTAGCAAAATAACACATGGGTTATCTCCCAAGAAGTGCTTTCTTTATAGCCATTAAGATGGGCTCAGCAGTTTTAATGATGCACTCGCAAGAAATAGTATTTGAAGCAGAGGCAAATTAGAAACACATTTAAGTCTAACATGCTTCCTATGCATAGGAATCTTGTAAATAAACAAGTTCATGAATAGCAAAGTAACAAGCATAGGAAGATAGAACAAGTGTAGCTTCAAAAATTTCAGCACATAGAGAGGCATTTTAGTAACATGAAAATTTCTACAACCATATTTTCCTCTCTCATAATAACTTTCAGTAGCATCATGAGCAAACTCAACAATATAACTATCAAGTAAAGCATTCTTATCATGAGTCTCATGCATAAAATTATTACTCTCCACATAAGCATAATCAATTTTAGTAGTTGTAGTGGAAGCAAATTCAACAAAGTAGCTATCATTATTATTCTCATCATCAAATATAGGAGGCATATTGTAATCATAATCAAATTTATCCTCCATAACAGGTGGCACCAAAAGACTACTATCATTATAATCATCATAAATAGGAGGCAAAGTATCATCAAAGAAAATTTTCTCCTCAATGCCCGGGGGACTAAAAAGATCATGCTCATCAAAGCCAGCTTCCCCAAGCTTAGAATTTTCCATAGCATTAGCAACAATAGTGTTCAAAGCATTCATATTAATAACATTCCCATTAGCATGCATATAAAGTTCCATGGGTTTTTTAATTCTTTCTTCAAACACATCATGTCCTAATTCAAGATAAAGTTCATAAAGATCTCTCATATTTTTGTTGTTTTCCATTATGCCTAACTAGTGTAAACAAGAAACAAAAAGTTGCAATTGCAGGATCTAAAGGAAATATCTTCGAGCACAAACACAATGGCGCCAGAAAATTACTTTACCTGGAACCGAAGTATGAGTGCCTTTTACCTTTCCTCCCCGGCAACGGCGCCAGAAAATAGCTTGATGTCTACGCCCCCTCCTTTTCCTGTAGACAGTGGTGGGCCTCCAAGAGCAGAGGTTTGTAGAACAGCAGCAAGTTTTCCCTTAAGTGGATCACCCAAGGTTTATCGATCTCAGGGAGGAAGAGGTCAAAGGTATCCCTCTCATGCAACCCTGCAACCACAAAGCAAGAAGTCTCTTGTGTCCCCAACACACCTAATAGGTGCACTAGTTCGGCGAAGAGATAGTGAAATACAGGTGGTATGAATATATATGAGCAGTGGCAACGGCACCGAGAAAAGTGCTTTGCCCAGGATCGTAAACAAGCGATAGTGACGCAGCAGTAGTAACACGATAGAAACAAGCAGCGATAGCGATATTTAGGAACAAGGCCTAGGGATTAGACTTTCACTAGTGGACACTCTCAACTTTGATCACATAACAGAATAGATAAATGCATACTCTACACTCTTTTGTTGGATGATGAACATCATTGCGTAGGATTACACGAACCCTCAATGCCGGAGTTAACAAGCTCCACAATTCAATGTTCATATTTAAATAACCTTAGAGTGCATGAAAGATCAACACGAGTAAACCAAGTACTAACATAGCATGCACACTGTCACCTTCACACTATGTAGGAGGAATAGATCACATCAATACTATCATAGCAATAGTTAACTTCATAATCTACAAGAGATCATAATCATAGCCTATGCCAAGTACTAACACGGATGCACACACTGTCACCATTACACCGTGCAGGAGGAATAAAACTACTTTAATAACATCACTAGAGTAGCATGTAGATATATTGTGATACAAAACACATTGCAATCATAAAGAGATATAAATAAGCACTTCACTATGCCATTCATAACAGTGAATAAGTATTCTATGAAATATAGCCTAAGAGACCCACACGGTGCACACACTGTCACCTTTACACACGTGGGACAAGGAGTCTCTCGGAGATCACATAAGTAAAATTCACTTGACTAGCATAACGACATCTAGATTACAAGCATCATCATATGAATCTCAATCATGTAAGGCAGCTCATGAGATTATTGTATTGAAGTACATAGGAGAGAGATGAACCACATAACTACCGGTACAGCCCCGAGCCTCGATGGAGAACTACTCCCTCCTCATGGGAGACAGCAGCGGTGATGAAGATGGCGGTGGTGTCGATGGAGGAGCCTTCCGGGGGCACTTCCCCATCCCGGCGGCGTGCCGGAACAGAGACTCCTGTCCCCCAGATCTTGGCATCGCGATGGCGGCGGCTCTGGAAGGTTTCTCGTACCGTGGCTTTTTCGTCTCGAGGTTTTAGGTCGAGGGCCCTTAAATAGGCGAAGAGGCGGCGTCAGAAGGTCAACGGGGCGACGACACTATAGGGGGGCGTGGGCCCCCCCTTGGCCGCGCCGGCCTATGGTCTGGTGGGCCTGTGCCCCCCCTCTGGCGACTCTCGGGTGTTCTGGATGCTTCCGGGGATTCTAAGATCTTCGGCGTTGATTTCGTCCGATTCCGAGAATATTTCTTTACTAGGATTTCTGAAACCAAAAACAGCAGAAAACAACAACTGGCCCTTCGGCATCTCATCAATAGGTTAGTTCCGGAAAACACATAAATATGACATAAAATGTATATAAAACATGTAGATATTATCAATAATGTGGCATGGAACATAAGAAATTATCGATACGTCGGAGACGTATCAAGTGGCCCAATCCTTTTTAGCACAAAGGACAAGCCGGTTTGATTACTTATAATGACCAAGCGTTCTCGAGGACACACGGGATTTTAGTCTAGTGCTTTCGCTACATATGGCTAATTAATCTTCATTGTTTTGATAAGTGTTGTGTGGGTGAACCTATGCTAATGTACCGCCCTTCCTAGGACTAATACATACTTGTGATTATACCCCTTGCAAGCATCCGCAACTACAAGAAAGTAATTAAGAATAAATCTAACCACAGCCTTAAACTCTGAGATCCTGCTATCCCTCCTGCATCGATATACCAACGGGGGTTTAGGTTTCTGTCACTCCCGCAATCCCGCAATTGGCAAACGAGTACAAGATGCATTCCCCTAGGCCCATAAAGGTGAAGTGTCATGTAGTCGATGTTCACATGACACCACTAGAAGAATAACACCACAACTTAAATATCATAACATTGAATATTACTCAACCATAATTCACTACTAACAGTTAGACTTCACCCATGTCCTCAAGAACTAAACGAACTACTCACGAGACATCATATGGAGCATGATCAGAGGTGATATGATGATGAATAACAATCTGAACATAAACCTTGGTTCAATGGTTTCACTCAATAGCATCAACAACAAGTAGAAATCGATACCGGGAGAGTTTCCCCTATCAAACAATCAAGATCAAACCCAAATTGCTACGGCGGTGACGATGTCCAGCGGTGGAGACGGCGGTGATGGTGGTGGAGATGATGATGATGGTGATGGAGATGATGTCCAGCTCGATGACAGTGACGATGGCGTCGATTTCCCCCTCCGGGAGGGAATTTCCCCGGCGGATCTCAGCCCGCCGGAGAGCTCTTTTCTCTCTGGTGTTCTCCGCCCCGCAGAGGCGGCTGTAACTCTTCGCGAGGTACCCTCTGTGGCTTAGGTCTTCGGGACGAAGGGTTTCGCGAAGAAAAGGAGGCGAGAGGGGCTGTGGGGCCCCCTCCTCACCAGGTGGCGCGGCCAGGCCATGGGCCGCGCCGGCCTGTGGTCTGGCCCCACCTTGGGCCCTCTCGGCTCCCCCTTCTGGCTTCCTTCGTCATCTGGAAAAATAGGATTTTTGGTATAATTTCCTTCCACAGTTGATCTTCCGAAATATTGCGTTCTGACGGTGCTTTTTCCAGCAGAATCCTGGCTCCGGTGCTCGATCCTCCAATGATCATGAAATATGCAAAATAGATGAAATAACATAAGTATTGTGTCCAAACTTGAAATATATCAATGAATAACAGCAAATTATGATACAAAATAGTGATGCAAATTGGACGTATCAGCCGGCCAGGGAAAGACGCCTCCCGCCGCAGTCGCTCTGAAGGTGGTTCACCGCCACTCCTTTATTGGAACGAGCGTCGGTCCTCCTCTCCACCCTCCCCTCCGACCACCGGAGAAGAAGAGCGAGAAGGAAGAACCCTAAATCGGATGAGATCTAGGCGGCCAGATCTCCTCCTCCGCTCAAACTACAGGGCACCAGGCCCCCTACCGGCAAACTGCCACTACATCTAACTAACATATCTACTCCGGCGCCTTCCCTCCGCCCATCTCGACCGGCGACGCCGGTGAGATTGGCCTCAGGTCGGCCCGGCCCTCTGAGAAGAGCTCTCAGCTACTGTAGCGATGAGAGAGAAAGAAAAGGGGGGAATGAGCGCCTCCTCGCTGCGCACGTTAGTGTGCTGACGCTCGCGTTAGGGGTGACTTTGGCCTCGGCCTTTTTGCAAGTTGGAGACAGAGACGCCAGGAAGATGTACAAGGAGCTCAATTGTCGATCTCACCAGAGACGGGACGTCACGACCGTGACATCCCGGCGGATGCGAGGAAAGGACCTCGCCGGAGAAGGGGACAACGAGGCTGGCTGCGGCGTCGCAAGTGGAGGCGAGGAAGGGTACTTAGGGATTTAGGTGTTGGGGTCTTAGGGTTCGGGTGTAGTGCTCTTCGGCTTTCGTTCTTAGGGCTTAGGGTGGAGGGGTGTTGCCGAAGTTGGGGAGCTGGGCGGGTTTAGAGGGAGATCTGGGTGGCGGAAGACCGGTGATGGGCGGCGGATGGAGGAGAGCGGTGCGGTGAGGCTCCGCGGGATCGACCGCGGGTGGCGGCAGCATGCGGTGGAGGCGGGGCTTGAGAGCTAGAAGGGAGAGGTCGAACATGAGGAAGAAGAAGAGTAGTTGGGGAAGTAGTTGCTGGGCCTGGGCCCATCTTGTCTTCCTATGGGCGTCGGTGGCGTAACAGGCGCTAAACGCGTTGAATAGGAGCAAACCCGAAAAAGCCTACATATCGTCTGCGTGCATGCTGATACGTCTCCAACGTATCTATAATTTCTGATGTTCCATGCTTGTTTTATGACAATACCTACATGTTTTGTTCACACTTTATATCGTTTTGATGCGTTTTCCGGAACTAACCTATTGACGAGATGTCGAAGTGCCAGTTGTTTTCTGCTGTTTTTGGTTTCAGAAATCCTACAAAGGAAATATTCTCGGAATCGGACGAAATCAATGCCCAACATCTTATTTTTCCCGGAACCTTCCCAAAAGTCAAAGGGGGACCAGAGGGGAGCCCTGGGGGCCCCACACGTGTGGGCGGCGCGGCCCAGGGGGGGGCACGCCCCCCTAGTGTGAGGAGGCCCCGTAGCCCCTCCGACTCCGCCTCTTCGCCTATTTAAAGCTCCCTGACCTAAAACATCGACACGGATTGACGAAACACCAGAAAACCTTCCAGAGCCGCCGCCATCGCGAAACTCCAATTCGGGGGACAGAAGTCTCTGTTCCGGCACCCTGCCGGGACGGGGAATTGCCCCCAGAGGCATCTCCACCGCCATCTCCACCGCCATCGCTGCTCCCATGATGAGGAGGGAGTAATTCACCCCCGAGGCTGAGGGCTCTACCGTAGCTATGTGGTTCATCTCTCTCTTTGTGATCTAGTTGAATATCATCTATGTGCTACTCTAGTGATGTTATTAAAGTAGTCTATTCCTCCTCCATGATGTAATGTTGACAGTGTGTGCATCGTGTAGTACTTGGTATAGGCTATGACTGTGATCTCTTGTAGATTATGAAGTTAACTATTACTATGAGGGTATTGATGTGATCTATTCCCCCTTTCATAGCTTGTCGGTGACAGTGTGCATGCTATGTTAGTACTCGGTATAATTGCGTTGGTCTATCATGCACTCTAAGGTTATTTAAATATGAACATCGAATGTTGTGGAGCTTGTTAACTCCGGCATTGAGGTGCTCTTGTAGCCCTACACAATTAATGGTGTTCATCATCCAACAAGAGAGTGTAGAGTGGTTTTATTATGTGATCATTGTTGAGAGTGTCCACTAGTGAAAGTAGGATCCCTAGGCCTTGTTTCCGAACATCGAATCTCCGTTTATTCACGGTTCTGTTGCATGTTTACTCACTGCCATATTTTATTCAGATTGCTATTACCACTCATATACATCCATATTACTTGCATTTTACTATCTCTTCGCCGAACTAGTGCACCTATACATCTGACAAGTGTATTAGGTGTGTTGGGGACACAAGAGACTTCTTGTATCGTGATTGCGAGGGTTGCTTGAGAGGGATATCTTTGACCTCTTCCTCCCCGAGTTCGATAAAACCTTGGGTGATCCACTTAAGGGAAAACTTGCTCGCTGTTCTACAAACCTCTGCTCTTGGAGGCCCAACACCGTCTACAGGAAAAGAAGCCAACAAGAGACAGACAAGCTATTTTCTCGGCGCCGTTGTCGGGGAGGAAAGGTAAAAGGCACTCACACTCCGGTCCCGTGTAACTAAGTTATTTTCTGGTGCCGTTGTAAGTGCTCGAAGCTATTTCCTTTAGATCCTGCAATTGCATCTTTTTGTTTCTTGTTTTACACTAGTAAGGCATAATGGAAAACAACTGTGAGCTTTTTAATTTATTTCCTAAGTTAAGACATGAATTGTGTGATGCGAAAATTAAAAAACCTATGGAGCCTCATTTGCATGCTAGTAGCAATGTTATTAGTATGAACGCAATCACTGCTAATGCTATGGAGAAGTCTAAGCTTGGGGAAGCTAGTTTTTATGATCTTTTTAGCTTCCCATCTTTAGGTGAGAAAATTTGCTCTGATAATACTTTATCTCCCATATGCGATAACTCTAATGATGCTTGTGATATTTTAAATCCACCTACTGCAAAGTACTGCTTTCAAGATACCCATGAAAATTATTGAACGTGTTATGGATAACCGTTATGAAGGGGATGGAACCGTCCATCCCGGAGATCATTTACTTGTTTTTGCATGAATTATGCGGGTTATTCAAGTGTGCAGGTATCTCTATGGATGAAGTGAGGAAGAAACTATTCTCTATTTCGTTGTCTGGTAAAGCGGCACATTGGTATAAATTGCTGAAGAATAGTCATTCTCTTGGTTGGGAGGAAATTGTACCTCTCTTTTATTCTAAATTTTATCCTCCTCATGAAGTGCATATTGATAGAAATTACATTTATAACTTTTATCCTCGTGATGGAGAGAGTATTTCTCAAGCATGGGGGAGATTGAAGTCACTAATGCTCAAATGTCCCATTCATGAGCTCCCCCGTAATGTTATTATTAATATTTTTTATGCAAGGCTTTCAGGACATCACAAGGACTATCTAGATGCCTGTTTGGAGGGATCTTTCACAAGCAAGGAGGTTGAAGCTAGATGGGACCTTCTTGATCGGATTGAGGAGAATACTGAAGGATGGGAGAACAACAAAGGTAAAGAGTCAGGTATAAATTATGATTATGAATGCATTGAAACTTTTATGGATACTGGTAAATTTCGAAATATGAGTGCTACCTATGGTCTTGACTCTCAAGTTGCTGCAAATCTTTATAAAGCTTTTGCCTCTCATTTTGAATTGCCTAGGAAGAATTTTGATAAGTATCATGAACCTTTTAAAGAGGCTTGCATGAAGGATGAAATTGTTGTTAATGATTGCAATAAACATGCTCAAACTCCTAAGAATGCTATTTCCTATAAGTATGTTAATTTTTGTGGAATGCATAGACCTTGTGGAATTAATCAAATCGAAGATGAATATTGTATCCATCATATTAATGAAAAAACTAGAAAGTGGTCTAGGGCTCTCGATGATCTTAGTAAAAAAGTTTGCGCCCTCTATCCTTTTATTTGTGAACTTTGCCATAGAGTGGGTCATTTTAATTTCCAATGCTCCTCCAATGATAATTTGAACCCCATGAGTGCTGCAAATTTGTATTGTGATGATGAAATTACTCCTAATCAGCATGATGAGCTTACTTTACTTTTGTGGTGTGAAGAGTTATCAAGGAAAATTTCTTTGTTAGATATTAACGATCTTGATATTGATGATGTCCTGCATGGGTGTTTTTCTTATTGCATTGATAATTGCCATACAAATATTTACATACAAAATATTTTAGAAGATGACACCTTGCCAAAATATGATAGGACCGCTGTGTGTTTTGAACTTATTAATGAAAAGGAGGAATCCTCCCAAGTTTCTTCTATTGTTTCTAGAAATAAATCAGGTTATGTGGAGAAGGAAGAGAATAAGAATAAGAAGAAGGGAACGAAGAAGAAGAAGAAGAAGAAGAAGAAGAAGAAGAAGGGAAATAAAGAGAAAGAGGTAACAGTATATCCCCGCGTGAATGAGGTAACGATAGGTAACCGTAAGTATGTTGCTCCTAATGAATATTATGATAATGAATCTGAATACAATGATCTTCCTATGCCCTTTACATACATTAGTGATCATGATTTTAAAGAGCACACTACTTTTGATATTGCAAATCTCTGGGAAACTAATTCTGAAAATGATGATGATAATAATTGCCATAGTATCAGTACTATCCATGCTTCCTCCCATAATGATATAGAAAGCTCTAAGCTTGGGAATGAGGTGTTTGAAAATCCTTTTGCTACTGATCATTATATGCTTGATACATCTCCTTCTAGTAATAATGAGGGTATGGTCACAGATGAACATACTGTGAAAGATAACTATTCTATTTCTTATGATGACACTAGGCCTCCAACCTTTGATGATTATTATAAAGAATGCTATGATATAGGTTATAACTATCCTTATGAAACTTGTCATAGTTATGATTGGATTGCCAAAAACAATTCCCTTAATATGCAACTTGTTTACCATGTTCAAATTCTTGATAATAATCTTGCTCCAATTACTATTAATGAGAAGAACTCTTCTTATGCCAAAATTAATGATACTTCTATGCATATAAACCATGATAAGAATGTTTTAAGTGATGGGTATATTGTGGATTTCATCAATGATGCTACTGAAAGTTATTATGAGAGAGGGAAACATGGTTATATGCATCTTAATAATATTAAGTTTCCCCTCTTTATGTTGAGAATCTTGAAGTTACTCGTGTTTTATCCTCCTATGCTTGTCACTTTGTTCTTCATGAATTCATTTGTGTACAAGATTCCTTTGCATAGGAAGTGGGTTAGACTTAAATGTGTTTTGAATTTGCTTTTTGATGCTCTCTTTTGCTTCAACTCTTATTTCTTGGGAGTGCATCATTGAAATTACCGAGCCCTTCTTAATGGCTATAAAGAAAGCACTTCTTGGGAGATAACCCATGTGTTTATTTTACTACAGCACTTTTATTTTATATTTGAGTCTTGGAAGTTGTTACTACTGTAGAAACCTCTCCTTATCTTTATTTTGTTGCATTGTTGTGCCAAGTAAAATCTTTGATGGTAAGGTTGATACTAGATTTGGATTACTGCGCAGAAACAGATTTCTGTCTGTCACGAATTTGGGCAGGGTTCTCTGTAGGTAACTCAGAAAAATCTGCTAATTTACGTGAGTGATCCTCAGATATGTACGCAACTTTCATTCAATTTGAGCATTTTCATCTGAGCAAGTCTGGTGCCTCTAAAAAAATCGTCTTTACGGACTATTCTGTTTTGACAGATTCTGCCTTTTATTTCGCATTGCCTCTTTTGCTATGTTGAATGGATTTCTTTGTTCCATTAACTTTCAGAAGCTTTGAGCAATGTCCAGAAATATTAAGAATGATTGTGTCACCTCTGAACATGTGAATTTTTGATTATGCACTAACCCTCTAATGAGTTTGCTTTGAGTTTGGTGTGGAGGAAGTTTTCAAGGGTCAAGAGAGGAGAATGATATATGATCAAGAAAAGTGAAAAATCTAAGCTTGGGGATGCCCCCGTGGTTCATCCCTCCATATTTCAAGAAGACTCAAGCATCTAAGCTTGGGGATGCCCAAGGCATCCCCTTCTTCATCAACAATTTATCAGGTTTCTTCTATTGAAACTATATTTTTATTCCGTCACATCTTATGTGCTTTACTTGGAGCGTCTGTGTGCTTTTATTTTCGTTTTTGTTATTTTCATTCTCTGAATAAATTCTTGTGTGGTAGAGAGACACGCTCCGCTGGTTCATATGAACACATGTGTTCTTAGCTTTTAATGTTCATGGCGAAGGTTGAAACTACTTCGTTCATTGTTATATGGTTGGAAACAGAAAATGCTACATGTGGTAATTGATATATGGTCTTGAATAATTTGATACTTGGCAATTGTTGTGCTCATGATTAAGCTCTTGCATCATATACTTTGCACCTATTAGTGAAGAAATACATAGAGCTTGTTAAAATTTGGTTTGCATGATTGATCTCTCTAAGGTCTAGATATTTTCTAGTAAGGGTTTGAGCAACAAGGAAGACGGTGTAGAGTTTTATAATGATTGCAATATGTTTTTATGTGAGTTTTGCTGTACCGATTCATACTTGTGTTTGCTTCAAATAACCTTGCTAGCCTAAGCCTTGTATAGAGAGGGATTACTTCTCGTGCATCCAAATCCTTGAGCCAAAAACTATGCCATTTGTGTCCACCATACCTACCTACTACATGGTATTTCTCTGCCATTCCAAAGTAAATTGCTTGAGTGCTATCTTTAAATTTCTATCCTTTGTCTTTGCAATATATAGCTCATGGGAAAAATAGCCTAAAAACTATTGTGGTATTGAATATGTACTTATGTATCTTATTTCTTATTAAGTTGCTTGTTGTGCGATAACCATGTTCCTGGGGATGCCATCAACTACCCTTTGTTGAATATCATGTGAGTTGCTATGCATGTTCGTCTTGTCTGAAGTAAGGGCGATTTACCATGAGTTGAATGGTTTGAGCATGCATATTGTTAGAGAAGAACATTGGGCCGTTAACTAAAGCCATGATTCATGGTGGAAGTTTCAGTTTGGACAACAATCCTCAATCTCTTATGAGAATATTATTTGTTGTTGAATGCTTATGCATTAAAGAGGAGTCCATTATCTGTTGTCTATGTTGTCCCGGTATGGATGTCTAAGTTGAGAATAATCAAAAGCGAGAAATCCAATGCGAGCTTTCTCCTTAGACCTTTGTACAAGGCGGCATAGAGGTACCCCTTTGTGATACTTGGTTAAAACATATGTATTGCAATGATAATCCAGGTAATCCGAGCTAATTAGGACAAGGTGCGGGCACTATTGGTATACTATGCATGAGGCTTGCAACTTGTAGGACATCTTATACATAATACATATGCTTTATTACTACCGTTGACAAAATTGTTTCTTGTTTTCAAAATAAAAGCTCTAACACAAATATAGCAATCCATGCTTCCCTGTTCGAAGGGCCATTCTTTTACTTTTATGTTGAGTCAGTTTACCCACTTCCTTCCATCTTAGAGGCAAACACTTGTGTTAGCCGTGCATTGATTCTTACATACTTGCATATTTGCATTCATCATATTACTTTATGTTGACAACTATCCATGAGATATGCATGTTGAAAGTTGAAAGCAACCGCTGAAACTTAATCTTCATTTGTGTTGCTTCAATGCCTTTATTTAGAATCTATTGCTTTATGAGTTAACTCTTATGCAAGACTTATTGATGCTTGTCTTGAAAGTACTATTCATGAAAAGTCTTTGCTATATGATTCAATTGTTTAATCATTGTCTTTACCATTGCTTTGAATCGCTGCATTCATCTCATATGCTTTACAATAGTATGATCAAGATTATGTTGGTAGCATGTCACTTCGAAATTATTCTTTTATCGTTTACCTACTCGAGGACGAGTAGGAACTAAGCTTGGGGATGCTGATACGTCTCCAACGTATCTATAATTTCTGATGTTCCATGCTTGTTTTATGACAATACCTACATATTTTGTTCACACTTTATATCGTTTTGATGCGTTTTCCGGAACTAACCTATTGACGAGATGCCAAAGTGCCGCTTCTTGTTTTCTGCTGTTTTTGGTTTCAGAAATCCTACAAAGGAAATATTCTCGGAATCGGACGAAATCAATGCCCAACATCTTATTTTTCCCGGAACCTTCCAGAAAGTCAAAGTGGGACCAGAGGGGAGCCCTGGGGGCCCCACACGTGTGGGCGGCGCGGCCCAGGGGGGCGCCCCCCTAGTGTGAGGAGGCCCCGTAGCCCCTCCGACTCCGCCTCTTCGCCTATTTAAAGCTCCCTGACCTAAAACATCGACACGGATTGACGAAACACCAGAAAACCTTCCAGAGCCACCGCCATCGCGAAACTCCAATTCGGGGGACATATGTCTCTGTTCCTGCACCCTGCCGGGACGGGGAATTGCCCCCGGAGGCATCTCCACCGCCATCTCCACCGCCATCTTCACCGCCATCGCTGCTCCCATGATGAGGAGGGAGTAATTCACCCCCGAGGCTGAGGGCTCTACCGTAGCTATGTGGTTCATCTCTCTCTTTGTGATCTAGTTGAATATCATCTATGTGCTACTCTAGTGATGTTATTAAAGTAGTCTATTCCTCCTCCATGATGTAATGTTGACAGTGTGTGCATCGTGTAGTACTTGGTATATGCTATGATTGTGATCCCTTGTAGATTATGAAGTTAGCTATTACTATGATGGTATTGATGTGATCTATTCCCCCTTTCATAGCTTGTCGGTGACAGTGTGCATGCTATGTTAGTACTCGATATAATTGCGTTGGTCTATCATGCACTCTAAGGTTATTTAAATATGAACATCGAATGTTGTGGAGCTTGTTAACTCCGGCATTGAGGTGCTCTTGTAGCCCTACACAATTAATGGTGTTCATCATCCAACAAGAGAGTGTAGAGTGGTTTTATTATGTGATCAATGTTGAGAGTGTCCACTAGTGAAAGTAGGATCCCTAGGCCTTGTTTCCGAACATCGAATCTCCGTTTATTCACGGTTCTGTTGCATGTTTACTCGCTGCCATATTTTATTCAGATTGCTATTACCACTCATATACATCCATATTACTTGCATTTTACTATCTCTTCGCCGAACTAGTGCACCTATACATCTGACAAGTGTATTAGGTGTGTTGGGGACACAAGAGACTTCTTGTATCGTGATTGCAGGGTTGCTTGAGAGGGATATCTTTGACCTCTTCCTCCCTGAGTTCGATAAAACCTTGGGTGATCTACTTAAGGGAAAACTTGCTGCTGTTCTACAAACCTCTGCTCTTGGAGGCCCAACACTATCTACAGGAAAAGAAGCCAACAGTAGACAGCACATGCATGAATAGTGACCACTGGGCCCTGACCTATTAACATGTTGAATGGTCTTTCCGGTTTTCGGAAGGATCCGGAACCTTCCAGCTCTTGTTCTTTCGGTTTTTTGTTTTTTTGTTTTCCTTTTTAATGAAAAATTATTTTTCTAAAATATAAATGATTTTTAAATTGAAGATTATTTTATTTCATTTTTTATCATTGGAACAATGTTAAATTTGAACATTTTGCAACTTTGAATAATTTTTAAGTTTAAATAATTTTCAAGTTTGAATAATTTTCATGTATGATTTTTTTAAAGTTCTAACATTTGCTTACTTTGAATAATTTTTATATTTAAATAATTTTTACTTTTAAACATTTTTATAATTTGAAAAAATTAAGGCGGGACATTTTTTAAATATAAGTTTTCTTCAAAATGAAAGGTCCCAATCTTGAATTTTGTTAAAGAAAATAGAAATAATAGCAAAAAGAAAAACCTACCCAAGGACTCTTTCCTAGGCCTGCCCAATAGGACGCACGAGGGAGGCACTCACGTGCATGCCCTACTCCTGCACGCACACGGGCGATGTATAGGGGCAACTGCAGGGTCACATGGAAGGTACTAGTACTTCACACTTGACGCACCGACGAGCGTATTGGCTGTCATGGAGCCGGCCCACCAATCGACACCATCCATGCCTTCTTCTTTGGCTAAGACACACCCCCTTCACCGCCGTCCATGCCGCCCGCTCCCGCAGTGCCTCTCCATCCCACCCACCTCCATTGCTGCCCGGTTCGTTGCCGCCCTCAGCCTCCCTCTAAGCCGCACCCTATCTTCGGCTCCGATGACCCTCTACACCCTCAAAGCCCTAAGTTCTACTGTCGGCGAGCTCCTGCACATGCACCATAACCCTAAGCTCCCGCAACTGCACTCTAACCCTTAGTTCATGGAGAGCCTCATGGTGGCCGAGTTCCTCTTCCCGCTCGTGCGTATGGTCACCAACGAGCATGAGAAGGAGAATCACCACTCGTTTTTGCAGATTAGGGCCCACGAGACCGATGAGGAGGCAATGGGGAAGATTTTGTATGAACACCCGAGCTCAACCAATTCGAGCTGGAGTACTTCACAGCGAGTGCCAACACCAAGAAGGCGGAGGAAGAGGTTGCGACTGCGGCATCCGAGGCAGCCCCTCCACCATCGTCCTCTTGCTGGGCTCCTCCTCCTCCAAGTTGGACTCGGACTTCTGGAATAACATCAGCAATTTTGGCGACGATGATTGGGAGTGAACTCTGCCTCCACCATCGGTGTTGAGTTTATCTATCCCAGTGTCGAGTTTAGTTAACTATTTATATACCAAAGTTTAGGGTCAAACTATCGAAGTTTAGGGTTCAAGTGTGTCAAATTAGATTTTTATCGTGGCGGACTTGAATTTGAACGTGTTTAATCTATCTAATGGATTGGAAGTGTTTGTATTAAATTACAACTATTTGAATTTAAGTTTTAGTTATTCAATTTGAGTTTGGAATCGTTGAAGAAGGAGTTGGCGCAGATGTGAATTATTTTACATCACCTGCTGCGGCTGCCGTGCCCTTAAATATATGATTGAATTATATATACATATAATTATATATATATGATTAAAATATGTGATTAAAATATGGCAATGTTTCCTCTCAAATTTTTTTTTTGGCAATGTGGGTGTCGTATAATAGATTCCGTTAGAGATGCTCTTGATTAATTGTTGTGACATATACATTGGCATCTAAGTTTGTGTAACAGAGAAATTTGACAAGCTCTCATCAATTCTGTCTCTCTGGTATTTTTCATTTTCAGACTACTAGTGCAATACAAACTGTTACTCTGCATATTTATGGTTAACACAAAGGGCCAGCAAGAAACCCAAACATAACCTTATCCCTATCCTTCCTCAGAGTCGGACGTGCGCGCGCCTAGGAAGAAGAAGATGCTGCTCAGCTCCACCTTCGCGTCCCCGCTCCACCTCCCTTGCTCCTCCTCCAATGTCGCCGTGGGCGCCGCGTCCTCGCGGCCGGCGTTCCTCACCCGGATCTCGGCGGCGAAGCAGCTGACGGGGCGGGTGGTGACGACGAAGGCGAACAAGACGGTGGGGGTGGAGGTGGTGCGCCTGGCGCCGCACCCCAAGTACCACCGCCGGGAGCGCATCAAGAAGAAGTACCAGGCGCACGACCCGGAGAACCAGTTCAAGGTCGGCGACGTCGTGGAGCTGCTGAGGTCCCGCCCCATCTCCAAGACCAAGCACTTCCTCGCCGTCCCCGTCCCGCCCCGCGACACCCGCCGCAAGGCTCAGCTCCTCCCGCCCCTCCAGTCCGACGAGGAGGACGCCGCCGCCGGCGAGGAGTCCCAGTGATGGATTATCGGTGATGGTTATGCTGTTTTCCCGTCTGTTAATTAATTTCCATTTGCCTCTTAATTGTATGGTATGCTTCCTCTGTAGAATGAATGAATGAATCAACTCCGATGTTACCACTTGGCTTCAGAACTTGTCTCTTATCAGAGCTAGCTTTTCCTGTGAAAATGTGTATGTTACAGCAAAGTTGAAACGGAAATTGAACACATCTCTCTGGTTGACTCATTCCAAATGTGCAAAGAGTGATTGAAAATCCTAGCAATACGCAAACATCTTTCTTCAGGTTTTAGTCCGATACTAACTACGGAGTAGTAGACTTTATCTTCAGGTATGGTTCTCTGCGTTGTCACCACTTGGATTCAGAACTTTGTGTTAACAAAGAGTCTGATGCATGTTGATGTTGTGTTGCTCCAAACCACTGCGTGCGTTCAATATCAGAGCCTTTTCTGTGAAGATGTGTCTGTTGCAGCAAAGCTGAGACAAAAATTTAGCAGTTCTAACCAAAGAGGTTGTGCAACTTGCGTTTCGGTAATACATCCTAGCAATATGGAAACATTTTTCTTCAGGTTCAGTCCGATACAAGCTATAATACACTCCCCGGATTTCACTTCAGGTTCAGTCCGAAACCAAATGTAAATTACAAAATTAAACGCTAGATAACCATAAATAACTCACCTCAACGCTCAACGCAGCATGAGCTCGGTGAAACCATAAATAACTCACCTCAACGCTCAACGCAGCATGAGCTCGGTGAAACTAGTAGATACGCAGCCCATAGCTACAAATGTAGGATGATATTTTTCTTGTATTTTCATGGAGAAATCCTTTCTTTTTCAACTGTTAAAGAAATCATTTTTTCTGTGTCTGTTCTACCCTGTAGTGATGTGTTTATGACTGCCAGTCTTTGTAAGAATTGTGCTGCTAGTCTGCTGATATAGTAATTCTTGCTATGAGCCCGTGTCTTCGAAACGGGCCTTTGTCCGTTTTGTAAACTAGAACAATACCTGAATACCCGCGTTGCAGCGGATATCTCTTTAAGAAATCTAATAAAACACAGAAAACTTGGTTTATAGAATATACAATATTTAGTTGGCCATAGTAGTTGAGACACTAAATTTAATAGCCATAAAATGGATAGGTATTTGAAAATTCAAAGATCGTGATATTTTAGAGGTGTATGTGATTGAACTAGATAAGGTAAAGAACCAAATGATATTGATGGCTTGCATGAAAAATGCATGCACATTGCCGCATGTTTTTTAAAATGTCATATGTGGTTACATATAAGAGCACATAATTAACATTGCGTTTAGTTCGCAAAGAGTTCATTTGGTTGCCAAACTATTTCGGTGTTCAAGTTGCACATGACTTAACTATGTAATGATATAACATGAGGGTGCGATATTATCAATCGAGCGGAACAAAATGATATTGCTAGTTTAATGGTTAAAAATAGGTAATATAAATATCTTGCATGTAGAGATAGATAATAAATAAGAACTATTAGTGGGATGAGGTGGACAAATGATTGGCTAAGAAAATAGATGATGTGGATAGCTTGCATGTTGAGATAGATAAATATTAATTGCACTTAGTGAGGTTTTATTTTATAAGAAGTATAGATAAAGTCATACACTGCCGAATCGATACAAGCCTAGGAGAAGTATCTCTTACAAAAAGACAGGGGATCTGTCTCAAAACGGATTGAAAGGTTAAGGAAAAGATTAGAAAATATAAATAGAAATTTTGTGCAGCATAATCAAGAGGAGAAGAGAAGTATTGAACGGGAGCTAGATAATTTGCTTGAACAAGAAGAGCTATATTGGAGGCAACGCTCTAGAATTCAGTGGCTAAAGGAAGGAGATAGAAACACAAAGTTCTTCCACCAAAAAGCTACGTGGAGGGCAAAGAAAAATAAAATTGAACGTTTGGAAAAGGCTGATGGAAGCATGTCTGAAAGCAAAGAAGAGATGGAAGAAATGGTGACAAAGTTTTTTAAGGATTTATATACTGCAGATCAGAAGGTCCAGCCAGATATTATTACAGATAATGTACAAACCCAAATATCCCAAGAAATGAATGAAAGGTTGTGTACGGAAATAGGAAATGCCCTTTTTCAAATAGGACCATTGAAGGCACCTGCCAAAGATGGTTTTCCAGCAAGATTCTTCCAGCGACATTGGGGAGTCTTCAAGAATGATATTGTGGCTGCTGTTAAAGATTTCTTTAGGACAGGAGTGATGCTTGAAGGAATAAATGACACGGTAATAGTTCTTATACCAAAAACTAAAACCCCGGTGTGCCTAAAGGATTTTAGACCCATAAGCCTCTGTAATGTTATTTACAAAATTGTGTCGAAGTGCATGGTAAATAGGTTTCGACCGTTGCTCCAAGAAATTATTGCCCCGAGTCAGAGTGCCTCCATTCCGGGTAGACTTATTACTGACAATGCTCTTATAGCTTTCGAATGCATTCATGCCTTACAGAAGAGCAGTGATGGGAAAGGTAAATTTTGTGGCTACAAATTGGATCTGGCTAAGGCGTGTGATAGGGTGGATTGGAAATATCTGGAAGAAATTTTAAAGAAGCTGGGTTTTGCTGAGCAGTGGATTATATGGGTAATGACATGTGTCAGAACGGTAACATATTCAGTCCGGTTCAACGGAGAGACTTTGGAGAATTTCAAACCAACTAGAGGACTTCGATAGGGGGACCTCTATCACCATATCTCTTTTTATTTGTTGGTGATGGGCTGTCTAGGATGCAGGACATATTAAGGAACTTAAGGTATGCCGACGTAGCCCGGGTATTTCACACCTTCTTTTTGCTGATGACAGTCTTCTTTTCTTTGAGGCCAATGCAGATCAAGCAAATAAAGTTAAAAATGTTTTGATTAAGTACGAGGTGGCCACAGGGCAACTCCTAAGCCCTGGAAAATGCTCCTTGTTGTTAGGAAACAAATGTACTGAGGCACAAGGTCAGGTGGTGGCAACCATTTTGGACATACAGACTGTGGGTTTCGAGGAGAAATACCTTGGTCTACTAGTTCCCGAAGGACGTATGAAAGATGGCAAATTTCAGCCAGTCAAGGAGAAAATCAAAAAGCGTGTCTCCGACTATGCTGAAAAATATTCCTCTAGTGGAGCAAAGGATGTTCTCATTAAATTAGTGATACAAGCCATTACTACCTACTCCATGAGTGTGTTCAAATTCTCAGAGGGACTGTGTGAAGATCTCATGAAATTGACAAGAGACTTCTGGTGGGGTGATGAAAATGACAGGAGAAGAACGCATTGGATGACTTGGGATAAAGTTACGAGAAGAAAAGGGCTGGGCGGAATGGGTTTCAGAGATCTCCATTTGTTCAATCAAGCATTGTTGGCAAGACAGGCTTGGAGACTCATTGCTTTTCCAGATAGCTTATGTGCAAGGTTACTAAAAGCAAAATACTACCCAAATGGAGAGTTAACAGATACTGCTTTTATTAGGAACCCATCTCCCTGTTGGCAAGGTATCATGTATGGCCTCGAGCTCCTAAAAAAAGGAATATTATGGCGTATCGAAAAGGGGAAGAAAGTTCGGATTTGGAGAGATAATTGGATCCCAAGGGGAGACATGAAAGTCACTGCAAACTTGAAAAACTCAAGATTTAGACGAGTAGATAATCTTATAAATCACGAGGACCGATCATGGAAGGAAGATTTGGTAAGGAAAATTTTTATGCCCCATGATGCCGAGGAAATACTCAAAATTTGCTTGCCAAGAATTGACGAGGATGATTTCATATCTTGGATCCCAGAAAAACATGGCATGTTTACAGTGAAGAGTGCCTACAATCTGGCCCTTGATCTAAGATCCAATAATCCACCAAACTCAAGTGGAAATCTTAATGGGGATAGAAGTCTATGGAATACTATTTGGAGCACAAATGTACCTCCCAAAGTAAAGATATTCACCTGGAAGTTAGCTACTAACAGCCTAGTTGTTCAGGTAAACAGAAGTAGAAGACTCCTCAATGTCTTGCCCACTTGCAGTATCTGTGGAATGGAGGAAGAAACTGGGTACCATGCGACTATGAATTGCACAAATGCAAAGGCTCTAAGGCAAGGTTTGGCTGAAATCTGGGAACTACCACATGAATCTGAACTAGTCTTTTCAGGGAATGAATGGGTCCTGGTCTTGCTAGACAAACTGCCCAAAGAGATGAGGGACAAACTGATGTTCATATGGTGGAGAGCGTGGCATCACAGAAACAATATAATTTTCGGCGATGGTAAAGCTTCTATCCAAAACTCGATCAATTTTCTACAGAGTTATTTAGCTACCTTGCAGAAGTTAAAGAAAGGAGAGCTTGTAGTGGATAGAAAAGGAAAAGGAAAAATAGACCAGAAGCAAATCATTGATGACAAGGTCCAAAATGCGATGCAAGTGCAGGGGAAAAACTGGGAAAAACCACCCGATGGATGGATAAAATGCAATGTCGATGCAAGTTTTTTAAAGGAAGAAAGGAATGGTGCCTGGGGTGTGGTTTGATACGTCTCCGACGTATCGATAATTTCCTATGTTCCATGCCACATTATTGATGATATCTACATGTTTTATGCATACTTTATGTCATATTTATGCATTTTCCGGCACTAACCTATTAACGAGATGCCGAAGAGCCGACTGTCGTTTTCTCGCTGTTTTTGGTTTCAGAAATCCTAGTAAGGAAATATTCTCGGAATTGGACGAAATCAACGCCCAGGGGCCTATTTTGCCACGAAGCTTCCAGAAGACCGAAGAGGAGACGGAGTGGGGCCACGTGGCGCCGCCACAGTAGGGCGGCGCGGCCCAAGGGGGGCCCGCGCGACCCTATTGTGTGGGGCCCCCGTGACGCCTCCTGACCTGCCCTTCCGCCTGCATATAGTCTTCGTCGTGAAACCCCCAGTACCGAGAGCCACGATACGGAAAACCTTCCAGAGACGCTGATATGTCTCCGACGTATCGATAATTTCTTATGTTCCATGCCACATTATTGATGTTATCTACATGTTTTATGCACACTTTATGTCATATTCGTGCATTTTCTGGAACTAACCTATTAACAAGATGCCGAAGTGCCGATTCTGTTGTTTTCGCTGTTTTTGGTTTCGTAAATCCTAGTAACGAAATATTCTCGAATTGGACGAAATCAACGCCCGGGGTCCTATTTTGCCACGAAGCTTCCGAAGTCCGAAGGAGAGACGAAGAGGGGCCACGAGGGGCCACACCCTAGGGCGGCGCGCCCCCTTGGCCGCGCGGCCCCGTGGTGTGGGGCCCTCGTGCCGCCTCTTGACCTGCCCTTCCGCCTACAAATAGCCTCCGTGACGAAACCCCCGGTACCGAGAGCGACGATACGGAAAACCTTCCGGAGACGCCGCCGCCGCCGATCCCATCTCGGGGATCCAGGAGATCGCCTCCGGCACCCTGCCGGAGAGGGGATTCATCTCCCGGAGGACTCTACGCCGCCATGGTCGCCTCCGGAGTGATGTGTGAGTAGTCTACCCCTGGACTATGGGTCCATAGCAGTAGCTAGATGGTTGTCTTCTCCCCATTGTGCTATCATTGTCGGATCTTGTGAGCTGCCTAACATGATCAAGATCATCTATCTGTAATTCTATATGTTGCGTTTGTTGGGATCCGATGAATAGAGAATACTTTTTATGTTGATTATCAAAGTTATATCTATGTGTTGTTTATGATCTTGCATGCTCTCCGTTACTAGTAGATGCTCCGGCCAAGTAGATGCTTGTAACTCCAAGAGGGAGTATTTATGCTCGATAGTGGGTTCATGCCTCGCATTGACACCGGGACGAGTGACGAAAGTTCTAAGGTTGTGTTGTGCTGTTGCCACTAGGGATAAAACATTGATGCTATGTCTAAGGATGTAGTTGTTGATTACATTACGCACCATACTTAATGCAATTGTCTCGTTGCTTTGCAACTTAATACCGGAGGGGGTTCGGATGATAACCTCGAAGGTGGACTTTTTAGGCATAAATGCAGTTGGATGGCGGTCTATGTACTTTGTCGTAATGCCCAATTAAATCTCACTATACTCATCATGATATGTATGTGCATGGTCATGCCCTCTTTATTTGTCAATTGCCCAACTCGTAATTTGTTCACCCAACATGTTGTTTATCTTATGGGAGAGACACCTCTAGTGAACTGTGGACCCCGGTCCAATTCTCTTTACTGAAATACAATCTACTGCAATACTTGTTCTCCTGTTTTCTGCAAACAATCATCTTCCACACAATACGGTTAATCCTTTGTTACACCAAGCCGGTGAGATTGACAACCTCACTGTTTCGTTGGGGCAAAGTACTTTGGTTGTGTTGTGCAGGTTCCACGTTGGCGCCGGAATCCCTGGTGTTGCGCCGCACTACATCCCGCCGCCATCAACCTTCAACGTGCTTCTTGGCTCCTCCTGGTTCGATAAACCTTGGTTTCTTTCTGAGGGAAAACTTGCTGCTGTGCGCATCATACCTTCCTCTTGGGGTTCCCAACGAACGTGTGAGTTACACGCCATCAGACGCCGCCGCCGCCAATCCCATCTCGGGGGATTCAGGAGATCGCCTCCGGCACCCTGCCGGAGAGGGGAATCATCTCCCGGAGGGCTCTTCACCGCCATGGTCGCCTCCGGAGTGATGAGTGAGTAGTTCACCCCTGGACTATGGGTCCATATCAGTAGCTAGATGGTCGTCTTCTCCTTATGTGCTTCATTGTCGGGTCTTGTGAGCTGCCTAACATGATCAAGATCATCTATCTGTAATGCTATATGTCGCGTTTGTTGGGATCTGATGGATAGAGAATACTATGTTATGTTGATTATCAATTTATATCTATGTGTTGTTTATGATCTTGCATGCTCTCCGTTATTAGTAGAGGCTCTGGCCAAGTTTTTGCTAGTAACTCCAAGAGGGAGTATTTATGCTCGATAGTGGGTTCATGCCTCCATTAAATCTGGGACGATGATGTGAAAGTTCTAAGGTTGTGGATGTGCTGTTGCCACTAGGGATAAAACATTGATGCTATGTCCGAGGATGTAGTTATTTGATTACATTACGCACCATACTTAATGCAATTATCTGTTGTTTGCAACTTAATACTGGAAGGGGTTTGGATGATAACCTGAAGGTGGACTTTTTAGGCATAGATGCATGCTGGATAGCGGTCTATGTACTTTGTCGTAATGCCCAATTAAATCTCACTATACTCATCATATCATGTATGTGCATGGTCATGCCCTCTCTATTTGTCAATTGCCCAACTGTAATTTGTTCACCCAACATGCTATTTATCTTATGGGAGAGACACCTCTAGTGAACTGTGGACCCCGGTCCATTCTTTTAATCGAATACAATCTACTACAATACTTATTCTACTGTTTTCTGCAAACAATCATCATCCACACTATACATCTAATCCTTTGTTACAGCAAGCCGGTGAGATTGACAACCTCACTATTTCGTTGGGGCAAAGTACTTTGGTTGTGTTGTGCAGGTTCCACGTTGGCGCCGGAATCCCTGGTGTTGCGCCGCACTACATCTCGCCGCCATCAACCTTCAACGTGCTTCTTGGCTCCTACTGGTTCGATAAACCTTGGTTTCTTACTGAGGGAAACTTGCTTCTGTACGCATCACACCTTCCTCTTGGGGTTCCCAGCGGACGCGTGTTGAACGGAAAGACATACGTCAACCACGCGCAGCAAGCAAAATTTCTGGCGCCGTTGACGGGGAGATCAAGACACGCTGCAAGGGGAGTCTCCAAAATCCAATCTCTTTACTTTGTTTTTGTCTTGCTTTATTTTATTTACTACTTTGTTTGCTGCATTATATCAAAATACAAAAAAATTAGTTGCTAGTTTTACTTTATTTACTGTCTTGTTTGCACTCTATATTAAAAATACAAAAAAAATAGTTACTTGCATTTGCTTTACTTATTTCATCATGTTTCCTTTTAATTTTACTGTAAAAGATATACCGGTAGGACAAGGGTCTATAATTGGGAGAGATAATATAGAAGAATTTTTCACCCATGTTAGTATGCATGAAGATCTTAAAGATATACCCCTTGCAAAAGCTGTTCCCACCTATGAAGATGCCTCTGTTTGTTTGGTACGCTTGATGGAAGCTATATTTATTAGTCTCAAACCCATGATACAACACATGTTCCTCACACTTTCTGATATGGAGAGGGGAGAGAAGAGAGATTTTGTTCTAAAAGTCCTAGTGCGAGAATTTGAGGATATAGCCAAAGAAGCTAGAAAAGTTTTCAGTAAGCATGAGAGGCTTGGTATGATCACCGATTTTAAAAGAACACTTGAAAATATGGATATGGATAGAATTAAGTACACTAATAATGTTAATGATGGTGGGGAGATTAAAGCACCAATACCATGTAAGCTCCTAGCGATGCATGAAGCTCTAGATGATAATTATGCTTGGCTTGTCCCTCAAAATTTGTTTGATGAGAGTAGCAAGCCCAAGACTAATGAAAAGGGAGCTGCTGAAACCTATGTATCCAAAATACAATGCATGGTTGAGAAAACTCCAAACCCCGCTGTAGATGCTTCATCTCTTGATAATACTTGATACACACTTTCTGCGCCTAGCTGAAAGGCGTTAAAGAAAAGCGCTTATGGGAGACAACCCATGTTTTTACTACAGCACTTTTGTTTTATATTTGAGTCTTGGAAGTTGTTACTACTGTAGCAACCTCTCCTTATCTTAGTTTTGTTGCATAGTTGTGCCAAGTAAAGTCGTTGATAGTAAGGTTCATACTAGATTTGGATTACTGCGCAGAAACAGATTTCTTTGCTGTCACGAATCTGGGCCTAATTCTCTGTAGGTAACTCAGAAAATTATGCCAATTTACGTGAGTGATCCACAGATATGTACGCAACTTTCATTCAATTTGAGCATTTTCATTTGAGCAAGTCTGGTGCCTCAATAAAATTCGTCTTTACGAACTGTTCGTTTTGACAGATTCTGCCTTTTATTTCGCATTGCCTCGTTTTGATATGCTTGATGGATTTTTCTATTCCATTGACTTTCAGTAGCTTTGTGCAATGTCCAGAAGTGTTAAGAATGATTATGTCACCTCTGAAAATGTAAATTTTGATTGTGCACTAACCCTCTAATGAGTTGTTTTGAGTTTGGTGTGGAGGAAGTTTTCAAGGATCAAGAGAGGAGGATGATACAATATGATCAAGGAGAGTGAAAGCTCTAAGCTTGGGGATGCCCCGGTGGTTCACCCCAGCATATTTCAAGAAGACTCAAGCGTCTAAGCTTGGGGATGCCCAAGGCATCCCCTTCTTCATCGACAACATTATCAAGTTCCTCTAGTGAAACTATATTTTTATTCCATCACATCTTATGTACTTTGCTTGGAGCGTCGGTTTGTTTTTGTTTTTGTTTTTGTTTTTGTTTTGTTTGAATAAAGTTGGATCCTAGCATTCATTGTGTGGGAGAGAGACACGCTCCGCTGTTGCATATGGACAAGCATGTCCTTAGGCTTTACTCATAATGTTCATGACGAAGGTTGAATCTTCTTCGTTAATTTGTTATATGGTTGGAATCGGGAAATGCTACATGTAGTAATTGGTAAAATGTCTTGGATAATTTGATACTTGGCAATTGTTGTGCTCATGTTTAAGCTCTTGCATCATATACTTTGCACCCATTAATAAAGAAATACATAGAGCTTGCTAAAATTTGGTTTGCATAATTGGTCTCTCTAAGGTCTAGATAATTTCTAGTATTGAGTTTGAACAACAAGGAAGACGGTGTAGAGTCTTATAATGTTTACAATATGTCTTTTATGTGAGTTTTGCTGCACCGGTTCATCCTTGTGTTTGTTTCAAATAACCTTGCTAGCCTAAACCTTGTATCGAGAGGGAATACTTCTCATACATCCAAAATCCTTGAGCCAACCACTATGCCATTTGCGTCCACCATACCTACCTACTACATGATATTTCTCCGCCATTCCAAAGTAAATTGGTTGAGTGCTACCTTTAAAATTTCTATCCTTTACCTTTACAATATATAGCTCATGGGACAAATAGCCTAAAAACTATTGTGGTATTGAATATGTACTTATGCACTTTATCTCTTATTAAGTTGCTTGTTGTGCGATAACCATGTTCCTGGGGACGCCATCAACTACTCTTTGTTGAATATCATGTGAGTTGCTATGCATGTCCGTCTTGTCCGAAGTAAGGGAGATTTACCACTTATTTAATGGTTAGAGCATGCATAATGTTAGAGAAGAACATTGGGCCGCTAACTAAAGCCATGATCCATGGTGGAAGTTTCAATTTTGGACAAATATCCTCAATCTCATATGAGAAAATTAATTGTTGTTAAATGCTTAAGCATTAAAGAGGAGTCCATTATCTGTTGTCTATGTTGTCCCGGTAGGGATGTCTAAGTTGAGAATAATCAATAGCGAGAAATCCGATGCGAGCTTTCTCCTTAGACCTTTGTACAGGCGGCATAGAGGTACCCCTTTGTGACACTTGGTTAAAACATGTGTATTGCAATGATAATCCCGGTAATCCGAGCTAATTAGGACAAGGTGCGGGCACTATTAGTATACTATGCATGAGGCTTGCAACTTGTAAGATATAATTTACATAACACATATGCTTTATTACTACCGTTGACAAAATTGTTTCTTGTTTTCAAAACCAAAGCTCTAGCACAAATATAGCAATCAATGCTTCCCTCTGCGAAGGGCCCATTCTTTTACCTTTATGTTGAGTCAGTTCACCTATTTCTCTCCATCTCAAGAAGCAAACACTTGTGTGAACTGTGCATTGATTCCTACATACTTGCATATTGCACTTGTTATATTACTTTGCATTGACAACTATCCATGAGATATACATGTTACAAGTTGAAAGCAACCGCTGAAACTTAATCTTCCTTTGTGTTGCTTCAATACCTTTACTTTGATTTATTGCTTTATGAGTTAACTCTTATGCAAGACTTATTGATGCTTGTCTTGAAAGTACTATTCATGAAAAGTCTTTGCTACATGATTCATCTGTTTACTCATGTCATTACCATTGTTTTGATCGCTGCATTCATTACATATGCTTACAATAGTATGATCAAGATTATGATGGCATGTCACTCCAGAAATTATCTTTGTTATCGTTTACCTGCTCGGGACGAGCATGAACTAAGCTTGGGGATGCTGATACGTCTCCGACGTATCGATAATTTCTTATGTTCCATGCCACATTATTGATGATATCTACATGTTTTATGCATACTTTATGTCATATTTATGCATTTTCCGGCACTAACCTATTAACGAGATGCCGAAGAGCCGATTGCTGTTTTCTGCTGTTTTTGGTTTCAGAAATCCTAGTAAGGAAATATTCTCGGAATTGGACGAAATCAACGCCCAGGGGCCTATTTTGCCACGAAGCTTCCCGAAGACCGAAGAGGAGACGAAGTGGGGCCACGGGGCGCCGCCGCAGTAGGGCGGCGCGGCCCAAGGGGGGCCCGCGCGGCCCTGTTGTGTGGGCCCCCCGTGACGCCTTCTGACCTGCCCTTCCGCCTACATATAGTCTTCGTCGCGAAACCCCCAGTACCGAGAGCCACGATACGGAAACCTTCCAGAGACGCCGCCGCCGCCAATCCCATCTCGGGGGATTCTGGAGATCGCCTCCGGCACCCTGCCGGAGAGGAGAATCATCTCCCGGAGGACTCTTCACCGCCATGGTCGCCTCCGGAGTGATGAGTGAGTAGTTCACCCCTGGACTATGGGTCCCTAGCAGTAGCTAGATGGTCGTCTTCTCCTTATGTGCTTCATTGTCGGGTCTTGTGAGCTGCCTAACATGATCAAGATCATCTATCTGTAATGCTATATGTTGCGTTTGTTGGGATCCGATGGATAGAGAATACTATGTTATGTTGATTATCAATTTATATCTATGTGTTGTTTATGATCTTGCATGCTCTCCGTTATTAGTAGAGGCTCGGCCAAGTTTTTGCTAGTAACTCCAAGAGGGAGTATTTATGCTCGATAGTGGGTTCATGCCTCCATTAAATCCGGGACAGATGACGTGAAAGTTCTAAGGTTGTGGATGTGCTGTTGCCACTAGGGATAAAACATTGATGCTGTGTCCGAGGATGTAGTTATTGATCACATTACGCACCATACTTAATGCAATTGTCTGTTGTTTGCAACTTAATACTGGAAGGGGTTCGGATGATAACCTAAAGGTGGACTTTTTAGGCATAGATGCATGCTGGATAGCGGTCTATGTACTTTGTCGTAATGCCCAATTAAATCTCACTATACTCATCATATCATGTATGTGCATGGTCATGCCCTCTCTATTTGTCAATTGCCCAACTGTAATTTGTTCACCCAACATGCTATTTATCTTATGGGAGAGACACCTCTAGTGAACTGTGGACCCCGGTCCATTCTTTTAATCGAATACAATCTCCTGCAATACTTGTTCTACTGTTTTCTGCAAACAATCATCATCCACACTATACATCTAATCCTTTGTTACAGCAAGCCGGTGAGATTGACAACCTCACTGTTTCGTTGGGGCAAAGTACTTTGGTTGTGTTGTGCAGGTTCCACGTTGGCGCCGGAATCCCTGGTGTTGCGCCGCACTACATCTCGCCGCCATCAACCTTCAACGTGCTTCTTGGCTCCTACTGGTTCGATAAACCTTGGTTTCTTACTGAGGGAAACTTGCTGATGTACGCATCACACCTTCCTCTTGGGGTTCCCAACGGACGCGTGTTGAACGGAAAGACATACGTCAACCACGCGCAGCATGGTTCTACGGGACCACATGGGTAACATTCTACTATCAGCTTGGGATGTCATCACTCACTGCCAATCAGCGGCAATGGGAGAAGCTATTGCATGCCTTGAAGGTTTGAGATTGGGAATTGCAAATTGTACTTGAAATCTTATCATTGATACAGATTGTGCTTCAGTTGTGGAGTCCTTTAGAGAGGATAGTAGCGACCGATCTGAGGTGTGTTTCATAGTGAAGGAATTCAACTCGTTGAGACCACCAGATCGACAAATTGTCATCTCTAAAGTGAGCAGAAACTGTAATAACGTTGCTCATGGTTTATGCCAACTTAGTCGTAATGTGTTGTGTCGTGGAGTGTTACAAGGTGCGGTGCCGACCTGCGTGTCGAAAGCGGCCTTGGATGATTGTAATTTAAACAATGTTTTCTGATTAATACACAACACATTTTCAAAAAAAAAAGTATCTCTTACAAAGCAGATCATAGATTAAATAGAAGGAAAATAGAGGGCCAAAGCTTGCCAGCAGACCGAGAGCAATATGGTTCAGAGCTCTACGACAATGCCTCCAAGAAGGTAACGACACATGCAGATGCACCGCTGCCATCGAGACCACAAGGTTAGGGGTTTTCACTCAGAGTCCTAACATAGCAAGGGTAACCAGAGTGGCGCCCTCAAGGGGGTTAGGACACATGTACGCATCGCCACCTTTGGCATCCAAACATCAAGCTTTCGCCCGGAAAACCGTCCCACAATCGATAACTCGGACCATCCATTGTCCCCGAGTCCGGCCTCCATAACGCGATATGGGAGAAGGCCTTATCGAAGCACCATCAACTCCAGGAACTCTCGCCGCCCGCTCCGTGCCATACAAATGACCAAAACGCAAGGCCACCACCACTGCCACTTCGCTCGCCGTAGAGACGCCCGCTAGTACACCTTTTGAGGCCGCCGTCCTCGCATCCAAGATCTAGCATCAACGATGTGGTAGCCACCACAACGTTCATGGCGGTCACCGGATCTAGGCCCAATGGCCCGAATCTAGCACCTCAACCACTCATGGCCAAGGGATGGGCTCCCTAAGAGCTCCCGAAACCACGAAGAGAGCAGGGTCCGTCCATCTTGATTCAAGCCTAAATGGGACCAGATCTAGGCCGACGGCAGGATCCCCTCTGTCGTAGGCCGGCTCCGCCTGGTGGCATCTCTAGACGGTGTCGTCCTATCTCGCGCCCAAACCGACACCTATGTGGTACCGCTGGTCGCGCCGGGCCAACGCTGTCAACCGAGACCTCCTGTAGGTGTAGCATGTATCCACCGCCGTCGCCACGGGCCGTTGCAGACGCGAGGGAAACCACCCACAACCGCCTCCACTTGTTAGAGGATGCCCTTAGCGCAACACGACAACCGATGCCATGCTAGGCCCCGCCGACCTTGGGCCGAGTTGCACCGGTGACAAGGAAGAGCGCCACCCCGCACGACACGCCTTGTGTCGGGAAGGGAAAACATGCCGCCACAGGAACCGCACGGGCTGCCCAACGACGCACGCCGACGACAACATGAGAGGGAAGTCAAAGAATATGCTTTGTCTCATAAATTGATAATTGATACGTTTTACAAAGAATATATAGGGGCCAATGCGGGTGACCCTAACTTGGGACACAAGCAAACTTAAACCGACTTATAATCTAACAGCCCCCCGCAGTATCAACGTGTGGTTCAACAACGTTGAGACTGAAACGAATATCAAAAAAATTTGTTGTCGGTAGTCCTTTGGTGAAGATGTCCGCGAACTGAGCGGAGGAGGGGACATGCAGAACTCGAACTTGTCCCAGAGCCACCTTTTACGGTAAAAAGATTGTCATTACTCAAAAGATGACTAAACACTATATTTTCATATTATACTGATTATGTGTTATGGCTGTTGATATTTTTTCCTAAACTTTTGGTCAAGCCTAACAAAGTTATATTTTGACTGAACCCAGGGTGAACTAAATATAAACAGAGGGAGTACAATATATAGACTTCGCATCATCTTTGATATGAAATCCAACGCTCATTTGTATTTCTTGTACTCTGCGGATAACTAATAGAGAGCTTTGTCTTTATACTCTGTTCTTACTATTTCCATACTGGCGCTGATTGATAGTTTCTTGTATTTTCATGATTTAGACAAATATTTCAGGTATCAAATTCTGAAAAAAATTCAACACATTGGAGACAGAAGATCATTCTTAAAGAAATGGAAAAAAAAACCCGGAAAGTTTAACCCTGCAAGCCTGGCGGCCAAAAAAAAAATTTCAGATCGATGGAGAACAGTCAGCAGCGTGGGCTGGCCAACTCTTTTTTGCTTTTGTTGGTGTTGATTGTTGAAGGTCCTAGTTTCTTCCAATGAATAATACCACTTCCATTGAATAACCTTATCTAACACGACTTTTCAATTGCTTCATTATGAAGCAATGAGCATAATATGTCCTCTATATTGTGTTTTTAAAAGTCAAGTCGTGTAAACTTTAATGAAAAACATAAAAAGTGTCAACAACTAAAATATGAAATCGACACCACTAAAAACATCATGAAGTATATTATTATGTCCAAGAGGAAGTAGTATCAAATCTCAAATCTCAATCGGAGATGCGTACTATATGCATTCGGTAGTGAATAAATCGTCCGGAGATGCATTCGAATTTCAAACCCATATAAATATTCTTGTAGTGGGTCGTCGTTCAACTCAATCATAAGACTAGTCCATCAATCTGCAGTTAACGAGATGCTACCTTGGGGCGGCCGGCGGCGTGCAGGCAGGTATTAGTTGGAGTCCACGAGCCATGGCGTTTGATTGCCACTACATCGGCTTGCTGGATCAATATTACTAACATATATATTATTAAATAACGTCCAAATCACCGTCCAAAACGCGCCAACGACGCTCACGCGCTTACTGATTTGGCCTATAAAAGTTCCACTCGAGCTGCATTTCTCGTCAACTTCCATTGCTTCATTCTTCCTGTTTCTCCGAGCATACTCTAGTTAGTACTCAGTACCATCATCTTCTTGAGATCACAAACCCGATAAACTCTTGAGCCCGTCCCATCGATGTCGTCTACCTTCTCACTTCAAACGATGCGGCCGGCCGCCGGGCTTGGGCTCCGTCACGGATCACCGCTGTGCCACGCTCTATCGCTGCAATCGAGGAGGCCGCAGGCTGCAGTGACGGTGAGATGCGGCGCCTTCCAGCGGGACCACTACGGCGGATTGCTGGTGGACGAGGGCATGACGGTGCTGCGGCGGAAGATCCGGGAGGCGCGGATGGCGGAGACCAACTACGAGGCGCCGACGGGGTGGGCATCGTGGGAGAAGCGCTACTACCCGGCTTACGTCTCTGACGTGTCCGCGCTCACCGGCACGCTGCAGCTGATGCTCATGGGCACCAGGCCCGGCGTCGCCGTCGCCGTGGCCGCGCTGGTGCTCGGCGGCGTGCCGGTCTCTGCCGCAGTCGCCCTGCACCTCCTCGGGCAAGCGGCAGGAACTGTTCTGCAGCACGTTTCTTGACGGGTTTGCGGCGATTTCTGCGTGTCAATAGTGCGACGGATCGAAAGATCTTTTTTTGAATGTTAGCAGGAGAACTGCTAAATTCATTGAATAGGTAGAAATTGGTCCAGTTTATGAGGGAAACCGGACCCGAAAACCAAATAGATGAACACCTTACAGCTTACAACGCAACACCACAACACACGAACCAACCACCCGCCTTGTCTAACCCAGCCAAGAGGCGAGAGGTCAGAACACAGAGCCACAGACCGCTTCACAACCGAAGCAAGACAACTCGCAAACACAACTCACGCTCGAAGATGGCACGTGCCAACGTACGATCCACCCTTGAATGCCAAGAAGATAGTGGCGGTGTGGACTGCAGGGCCCGACCAGACCCGAGGAGAGCGCTGTTGAAAAGATGCCGCTTCAGTGTACATCGCGCCCTAGAGGCCCACGCTCCAGTAGTTGCGAACCTTGGCTACTCCAGTGACTGTCTTGGGACTCCTCGTGCAACCCGGACAATGCCTCCAAGGAGGGAACGACACAAAAGCGCCGCCAATGCCTGAACCAGCGAGCTGGGTGCAGGGGTTTCCCCCGTCGCACAGGAGGAGGCATGGAGAAAGAGGCATAGACAACGCCTTCAAGAAGGTGACGGCGCCCACAGGCGTCGCCGTCGTCCGCAACCGCATAGGGATTTCTCCCAGCCCTCACAACAGCCTCGCTGTCCACAAAGAGCAGGCCATCCTGGACCAAAGGCTGGACACACCACCGATGAGAGGCCAGTAAAAAACGCCGGTGAGGGGGGCGATGACCACCTCAGGCCCCATCCATGCCAGCCCAACCACGCTGCAGCTCCGTCATCCCGTCCCCGTGTTGGCGGAAGGATGCAACGCCCATCAGCGGCGCCATTCATCTCCCGTCAGCCTCCACCACCTCAACCTAGCCTGAAGCTGCAGCAGACCACTGGACCTGCCTCCGACCACCACTTTCGGGCCGACGGTGCCATTCATCTCCAGCACACACTGGAGGATGCAACACCGCCAGCACAACTCACCTCAGCCCAGCTTCCACCATCCGGCACAACCAGCGGCAGCCCCATGGGGATCGAAAGATCTGATGGACATACGATTCGTTTAGTTTTCACTGAGCCGATTACCGATATATACATTCGTTTGGAGTAGTAAATAGTTTGTTTGTTTTAATTTATAGTAGTCTGATGATACTGAATAGTTGGAAGAAACAGTCGATGAGAGCTTGTCAAATTATTTTTTCAACAAGCATGCAAACAATATGTGAACAGATTGCGGAATGGAAATTAGTGGAAGAAAGATTACAAAAACGCCTCAGTAGTTGGAAATGTAAACTGTTGTCTCTGGGTGGAAGATTGGTACTCATTAATTCAGTACTAACTAATATGGTACTGTATATGTTATCATTCTTCATCTTACCCAAAGGAATTCTGCACAAACTCGATTATTATCGATCCAGATTCTTTTGGCAAGGGGACAACGAGAAAAAGAAATATCAACTGGTTAAATGGAGTATAGTTTGTAGTCCCAAAGATTAAGGAGGGCTTGGAGTTCATGACCTGGAGGTCAAGAACTCAGCGCTATTGGATAAATAGCTTTTTAAGCTACTTACTGAGGATGGGATTTGGCAAACTATACTTCGGAGAAAGTATATCGACTCGAAGACATTATCTCAATTGGTTTGGAAACCTGGGGATTCACACTTCTGGGCTGGTCTTATGGCGACAAAAAATGTCTTTTTTCGACATGGGACTTTCACCATTAAGAATGGAGCACAGCTGGGAAGATGCTTGGCTCGACAATGCACCCCTATGTGAACAGTATCCCGCTTTGTATAGAATTGCGCGTCGCCAAGGTGATATCATTGCAACTGTAATGGCTACCTCAACCCCGAATGTGACGTTCAGACGGGTTTTAGTAGGACAAAGGCTCGTGGCATGGAACAACCTAATTCAGCGGCTTGGAGATATCCAGTTATCGCCAGAGCCAGATGAATTTCGATGGAACCTCCACGTAGATGGTTCTTTTTCTGTAAAATCTTTATACAATGCGATGCTGCTTTCTGATTTACCAGTTGATAATAATAAGAAAATTTGGAAGATGAAGATACCTTTAAAAATTAAAATTTTTGGATGGTATCTTCGTCGAGGGGTGATACGTCTCCAACGTATCGATAATTTCTTATGTTCCATGCCACATTATTGATGTTATCTACATGTTTTATGCACACTTTATGTCATATTCGTGCATTTTCTGGAACTAACCTATTAACAAGATGCCGAAGTTCCGATTGCTCGTTTTCTCGCTGTTTTTGGTTTCAGAAATCCTAGTAACGAAATATTCTCGGAATTGGACGAAATCAACGCCCGGGGCCTATTTTTCCACGAAGCTTCCGGAAGACCGAAGAGTCAACGAAGTGGGGCCACAGGGTGGCCAAACCCTAGGGCGGCGCGGCCCACCCCCTGGCCGCGCCGGCCTATGGTGTGGGGCCCCTGTGCCCCCTCCTGACTTGCCCTTCCGCCTACTTAAAGCCTCCGTCGCGAAACCCCCAGTACCGAGAGCCACGATACGGAAAACCTTACTAAGACGCCGCCGCCGCCGATCCCATCTCGGGGGATCCAGGAGATCGCCTCCGGCACCCTGCCGGAGAGGGGATTCATCTCCCGGAGGACTCTACGCCGCCATGGTCGCCTCCGGAGTGATGTGTGAGTAGTCTACCCCTGGACTATGGGTCCATAGCTGTAGCTAGATGGTTGTCTTCTCCCCATTGTGCTATCATTGTCGGATCTTGTGAGCTGCCTAACATGATCAAGATCATCTATCTGTAATTCTATATGTTGCGTTTGTTGGGATCCGATGAATAGAGAATACTTGTTATGTTGATTATGAAAGTTATATCTATGTGTTGTTTATGATCTTGCATGCTCTCCGTTATTAGTAGATGCTCTGGCCAAGTTGATGCTAGTAACTCCAAGAGGGAGTATTTATGCTCGATAGTGGGTTCATGCCTCCGTGAATGCTGGAGGAGTGACAAGAACCACTAAGGTTGTGGATGTGCTGTTGCCACTAGGGATAAAACATTGATGCTATGTCTAAGGATGTAGTTATTGATTACATTACGCGCAATACTTAATGCAATTGTCTGTTGTTAGCAACTTAATACTGGAAGGGGTTCGGATGATAACCTGAAGGTGGACTTTTTAGGCATAGATGCATGTTGGATGGCGGTCTATGTACTTTGTCGTAATGCCCAATTAAATCTCACTATACTCATCATGATATGTATGTGCATGGTCATGCCCTCTTTATTTGTCAATTGCCCAACTGTAATTTGTTCACCCAACATGTTGTTTATCTTATGGGAGAGACACCTCTAGTGAACTCGTGGACCCCGGTCCAATTCTCTTTACTGAAATACAATCTACTCGCAATACTGTTCTACTGTTTTCTCGCAAACAATCATCTTCCACACAATACGGTTAATCCTTTGTTACAGCAAGCCGGTGAGATTGACAACCTCACTGTTTCGTTGGGGCAAAGTACTTTGGTTGTGTTGTGCAGGTTCCACGTTGGCGCCGGAATCCCTGGTGTTGCGCCGCACTACATCTCGCCGCCATCAACCTTCAACGTGCTTCTTGACTCCTACTGGTTCGATAAACCTTGGTTTCTTACTGAGGGAAACTTGCTGCTGTACGCATCACACCTTCCACTTGGGGTTCCCAACGAGCGTGTGCTTTACGCGTCATCAAGCTAAATTTCTGGCGCCGTTGTCGGGGAGATCAAGACACGCTGCAAGGGGAGTCTCCACTTCTCAATCTCTTTACTTTGTTTTTGTCTTGCTTAGTTTTATTTACTACTTTGTTTGCTGCATTATATCAAAACACAAAAAAATTAGTTGCTAGTTTTACTTTATTTGCTATCTTGTTTGCTATATCAAAAACACAAAAAAAATTAGTTACTTGCATTTACTTTATCTAGTTTACTTTATTTACTATTGTTAAAATGAGCAATCCTGAAGTTGAAGTTCGTTCGTTTAAGCAACAAGGAGGAGAATGTTTAAAAGATGCTTGGTATAGAATTAGTGATGCTCATAATAGGTGCACTAAGAAACACTCCGCTATTATTCTACTCAGAAATTTTTATGTTGGTATCTCTAGCTGGAATAGGTATGTTCTTGATTGTCTCGCGGGAGGTAATTTCCTAGGCACTCCTGCCTTAGAAGCTAGTTGCATTATTGAGAGTCTATTTGGAAAACCACCAGTTAATGAAGTTAAAACTGAAATCTCTCTTGAAGATATTATGAAAAAGATGGAGACCATAGAGCAAAATCTCCCAAGTATTGAAACTAAATTGGGAATACTATTTAATAGCACTAATAAACTTCATGAATCTCTAGGAGGAATTAATGAGAGAATTTCTATCTTAGAAACTTGTGCTACTCATGATAATCAAACTCATAGGATAAATAAACTTGAAGAAGCTATGGGAATTTTGGGTTCAACTTTTTCTTCTCTTAATTATAGGGAGAAAGCTTATGTGGGTAAGGAGCAAAAGTTCATGTATGTCTCTAAGGTGCCTAAACCAAAAAACTATTATAGGCCTAAAATTGACAAAGCTCTTAATACCGCTATAGATAATGGAGCATCTAAGGTACCTATTGATGTTGATGCTTCGTCTCTTGATAATACTTGATACACACTTTCTGCGCCTAGCTGAAAGGCGTTAAAGAAAAGCGCTTATGGGAGACAACCCATGTTTTTACCTACAGTACTTTGTTTTTAATTTGTGTCTTGGAAGTTGTTTACTACTGTAGCAACCTCTCCTTATCTTAGTTTTGTGTTTTGTTGTGCCAAGTTAAGCCGTTGATAGAAAAGTAAGTACTAGATTTGGATTACTGCGCAGTTCCAGATTTCTTTGCTGTCACGAATCTGGGTCCACCTCCCTGTAGTTAACTCAGAAAATTAAGCCAATTTACCTGCATGATCCTCAGATATGTACGCAACTTTCATTCAATTTGAGCATTTTCATTTGAGCAAGTCTGGTGCCATTTTAAAATTCGTCAATACGAACTGTTCTGTTTTGACAGATTCTGCCTTTTATTTCGCATTGCCTCTTTTGCTATGTTGGATGAATTTCTTTGATCCACTAATGTCCAGTAGCATTATGCAATGTCCAGAAGTGTTAAGAATGATTGTGTCACCTCTGAATATGTTAATTTTTATTGTGCACTAACCCTCTAATAAGTTGTTTCGAGTTTGGTGTGGAGGAAGTTTTCAAGGATCAAGAGAGGAGTATGATGCAACATGATCAAGGAGAGTGAAAGCTCTAAGCTTGGGGATGCCCCGGTGGTTCACCCCTGCATATATCAAGAAGACTCAAGCGTCTAAGCTTGGGGATGCCTTGGGCATCCCCTTCTTCATCGACAACATTATCAGGTTCCTCCCCTGAAACTATATTTTTATTCCATCACATCTTATGTGCTTTTTCTTGGAGCGTCGGTTTATTTTTGTTTTTGTTTTGTTTGAATAAAATGGATCCTAGCATTCACTTTATGGGAGAGAGACACGCTCCGCTGTAGCATATGGACAAGTATGTCCTTGGTTTCTACTCATAGTATTCATGGCGAAGTTTCTCCTTCGTTAAATTGTTATATGGCTGGAATTGGAAAATGATACATGTAGTAATTGCTATAAATGTCTTGGGTAATGTGATACTTGGCAATTGTTGTGCTCATGTTTAAGCTCTTGCATCATATGCTTTGCACCCATTAATGAAGAAATACATAGAGCATGCTAAAATTTGGTTTGCATGTTTGGTTTCTCTAAGGTCTAGATAATTTCTAGTATTGAGTTTGAACAACAAGGAAGACGATGTAGAGTCTTATAATGTTTTCAATATGTCTTTTATGTGAGTTTTGCTACACCGGTTCATCCTTGTGTTTGTTTCAAATAAGCCTTGCTAGCCTAAACCTTGTATCGAGAGGGAATACTTCTCATGCATCCAAAATACTTGAGCCAACCACTATGCCATTTGTGTCCACCATACCTACCTACTACATGGTATTTTCCGCCATTCCAAAGTAAATTGCTTGAGTGCTACCTTTAAAATTCCATCATTCACCTTTGCAATATATAGCTCATGGGACAAATAGCTTAAAAACTATTGTGGTATTGAATATGTAATTATGCACTTTATCTCTTATTAAAGTTGCTTGTTGTGCGATAACCATGTTTCTGGGGACGCCATCAACTATTCTTTGTTGAATTTCATGTGAGTTGCTATGCATGTTCGTCTTGTCTGAAGTAAGAGAGATCTACCACCTTATGGTTAAGCATGCATATTGTTAGAGAAGAACATTGGGCCGCTAACTAAAGCCATGATCCATGGTGGAAGTTTCAGTTTTGGACAAATATCCTCAATCTCAAATGAGAAAATTATTAATTGTTGTTACATGCTTATGCATAAAAGAGGAGTCCATTATCAGTTGTCTATGTTGTCCCGGTATGGATGTCTAAGTTGAAGAATAATCAATAGCGAGAAATCCAATGCGAGCTTTCTCCTTAGACCTTTGTACAGGCGGCATAGAGGTACCCCTTTGTGACACTTGGTCAAAACATGTGCATTGTGATGATCCGGTAGTCCAAGCTAATTAGGACAAGGTGCGGGCACTATTAGTATACTATGCATGAGGCTTGCAACTTATAAGATATAATTTACATGATACATATGCTTTATTACTACCGTTGACAAAATTGTTTCATGTTTTCAAAATCAAAGCTCTAGCACAAATATAGCAATCGATGCTTTTCCTCTATGGAGGACCATTCTTTTACTTTCAATGTTGAGTCAGTTCACCTATTTCTCTCCACCTCAAGAAGCAAACACTTGTGTGAACTATGCATTGATTCCTACATACTTGCTTATTGCACTTATTATATTACTCTATGTTGACAATTATCCATGAGATATACATGTTACAAGTTGAAAGCAACCGCTGAAACTTAATCTTCCTTTGTGTTGCTTCAATGCCTTTACTTTGAATTATTGCTTTATGAGTTAACTCTTATGCAAGACTTATTGATGCTTGTCTTGAAGTGCTATTCATGAAAAGTCTTTGCTATATGATTCACTTGTTTACTCATGTCATATACATTGTTTTGATCGCTGCATTCACTACATATGCTTTACAAATAGTATGATCAAGATTATGATGGCATGTCACTCCGAAATTATCCGTGTTATCGTTTTACCTCGCTCGGGACGAGCAGAACTAAGCTTGGGGATGCTGATACGTCTCCAACGTATCGATAATTTCTTATGTTCCATGCCACATTATTGATGTTATCTACATGTTTTATGCACACTTTATGTCATATTCGTGCATTTTCCGGAACTAACCTATTAACAAGATGCCGAAGTGCCGCTTGTCGTTTTCTGCTGTTTTTGGTTTCAGAAATCCTAGTAACGAAATATTCTCGGAATTGGACGAAATCAACGCCCGGGGGCCTATTTTTCCACGAAGCTTCCGGAAGTCCGAAGAGCGAACGAAGTGGGGCCACGGGGTGGCCAAACCCTAGGGCGGCGCGGCCCACCCCCGGCCGCGCCGACCTATGGTGTGGGGCCCCCGTGCCCCTCTCCGACTTGCCCTTCCGCCTACTTAAAGCCTCCGTCGCGAAACCCCCGATGCACCGAGAGCCACGATACGGAAAACCTTACCGAGACGCCGCCGCCGCCGATCCCATCTCGGGGGATCCAGGGAGATCGCCTCCGGCACCCTGCCGGAGAGGGGATTCATCTCCCGGGAGGACTCTACGCCGCCATGGTCGCCTCCGGAGTGATGTGTGAGTAGTCTACCCCTGGACTATGGGTCCATAGCTGTAGCTAGATGGTTGTCTTCTCCCCATTGTGCTATCATTGTCGGATCTTGTGAGCTGCCTAACATGATCAAGATCATCTATCCGTAATTCTATATGTTGCGTTTGTTGGGATCCGATGAATAGAGAATACTTGTTATGTTGATTATCAAAGTTATATCTATGTGTTGTTTATGATCTTGCATGCTCTCCGTTATTAGTAGATGCTCGGCCAAGTTGATGCTAGTAACTCCAAGAGGGAGTATTTATGCTCGATAGTGGGTTCATGCCTCCGTGAATCTGGAGGGGTGACAAGAACCACTAAGGTTATGGATGTCTTGTTGCCACTAGGGATAAAACATTGATGCTATGTTCAAGGATGTAGTTATTAGATTACATTACGCGCAATACTTAATGCAATTGTCTCGTTGTTAGCAACTTAATACTTGGAAGGGGTTCGGATGATAACCTCGAAGGTGGACTTTTTAGGCATAGATGCATGTTGGATGGCGGTCTATGTACTTTGTCGTAATGCCCAATTAAATCTCACTATACTCATCATGATATGTATGTGCATGGTCATGCCCTCTTTATTTGTCAATTGCCCAACTGTAATTTGTTCACCCAACATGCTGTTTATCTTATGGGAGAGACACCTCTAGTGAACTGTGGACCCCGGTCCAATTCTCTTTACTGAAATACAATCTACTTCAATACTATTCTACTTGTTTTCTGCAAACAATCATCTTCCACACAATACGGTTAATCCTTTGTTACAGCAAGCCGGTGAGATTGACAACCTCACTGTTTCGTTGGGGCAAAGTACTTTGGTTGTGTTGTGCAGGTTCCACGTTGGCGCCGGAATCCCTGGTGTTGCGCCGCACTACATCTCGCCGCCATCAACCTTCAACGTGCTTCTTGACTCCTACTGGTTCGATAAACCTTGGTTTCTTACTGAGGGAAACTTGCTGCTGTACGCATCACACCTTCCACTTGGGGTTCCCAACGAGCGTGTGCTTTACGCGTCATCAAGGGGTTATTCTCACTAAAGACAATCTTGTTAAGCGGAATTGGCACGGAAGTACACGATATGTCTTTTGTGATCATGATGAAACCATCAATCATTTATTCTTCCAGTGCCAGTTTGCGAGATCTATATGGTCAGTCATCCAAGTAGCGTCTACCTTGTATCCTCCGACTAGTGTCGCTAATATCTTTGGCAATTGGCTTCATGGTATCAACTCAAGGTTTAAAATACTTCTTAGGATGGTGGCGCTAACAGATATCTGGGCGCTCTGGCTATGTAGAAATGATAAGATCTTTAATGACAAAAATTGCTCTTTGTTGCAGGTTATCTACAGATGCACATGTATTCTCCGTTCGTGGTTACCTCTTCAGCGGGTGGAGAACCGAGACCTATTTACGGAGGTCTGTACACGGTTGGAGGATACGGCGAGGGATACTTTTTCCCTACATGGGTGGCAGCATAGTCTACGGATAGTAGCTCCACCTAGCTCTTAGGCGTTATATGATTCATCGTTCCGATATGTATTTCGCCTATTTTTGTTTTATGTACTTTTGGTCACTTGAGACAACAAACGGCTGTGTGCATCCTAGTTATGCAGAGGCTGGATGTAATTACTTCTTGAAGTAATAAAGCATCCTTTATCGAAAAAAAAGCATGCAAACAATTTTCAAGTTGAATGGTTGTTCGGGACCTTGAAAGAAGAAAGGGAGATGTTGATTATCATGGATTAGAAAAGGAAACTGTATGTTTTAGTAGTAACAAAATGATCTTGGAAGTGAGATTTACGGTGAAGACTTTGCACCACATTTGTTCCCGATTACTTACAGATGGTGTGTTGACTAACTGTATCTGTTCCAGTCATCCAGAATGTTTTATCAATTTTCAGTTATTGTGTCGAATACTGCCAACAGAGTACCGCAAATTCAGCTATTGAACTGTTCTTTTTGTCATTGATTTGTGTTAAAACTTGTACAATATAAAGATTTCGTATTAACTAATTCTGACATCTTTCAAGAATACGCAAATGCGATTATTATGAAATTATCCTGTTTAGAAATAAATTGAAACATATGTATACTGAAGTAATCGTAGTTCTTTTTTTACCAAACAAGTTTACGTGGCACTTTTTGAACTTTTTTTGAAACTTTTTAAGGTTAGCCAAAATTCTCATAGGTATCATCTCCAAATTGTAAACTGGAAATTGATATATTGTTGGAAAAACAACTGTACATATGAGTGAGTATCATATCCAAACTAATGATTTACATGTAGAAACCGTGTCGTAGTTCTGCAGACCTCAATTATGTCGACGCTTTACATATGAACACAGTTCTTGTACTAGACCACAGATTTGTAATTGATGCAGTGAATATTGTTTGTTCAACCTGTCAATTGTATTGAGATCTTGCTTTACATTGCATGTTTCCCTGAACATGCCATGCACATTTTATGGATTGCTTATTTTATGGATTGCTTTCTATGAATTAACCAATTTTACAGAGCATATGTTTTGTACCAGTATGTCCCAATAACCAAGCAGACATAGCGAATAATTGCGCAAATGCATTCGTGAAGTTGATATGGGGCATAGTAGAAATCTCGGCCCTTGCATGGCATAGGGATGTTCATTCGTGGGTCACATATATTTGACTACTCACTTTACAAGATTCACTTCTCCGAAGCACAACTTTCAGTTAACAAATGCAACTGAGTTTTTGTTTTCGTATTCGACTTCCTCGCGACGAGCTCTTCAAAATGAGTCTAATATTTAATATTTTAAAAATTATTACGTAAACTGCATCTATAGAGTTCTCTATTATTTGGACATGTAGTCCGGACACTATGTTCATGTAGTCTTGCACTGGTTTTATAAAGTTCTTCCAAGTTTGTTTGAATAGTACATGCAGTATTGTCAAGAGTACTTATGCTTTTACACACATGACAATTGTAGTTTCTTTTTTCACATGGGAACCATTGACCCGAATCTCGAGGAAACCTGAATAGGAAGAATGGCCGTGATATGACCTCCGCCCCAGATCAGTCGCACCATCTGCGTGTCTGGGTAATTTCTTGTAGCTATCTATATATAATAATTGAGGTATTTGATATGTAATCGTCTCTTTAGCAATCATAATTGAATGGTCACTAAATACGTTTAGTTACTAACATTTCTTGATTGCTAAATACTTTTCGTCACTAACATTTGTTTTGTTACTAAATATTTCAAGGCGCCAGTATTTGCTTGGTTACTAAATAATTTGGGTTGCTAACATTTGCTTTGTTATTAAATACTTTTGGCCACCAACCGTTGCTTGGTGACTATTAATATGACCTTTTTCTATTTAAACTCAGTGCTGGTTTTTGAATACCTTCAGAAACAAGTAGTAGAAATCATGATGCAACCAAGGTATGTTCATGAAATTAGACACCAACATTTGATCTCTAGTAACCAAGTAACCTGGTCACCCCTAGCCACTTGTGGATATCCCCTAGACCAAACAGCCCCTAAAGGTATGTTCTCTAGCATTGACTTTGAGTGGCCAGAATTTCTTCGGGTTAACCACCCTAAGGGCCCAACTACAAAGCCTTTCAACTAAGAGTCTTTTGCCCTATCGACACCATGCACCCTGGCCTCTGCCAAAGGCATCACCAATTTCTTTCGGGTTGATCGCTCTAAGGGCTAAGAGCGCCAAATAGTGATTGCTCGATCTCATTTCATTGTGGTGATGTTACAAATATCACACTATTCGTGCAGAAAAATTGACCACAACGACTAAGGAGGCAAGGGAATGGAAGAGAAAACAATGCCACAAAAGAGACGGGAGGTTGGTGCATGCTGAGAAGGTACTTGCATGCAAGCATCCACGAAGGTTGAGACATTTTAGATAATTATAATAAATCTCTAAAAATTATGATAATATCTAACGTAGGGAAGTGGAGAACCGAAGACATCCTCCAATAACACAACAAAGGACAAGGCCTTTGCGTGAAAGTATTGAAGTTAATTACCAAAACCAAGGCCAATATCGGATTGGGGCCTTACAGTTGCCCCCGCATTGTTCCTGAGACAGACAAGACGTCCGAAGGCGAGAAAATGAACGAACACCAGCGTTTTGTGGATCATCAGGAACAACTCTGTCTTGATTCGTGTGCGCCTCGTGCGGTCTTGACTCCTGACGTAACACCCGTTCTTCAGATTTTGGGGGGATGGAGTTTGATTAGACCATTTTTTACAAAGGTAATGGCACAATTTTTGCTCTCCCATATCCTTCTATGAATCATTTGTGCATTTGGTAGAATAATCGTGGACAAAGACTCCAAGTGAGAACAAACCTATTTCTTCTTTTCCTTTGTTCGCTTGTCCAATTAATCTTCTCTTCCTTTGTTCACCCATTCAATTAATCGAGAGCACTTCATCAAAAAACTCAAAAACTTCAAATTTTCATGTAAAATTTTCCAAAAACATTGGGCACGTGCATATAAATGTCTCGTATGTATTTAAGTGTAAATTTATGTAGAATTGTATTATAACATGTGACCAATATAAAAATGACGAATGTGAAGGCCAAAAGGCCGCCAGCCACACACACCGCACCGCAGGCCGCCAGAAGCCCCGGGGATGCTGACCGCCCGAACCTCTTCTTCTCCCCAATTGCAAGAGAAGGTTCAGTAGTACTCCATTGGTGAGAGAGTGAGAGCGTGAGGCGACCCTCCGCTCGCCCGTCGCCCGCCACCCCGGCGGCGGCGGCCACCCTTCCCCGCGGCTCACCTCCTCGGCGCCGCCCTCCCTGCTCCTCCCTTCCCTCGTGGCCTTCTCCTCCGCTGCGCAGCGCCATGGGAGAGGAAAGTGCGCCCAGATCCCGCCGGTGGTCAGATATGGTGGAGGAGGAGGAGGCGGAGCTGGCCTCCTCGGAGTCCTCCTCGAGGCGCTCCTACTCCGATGTGGTCAGGGACGGCTCGCCCAGTCCGCTGCGTGAGCCCTCCCCCGTGGATCCGCAACGTGGTGGCTCGGTGAACCAGCGCCCGCAACCTGTTCGACAGTTGGCTTCAGTGGTGGCGCGCCCAGAGTCGTCGCGGGGTTTGGCGTCTGGCTCGCGGCTCGGGCACGGCGACCGCCGGGGGCCGCAGCCGAAGCGCCAGCGCTTCCGTGGCCCGCTCCCGTCGATGGCGGTGCCGGAAGGGGTGCCGGCTGGCTTCGCCGGGCTCTGCTTCAACTGCGCAGAGCCGGGTCATGTCGCCGGCATGTGCAAGGGTAAGCGCCGTTGTCTGCTCTGCAAGAGCGAGTATCATGTGGCTCGTCAGTGCACGGCGCCGGTGGCTGGTGCTGTGGCGCTCGGTGCCCCTCCTCCTCCGTCGCGCTCGAGTGCTGCTCCGCCTCCGCAGCTGGTGAACCCGGTGACCGCTGCGCCCGTTCCAAGGCCGCCGCCTCCCCCTGCGCGACCTCCGGCAGGCTCAAGCCGGGACCTTGCGGCGGCCAGGGCACCAACCGGCCCGTACAGGATCCCTGCGCATCAACGCCTTGGGCTCGGCGGCGAGGCGGCGGTGGTGGCCGACCGGCAGGGGGCTGGCCGGCCATCCGTCAAGGAGAGGCTTGGTGGCCGGGAGGCGAGGGTGGAGCCCGAGGCGCGTGGGCGTGACGTGGTGGCTCCGGCGGCCGAGTCGCCGTTCGAGCGTGGACTCCGCCGTGAGCGTGAGATTCGGGATGCCTCTCCAAGGAGGCAGGCGGACGTGGATGCTGGGATCTCCACTTATGATCGCGTGCTTCGCCGGGAGCAGGCCCTGCGCGATGCGGCGCTCTCCTCCGCGGAGCGTGCGGCGGAGGTTGAGGCGTCGCGTCCGGAGGTGGAGCGCTGCATTATCTACCGCACGGAGGAGGTGGAGGCGGCGGAGCGGGCGCTTCGATGGGGCCTTGTGGCCTTCGTCTCCGGGACTAGGCGTACCGTGAGCTGCTCGGCGGCTTCTGCGGCGGTCCTGGAGAGGTTCCCGGAGCTACAAGGCCACTTCTCTGTCCACAGTTTCTGGCCAGCAGACCTTCTCTTCGTCTTCGACTCTCGCGCTTCGCGGGATGTGGTGCTTGCGGCGAACCCATTTGATGGCAGGGACTTCTCCTTGAGGTTCGGTTTGTGGAACCGCCAGCTCCAAGCGAGGAGGCGGGTGTTCAGGTACAGAGTCCACCTGGAGGTGGTTGGGGTGCCGCCGCTGGCGTGGAGCATGGCCACAGCGAGGCTTCTGCTGGGCTCGTCGGCTTGGGCAGAGCGCCTAGGCACGGACACGGCAAGCAGGTCCGACATGGGGAGCTTTTGCATCACGGCTTGGACCGATGATCCCGCAGCTATCCCGAAGAGCAAGAAGCTTTGGCTTGCCGAGCCGTTGGTGTTTGATGAGGATGATGATGACCTGCTCTTCCCGGTGGAGGCGCTGGTGCCTGAGGAGGTGGCCCTGCTTGAGTACGAGGCCACCGTGCACATCGTGCGGGTTGAAGGAGAGGCTCGCCCGGCTAGCCGCTCCGAGGCCAGTGGCGGGCGTGATGATCGCCAAGATGATGCAGCGCCGGGGCAAGATGGTGGCGGCCGTGGCGGCTCTGCCCAGCGTGGCGCTCAGCCGCCTGGTGCCTCTGCTGCGGGCGCACGTGGTCTGGACGCGCCGCCGCGCAGGTGGAGGGGCGGGCCGGAGCGGAGGGTCGCGCTGGGCCACACCGTGGATGTCCGGCCATGGCCCATGTGGGGGCAACCCCCTGTCCGGTTGGAGGCCCCGCGCTCAGCGGCGCCCCAGGCTGCGATCGTGGAGAGCCCGCCGCTGTCTCCCCGTGTTGCTCCATCTTCGGTGGAGGCCGACGCGGCTTCGGCCGCGATCCAGTTGGGCGCTGCGGCTGTGCGGTCGCGCCCAAGTCCCTTGAGCTCTGCTTCGATCCAAGACGACCCGTGGTGGTGGCCGAAAGGCAAGAAGGATGGGGGGCTCTCGCCTACAGGCCCGCTCTCCCCCTCGAGCACCTCTTGTTTCCACGACTCCTTCGAGGGGAGAGGGAGGTGGCTGCAATCTCCCATGTCGATGTTCACCGTGGAGCTCTCCCGGGCCTCGCCGCCGGTGACGAGGCAGGTGCAGGAGTCGCAGGTGGTGGAGATCGAGGACGGCGAGATAGTGGAGGAGGCGCAGCCGGAGCTGCAGCCGCCGCTGCCCTCCACGCCGGTGGTGCCCTCGACCCCGGTGGGCTCAGATTCCGTGGACACCAGCTGTGCGCTTGCGGTGTTCCGTGAGCGCTGTCGCCGCAAGAAGGCAGCGCTGCTCCCGCGTCCGGTGGCGAGGAAGCCGAGAGCCAAGAGACCCCCTCCCTCGGTGGTTCGCCGTAGTGCTCGTGTGGCGGGACGTTTCTCGTCGGGAGCCTCGATCACGCAGCAACAAAAGACCCTCATGGTTCAGCTGGAGTTGGCGAGGGAGGGTGAGGTGATCAGTGAGGAGACGCTCCAGGCCTACCTGCGTTACTTCGAGGAGAAGCCCATGACGGCTGAGCACCTTACTGCGTGCCTGGCTCTGTTTGGCTGGTTGCCAAACGTGCTTCCTGTGGTTGAGGAGGGAGACGTGGATGTAGTTGTTTGAGCTTCTTCTCACTTGTACACAGACCTCCTGTTGTTTACCATGTCAGACATGTTTTTCTCCTTGTTGGTGTGGAATGTCCGTGGCCTAAACTCCTTGGCGCGGTGTGATTCGATTTACCAGGTGGTCTGTCTTTCGGGGGCGAGCGTGGTTTGTTTTCTCGAAACTAAGCTGCAAGTGGTCGCTCGAGCGACTGTGGATCGTTGCCTCGGCCGGGAGTTTGATGATTACTTCTTCCTCCCTGCCGATGGCACTCGAGGTGGCATTCTTTTGGCCTGGAAATCTGCAGTTGTTTCCTTGTCTAACCCTCACTACTCCAACAATGCCATCACGGCAAGAGTTGGTGGTTCGGGGGCGACCGGTTGGTGGCTCACCGGGGTCTATGGCCCGCAAGCGGAAATAGACAAATGTCTCTTTCTCCAAGAGATTAAGGACATCAGGGATCTTCACCCGGGTCCGTGGGCAGTGGCTGGTGACTTTAACCTTATCGTGGATGCTGTGGATAAGAACAACGCCAATCTCAATAGGCGGATGATGGGAAAGTTCCGCCGCCTTCTTGCTGAGATGGAGCTCAAGGAGCTCTACCTCAATGGTCGTCGCTACACGTGGTCTAATGAGCGGGAGCGCCCGACCATGGAGAGGTTAGACCGTGTTTTCTCCACTCGTGGATCGGGAGGTGGCGTTCCCTTCCTCCTTTCTCTCTGCGATGTCTTCCTCCACCTCAGACCACTGCCCGCTTCTGCTGAGTTTGGCGGCGGAGCTGAAGGCGGCACGCCGCTTCCGGTTCGAAGCGTTTTGGCCGAAAGTGGATGGTTTCTTGGAGATTGTGGAGGGTGCTTGGACGTCGGTTCAGCCCATCGAGAACCCGTTCAAGCGCCTTGCCGCCAAGTTGGCGGCTACGGCTAAGGCCCTATCTAGCTGGAATGATCGCTTCATTGGCAGCAACAAGAAGCAGATCTTGCTGGCCAATGAGCTGATCCTCCGCCTGGATGTGGCGATGGAGACTCGGGCCCTCTCTACCGAGGAGAGAGGCTTCAGGAAGCTTCTCAAGCGGAAGCTGCTCGGGTTGGCCTCCTTGGAGAGGACGATCGCTAGGCAGCGGTCCAGGATCACGTGGCTCGCGGAAGGCGACGCTTGCACCAAGTTCTTCCACCTTCACGCCAACCATCGCCGTCGGAAGAACTTCATTGCGCAGCTCAAGGTGGATGGTGTTCTGGTGGCTGACCAAGAGGCGAAAGCCGAGGCGGTGGACTCCTTCTATGAGCTCCTCCTGGGATCTGCGCCGGAGCGGGGTTTCTCCCTGGACTTGGACTATTTGGGGGTCCAGACGCATGATCTGTCGGCTTTGGAGGTCCCTTTCTCGGAGGAAGAGGTGTGGGGCGTGATCCGCTCCCAGGAGCTGGACAAGGCGCCAGGCCCGGATGGGTTCTCACGGCAGATTCTATGTGGCGTGCTGGCACATTATCAAGCACGACCTCATGGATGCTTTTCGGTCCTTGTGGAGTGGTGATTGTCGGGGGTTGCATATGGCGAATCAGGCGTTGGTCTCCCTCCTTCCCAAGCACGCCGATGCTGTGGAGATCAAGGACTTCCGCCCCATCAGCTTGATTCACAGTGTGGCTAAGCTGGTGGCTAAGGTGCTGTCGGCACGGCTGGCTCCGCGTATGTCTGAGCTCGTGGGACCGCAGCAGAGCGCCTTTATCCGGGGCCGCTGCCTTCATGACAACTTCCAGTTGGTGCAATGCACGGCCCGCAAGCTGCATGCGCGGAAGACGGACGCCATTCTGTTGAAGTTGGACATCACCAAGGCCTTTGACACGGTGGGTGGGCTTTTCTTCTTGAAGTCCTGGAGAAGCTTGGCTTTGGACACAAGTGGATCACCATGGTTTGTGGGCTGCTCGGCTCTGCGTCGACCCGAGTGGTGGTGAATGGGGTGGCAGGTGGCCTTATCTATAATCGGCGTGGCCTTCGGCAGGGCGACCCCCTTTCCCCCCTGCTGTTTGACACGGTCATGGATGTCCTGCATCTGCTGTTTGAGCGGGCGGCGGCAGATGGTCTCCTCTCGGAGTTGGCCCCGAGTGGATTCCGACACCGCACCTCCATGTACGCCGACGACGTGGTCACCTTCATCGAGGCCTAGGAAAGGTGACCTCCTAACTTGTGCCTCCATTGTGGATGACTTCGGGGTGGCATCGGGGCTCCGCACCAACCTCGCCAAATGCTCCATCCACCCCATTCGTTGCTCGGTGGAGCAAGTGGAGCTTGTGCGTTCGGTCTTGGGTTGTGAGATCGCCTCCTTTCCTTTCAAGTACCTGAGCCTTCCTTTGGGGCTTCTAAAGGTGACGACGTCCCAGCTTCAGCCTCTAGTGGACAATGCGGCCGGCAGGCTGCAACCGTGGTGTGCGAACCTTCTCACTAGAGGGGGGAGGACAATCCTTGTTCAGACGACGTTATGTGCGATCCCCATTCACGCCATGATGTCGTTGGACATCCCTCCCAAGGTTCTTGAGTCGCTTCTCAAGATTAGTAGGGCTTTCATGTGGAAAGGCCGGAGAGAGGTCAAGGGAGGACACTGTTTGGTAGCGTGGGACAAGGTGGCCTCGCCTAAGCTGCTGGGGGGTTTGGGGATTCCGAACCTCAAACTCCTCAACCTGGCGCTTAGATGCCGGTGCTCGTGGCTCCAGAAGGTGGATCCATCCAAGGCTTGGGCAGATTTTAACATCCAAACGCCCAGCCTGTGCTCCGCAATTGTTGACGCTGCTACTTACTACGAGTTGGGCAATGGAGAGCGGGCGCGGTTTTGGAAAGACAGGTGGCTGGGAGGAGAGAAGGTGGAGGACATAGCTCCACATGTGGCCCTGATGGTCTCCAAGCGGAGGGCCAATGCCCGTTCTGTCAAAGAAGGACTGGTAGGTGGGTGGCTCCTGGACTGCGGTCCGGATTTGGGTGAGCGAGCTCTACCCGAGTTCTTTTTGTTGTGGCACAGACTAGCCTCTGTCGTCCTCGACCCCGATCGAGAGGATAAGTTAGTTTGGAGGTGGACTAGCGACGGCTGCTACTCTTCCAAGTCAGCCTACGAGACTTTCTTTGGCGGGACTATCAGAGCCCCAGTGGTAGATGAGATCTGGCGTTCCAGAGCGCCCTACAGTTGCAAGTTCTTCGCATGGCTGGTATCGAAGAACCGCTGCTGGACGGCGGACAGACTGCTACGCCGTGGTCTGCCGGCACCCGCGGCTTGCCCCCTTTGCGATCAGGAGCCGGAGACATTGCAGCACCTTCTCCTTGGATGTGTCGTCGCGCGGGAGGTTTGGATGTGGGTCCTCCGGCAGTGGGACAAGACGGACTGGCTTCCGGTGGCTGATTCAGGCATTGTGGAGTGGTGGACGTCCAGGTCCTGCCCGCGGACTCACCAGCGGGACCTGTGGACGGCCATCATCCTGGTGTTCTGGTGCATATGGAGGCACCGGAATGACGTGGTCTTCAATGGGGCGGCTCCATCTCAGGCTTGCATCAAGGAGAAGATTAGGGAGGAGTGCGATAGGTGGAAGCTTGCGAAGCTTTTCCGCAGCTCTTTCTTTGTTTTTCCTGAACCTGTAGCTACACCGTGGCAATTAGGAGAGTAGGCTTAGGGTGAGGACCTGCCACCTCTTGTTGGCAGCCCTTCTTTGCCTCTTGGCACCCCTTCTATATGATTGATACACCTCTCCATGGTGTATTCTCGAAAAAAAAAAGGCCAAAAGGGAATTTCTAATGCCAATTTTGAACCACAATTTTGTGAAATTATACGTTACTAGAAATCATCTTTATGTATGTACACAAACATTGAGTTTCTTTTTATAACATTTAAATTTTTATTTAATTATTTATTTTGAAAATACCGGGCTTACTGTAGCCCTGGTTCCGTAATGTCAGCACTCTAGCTAGAAGACTAAGATTCTAGCAGCAAGCAGGTTAAGATGGTAGTTTGTGTGGTACAGTGGTAGTGGCTGGATGGGCAGTGACCCTGTCAGCTTGATCACGACCGACCGATTGGTAGCAAGAGCATGGCATACGTGCACACCGGCCAGCCGCACCGGTCGTACGCTATACATAGGGAACGAATCAGGACTAATTGAGAAACATGACATGGCATACATCCATACCACTAGTAAGAACAAACATGGAAATGTCGCTCAATCCCTGGAAATTAAACATCTCTTGAAGATAGTTACGCTACGCAGGACAACAAACATGGCATACATCCATACTACTAGTAAGAACAAACAGAGAGACAGAAAAAGTGAGAAGATGAAGAAGACAAAGGGAGGAGAAGATCGATAAGAAACCAGGTCGGCCTGTATATATAGGTAGCTAGCTAGCCAGTGGTGATGTGTACTCCGATGACGATGACGAAGAGGGCGATGAGCGCGAAGTAGATGATGGCGTGGACAAGGATGGCCATGGCGCTGGTGTGCATGTTGCCGAACTCCACGATGTGGTGCTTCCCCGGCAGCTGCAGCAGCAGCCCCGGCGAGAGCAGCACGAACAGCACCACCGCGATCACCACCGGACCCCAGTCCGACATGCTCGACGAGGAAGTGGAGGAGGAAGAAGGTGATGGAGCAGACAGCAGAGGAGAGGAAAAGGGGAGGATGGTGTGACTGAGGAGGCGAGGAAGTTGTGGTGGTCGAGGGGAGATGGAAGGGGCTTTCACTGGATTTTGGCCTTCGGTTCGGCAGGTGGCCTCTCGCACTCTCGCTTTCTAGCAACTCCTTCCAGTCCTCCTATTCTAATCACACGTACTGCACTTTGCTTCCGAAAAGAAATCATCTTTAACTAGTTGAATGCCCGTGCTTCGCCACGGCTCCTTACCTTATACACATAATAAATATTTAAGTACGCAAAAACCACATAGTGTTTCACAAAATTCGGTGTAATATGTATAACATGCAAGGACATACATATTATCTCTCATTTATTAAAAGCCATTCTCCCTTGAGATGGCTAAGGTATTCACACGCATCATTAGGAATGTTATCATCAACTTCATGTGAGTGGTACTTGAGCACATGTATCAAAAGCTTCTTTCTCAACTCGTAGCTATCTTGCACAAGCAATATATGATGTAGAATTAATTTTTTCCATAAAAACGTAAGAATGTGAATATATAATACTCACGGGTGTAAATTGGATGAAAAAAAATTATTTTACCATCCCACAAGAGCATAAAAGTGAAGACTAAGTAACCAAATAAGTTTCCACAAATAAATTGAATATAATTATCTTGGATATTAGGACGATAGTGAAGTAAATTGCTCATAATGATTACAAGAGGAAATCACCTGGGGATTTGTTGGTACTGGAATACTATGAGGGTATTTACATACCTAGAAATAAATTTTGGAACTCTAACCAAGTTGTGCTATTTCAAGAAATAAATTTCAAATACTATGTAATTTCAATTGGTACATCTCTTCGATAGAGGTCGAAAAATGGGTCTAAAACAGATACATGACACTCAAGTTTGTCGATGGCGAACACGATGAAGTTAACAATTAATGCGTGTGACAAATAAATCTGCAAATGGTGATCATTAAAACACATCAATAATATTAAGAATGGACAATGACTTATCCTAATATATACAGGTTGCGGGAGGAGATAACTTCGGGGCCTATGGTGCTGGCTTATTTTGAAATATGACCATCTATTTCTATATTGTCCATCACCTGCAGAAGCGTAACATTTATAGAAATTAATTGTAAATATTGTTATCTAGAAACATGCATTTAAAAAATATAATCACCTTGGTTGATTGTGTAATAATCGATGAGTTATTTGTCTCTTTTTTTTGAAACATAAAGGCCCTGAAGGATCAGGAGCTGTATTAAATCCACGCGGTTACAGACCAGATTACATAAAGGGTCTCTGAAAAACACGAAATAACGAGAGAAGCCCTCGTACTTTGCAAGCAGGACCCTAGGTAAGAAAGCAAAAAAACGATCGGGTCTTTGATCTGCGCCGGAGAAAGGACACCGCCATCGACCGCTTCCAACGCCGCCGGGGAGCAAGCCACTTGGGGCATCGGGATCAGGAGTTGTTAATGACGAGCCAGAAAGCCTCCCTGTGGAGGAAGAGAACCTGGAGAAGGGCCGCCTTTCGGCCATAAGATGCAGGGCAGGGCGAAGACGCCGGCATGAGTCCCCTGTTGGAGAGCAGGCTAACCGCCGTTTGAACGACGGTGAAGATGAAGCACACTCAGCTCCGAGGTTGATGCAGGTACGGCACCGTCTCCAGTGCATAACAACAACACCACCGTTGTCCTCTCTCTCGCCTCCATGGCCGACCGAGAGGAGCCGCATCAGTGCTCTGCTTGCACCAGAAGCGGCGCAGATAAGACCACCCATCAAGCAGTGGCGCAGATATCTAGTCCCGCCGGACATGCGGCTGCCAAGCAGCGGCGGCTGGAAGATGCCAAGCAGCGCCGAAGCTGGGCATGCAATGGAGGGACGGCATCAAGGCCCGGCGGGCTCAACTCACCGCCGAGGAGCGGGCGGATCCGACATGGGCGGCCAACAACAACGACGCCTGGTGGGCGACGTACTTCAAGGCCAAGTACGACGTCGAGATGCACAGCACCACCGGCCTCATCGGCGGGCCCAACAGCTGGAACAAGGACGGTCGCGCCCTGTTCTGGGGCGTTCCGGGGCGCACCCTCGAGAATGTCATCCGCGGCATCCGCAGCGGCGCTCCAAGGTTGGAGACGCCACCGTCACCGCCACCGTCTCCTCGAGGAGGACCACCGCAATGGCAGCCGAGGAGGACGACGTACTCGTCCTCCTCGAACTCTTCTTCCTCAGGACCGGCCCGATCGACGCTGTCCTCGTTGTACCGCTCGGCGCCCTACAGCGTCCCCAAACGCGAGGTGAAGGAGGAGCCGGCGACGCCCGTCAACACGAGGCGTGGTGGCAGCGGCAGCCGGCGGCAGCAAGAGAGGCGCGGCGGCACCGTCCTCATCCCGAAGCCGGAGGTGAAGGAGGAGCCGGAGGAAGCGGCGCAGGCGGTGCTACTGGCGGAGTACGAGCGGCAGCAGCGGCTCATTGCCGGCAGCCGACGACCCCGAGGACTGCCCGGGGCTGCGGGCGGCATGCTTGGCGTCGATGAACGACAAGGACGCCTGGAGGGGCGACCTCGACATGGCGATCTCCATGTCCATCCGCGACTCCGGCAAGGAGCTCGTGGACCTCACCGACGACGGCGAGGCAGGACCAAGCGGCTTGGTGAAGGACGAGCCCGTCGACAAGCGCGTCACGTAGGAGGTCGTCACCTACGACATGTACAACTTCCACCAGTACTACGATGCCTCCGGCCGCCGCAAGTACTTCTAGATTAGGTTTAATTTAAATTTAGTCAAATTTCGTTAGAATCTATGTAAGTTTGGACAAATCTAATCGAATCTCGCTTAAGTTTAAAATTTCCGAAATTTTGTTTGGGGGAGCGACGTCCCCAAACACATCACGAACGAAACACGTCCCCCAAACGCTCAATCCGACGCATTTTGGAGGACGGTTTGGGGGACACGACTGAAGATGCTCTTAGTGCACCGGCGAGCGATGTACGAGGAGGTGCTCTACGACGAGAAGATCCGGCCACCCAGCGAGGACGATGATGCGATACGCCGAGAATCACTCCTTGAAGCGTGCGCAAAGCGCGTACTAAGCTGCAACGCAAGAGCTTTGCCGCCGCCAGGGCGACGGCGAGCGCGACGAGGTGCTTAATTTGCTTCTGCTGCATTTCCTCCCACGTGGCCAAATACGAAGGAAGATGCGTAGTATGGACTCCGGAGGATTATGAGGAGCACGAAGGCGTTAACTACTCCCTCTTCGATGGGAAGTCCATGCATTTGGCGAGGAGGACAAAGGTAGTATAACCCCTATTCCAACTCCTCGTCCGTCTCCTCAGTTGGTTTGTTAAGATAAGACGATAAGTGGAGCATAAGTAGTTGAGAATAATAAGGGAATATGTGAAGCAATCTTCTCGGTTTGACCGTGAGATCTATTTGGACAGGATAACTTTGAGGATAAAACATGTATGCGGTGTCAGTTTTGTAGTTAGGTGAAAGTGTGACACCAGTCATTCACATGTTCCACTTTAATAGTAGGAGACGTGGGGGTATTATTGTCCATCCTGAAAATGTGACACCAGGCATTCACCAGTTTGCTCTTAATAGTAGAGATTAGTTCATAAGTACTGATAATTCCTTGCATGAGATGTTTTACTAGGTTTTCTTATTGTGATTTGCTAGCTAGCTAAGTGATTGATTGGACAAGTAGAAAATGACCACTCTTGGCAGTTTCTTGATTAATTTAGACCATCCTAGCACGAGAGTGAAGTCTGTGGACACTTCTCTTCCATCCTCTGTTCCTCGGGTCGCTCCTCAGTCCTCTCCCGTCGTCCGGCCGGCCCTACATCATTCTTGAACCAGCCGAGTCATAGGTCGTCGGCGGGAACACCGGAACAGCTCCGTCGTGTGCGCCTCACGCGGGCTCGACTCATCCAGCAACGCCACTTTTCCAGATTCAGGGAGATAGCGTTTGATCACGCGATTCTGCACAAAGGTGATGGCACACATTATTTCCCCCTGTTATTCTCTTATGAACCATTTGGGCATTCGGTAGAACAATTGTAGACAAGAGAACGCACCGCGCATCTAGGCAGCTCCCTCATGGCGGCCACCGCGCGCAAGGTGTTCGACGAAATGGGGTGTGCCGGGAGCCGGGATCGCCATGAACACGCACGTCTGCAACCCCATGCTGCACTTGTGCGTCAAGGCGGGGGATCCACGCTCGCCCAGGCGCTCATGATGAGGGTGGACGCGGATGGCATGCCGCTAGACCGCTTCTCCTTCGACATTGTGCACGGTCTACGTTAGGAAGGGGATGCAGCACGAGGCGATGTGTGTGCCGGAGTGGATGAGATAGGAAGGCGTTGAGACAGATATCGTGACCTGAAACACCATGATCCACCCGGTGTGTAAGGAGGGGAAGATGAAGGAAGCGTCCCTGGCTCCCAGCTCGACAGGCAGCTCCACAGGGACATGGTGGATGTGGATGCGAGGGCCAATGCAGTGCTGCTACTTCCCGCCTTCCTGGTGAACTTATAACAAGAGGCCTTCCACCAGATAAATCAGTAAATAGGTCTCTGATGATTATCTGATTCAAAGGCTTTGCAAGAAGGGGCTGGTTGATCTTGCATAAAGGTTTAGAAGCCTACTGTACTTCATCAGATGCAAGGCAAAGGTTTAGAAGCCTACTGTCTTGTCTTGTGTATGGCTGTATGCTACACTTTCATACGCACAACTGACTGCAGGAAAGCTGGCTGCTTCTTTGGATACACTGAACAAGATGGCTGCTTCTTTGGATACATATTGCCTTGTTATGGGGATGAGAAGAGACACGGAAGATGTTGTGGGTTCATGCCATCTAGAGAGGCCTGATTGGGAAGAGTGTATAAACTGATGCACCAAGCAAGGATGAAATCATCAAGGCCTGCACTAGGGAACGGGGACTTGCCTGCGCCTGCAAAATCAAAATCAGAACTCAGAGGGCTTATACACTTGTCGCAGTTTCATGCACTGTTACGCATATGTTCCCTGCCTTTTTGATGGTCATATGTTCCCTGCCTGGATCTTCCATAATGCAAGGGTACGGAATACACTTTGATAATTCACGGCATCTCTTCCGCTATCAGTTTACTGTAAATATCGATCTTGTGTATTTACTGTATGTTTCTAAACCTGTTTTCATGTGTCCTGTTAATTGGAATCACATCTATTGCTGAAGGTTGCAAGAACATGCTCCTGGCATTTCCATGTCTCGTTTACAAACCTTTTCAATAGGAGTATATCCAATGTATGTATGGGAGCAATAAGATAGTTCAGGTGGCCAAATCAACTTGTCAAAGCCAGATAGAAGTAGGACGTTTGATCTTCGGTTTGTCAAGGGATCCGCAAAGCTATTAGGTTTTGAACTCAACAAGGCATCGAATAGGCGAACAAAATTCAGAATCTTAAGCCACATTGGGCCTCTTCTTTGCGGGATAGATCCATTTATGTCCACATAGATTAGGACCTCTGTTTCTACATTTTCTCTTGCAAAAGAATAGGGTTAATTGGATAGTGCCGCACCGCGCTCACCTCACAGTAACCATGCCGCTGCTTCTACTCCCAGCTGCTAAAACCATATCCCTCTCCCTCTTCCTGCCACTGCCCCTGCCTGCTCCCTCTTGCCTACAGCTCCGGCGTGTTACCACCACTGCCACGGCAGCCAGCGACGATGCTGCGGCAGAGCAGCGTGTGGCCAAGGTGCTTGAGTAGCACCGCCACCACGAGTACGACCGCACACCTAACCTGGCAGGGCCAGGTCCCTCGCTCCTTCCTGTGTCGCTTTATATTTGCTACTGTACTATTTGTGTTGAAATGAATGGATGGACCCTCTCTGCTCAGTTGGCTAGCTCACTGGCACTGTTGTGGTGATCTAGGGTCCTGGAGAACGCCTGCAGGGACAACGAGGAGACTGCGCCATTCGCGGCAACAACAAAGGGTCCGTTCCTGTAGAAATCGCAGAGGTTTTAATTTGTTCAGGCTGAAAATACCTTTTCTGTACTAAATTGTAGAATTTTGTGTACTTCGTGAGATGCAGATTCAAGGGTGTACAAGAAAAGCAGGCACGGGTTCAATACACTTGAGACAGAATCGGTTACGGCATTTAAAGTCAACTTCTGAGAGTGATTTGTCACGTAGATGATAACCATGCTCGTATTTTAATCTGTTTCGCATCGTGATAGCTGAACGTGATTCTAGACCGAATGATCTGCTTCAGCCTGTAGCGACATTCATTTTCTAAATCCATGATTCTGTTCTCATCGATATAGTTTTGTTTCTCTTCTTATGAAATAACTGAGCATTTCCAGGCCCATCCATAATTCAAAAGAACTGCACAAACTGAGGCAAGACCATCTGAATGCGGGCTAATTTTGTGCATAAATCAACCATGTAATAGCTAACTTTTGACATCAACATCGCACAGTCAGTTGATACGATTGTTGTTGTCAACGCAATCGTGATTCATCCAGTGCGAACAAGTTGAGGTTCATGAACACTGAATTTCATGTATCTTTGTATCATTGCACCTTCAACCCGTGAAATGCTTTCATTTGGTTTCAACTCTTTGGAGAACCTACCGATAGTGATGTTCACCTTCTTGGCAGAGTAAAGTGACATTGTATATTTATTTCTTCAGATTATCATCATTCGAATGCAATTTCCCTATTTTGACGTCCTCTGTTCTTCACAGGTAATTCAGGCTTGGTATGTCATGGGAAGGCTAGGAGCTGAAGATGAAGAGCAATGCATTATGCACTATTGTATCTAGAAATTAATTTTCATATTATATGAGATGTCCTTTGAATTTCGAAAAAAATACATGCACTATTATTGTAATGTGTGGACCACCTCCGCTTCCTTTTCTTTTACATTATTTGTGAACCATGTTTGGCATGGTTTTTTTGACCGGGGCTACGGCGGGTTTAGGCCAGCCAGTTTGGCATGGTTTAGCTTGACACCTAATTGATAAGATCTTAGACAAGAAATTTCATGTTTCATAGTAGTATTAACGATTCTCGATCAACTGGTTACAACTGCGGACACTTGGGTAATACAATCTTGTATATGTTTCCTCTTTTCTATGCTAGTTATTTATTTCCCTATCTCTTTTGGAGTTGTGATTGCGTCAATTTGTTTTCAGTTGGCCAAATCAATGCTGGACTTTGATGGAGCTTCTGCTGTAATGCCTTCATCTTTCCATGATATCAGTGATCTTGAGTTTCAAGACATGGGGCAGGAGTATGGTAAGGATGGGAAACACTCAATAATTCTGAACCTTATAAAGGTATTTATGCTATTCTGATAATCATCATCAATTAATTTTTGGGTGTACCTTGGGACTTCAAATTATCTTGGATTGGATGTACTACTACTGAACTGCCCTACAAGTAAGCTCGGAGTAAGGCATCTCTTTCTCTCTGATACTGTACAATACGTCTGCAGTTTTAGCTGGGAAGAAGCATCACCACTCATCTTGTGGGGATATAAATTGGCACCTTTACTCCCTAGCCATGTTTTCTCAAGAAAAAAAATCTAGAGCTGAATCCGAGCTGTGAGACTAACCGAGACTGATTCTAGAACCAGCTAGCTGTTTGTAGACCTTTCTAAAGGAGTAGACATTATTTATTCATTTATTGTCCTGTTTTCACTGCTAGCAACATTGGCTCATAACATACATTACGAAATGCAATAACATATTTTTCCAGATTTCATCATCCTCATGCACCCTAACTCACCCAACCTGTCGATTTGGCCAAAACTGTAGACACTTGGGAATCAAACAAGTCGTTTTTGGCAGCAAAAAACTGGGCAACTGGGAGGAAAGAGTGGAGCACTTCAAAATATAAGAACCATCAAGTCATACTCATACATGGCTTTATTCGTTCGTAATTGAAAAGACATGTGGTAGGAGCCTCACCCGGCCCCATAATTCATAGAAATTATGGTTAGTGTTTAGCACCGAGCCAGGATATAGTCTAAGACCTGCTGGATATAGTCTGCTCGTTATGTAACTCATTTTCTTATGGTAAAAATAATCCAGCAGAATGTTTGAAGTACAAAATGCCCTTGTCTTATTTGTTTTATACAAAGCATTTTTATTTCCTGGTGCGTTGCCATTGTTCTAGTGGCATTGCATTGGAAACATCAGATTGGAGCGGGCGAGGCACATCGTCCCTCCTGCTACGGAGTTTCGAATACGTCCTCCTCTTCATTGAGGTTGGGAAGCCTGCAAACTGTGCTCGGCTCAGTGCAATGTAAGTATTCTACCTTGCATACATAGTGTATTTTCTATGTTTTTATTAAAATAAATATGCACAAAATTACACCATTGGTATATGTTCTGAACAGCATAAACCAACACTTAAAAATGTGATGTTGATGAATATTCGACTCTACGAACTGTTTAGTTTGGTAATTTTTATCTATAGAGCATATTCACCTTCTTGCCGAAATATCCACAGTGATCTCCATTCGATTTTGGTATGATTTTTTCCGAAAGAGCGGATCATAACCTCAGAATCTGTATCAAAATGATACATACGGCCTTGAATACGGAGAAGTTGTGTCTGTTTAATAACAAGAGACGAGTCTAGTATTGTATGGTCATGATATATCTGAATTTAACATTGCGAGTTGTTTGATCTTGTGATAGCTCGGTGTACCTTTCTAGACTAGTCTTGTCCTGATTCACTCTATTCTCTCAACAATTGTACTCGATATCATGACCTTCCGCCACCATGAGCGTAGCATACCATGACGGATTTCAGATAAAACCTTTAACATGCGTGGCTCATCTTGCTGGCGTTTGATTTCTATCGATTTCAGCTTTTTGCACCAGAGAAAGAGGGGTCGGCTTTTTGAGACTTCCTGTTCCTTCTTCCTCGTCTCCTTGGGCGGGGCAGCTAAAAACTGTGGTTCATGCGCAAGACTCGGTAAATGTAAAACAAACAAAAAAAAGAAGGGGCCAATGGAAGTGCAGTAATGACAACAACGTACAATGCAATGGTGCAATCCAAGCTTCTCCAAGTTAGGCGTGCTTCGTAGGATGCTTGTCAAGATCTGGAAGGTGGTTCCGACACCACATTCTTCCAGGAGCAAAGTCTTCAAATTATGGAGCGGGGGAAATTGCAGAGATTTTTTCTTTAGCAACGCCTGACCAAAAGAAGACGGACATATGACTTAGTTATAAGAAAATCTCAGACGCCTAATATATATATATATATATATATATATATATATATATATATATATATATATATATATATATGTTGATTGGTATATGTACCTCGAAGTCGACGGTGAAGCCCGAGAGGCGCAGGTTAGCGACATTGGGGAGGAGGGCCAGGAAGCAACACATGGACTGGATGAACAGAAGCTTCGCTGCTTCCCAATAATATCGATCCCGCCGGTACTCGTATAGGCCCATGAGCTGGATCGACGCCTTGGCGAGCAGCGCCAGTGGCTCTGGGTCGGGCGCTCCGTCTTTGACGTGGCAGGCGGTGGGTGAATCCGGCGGCGCTCACCGGCGATTCTGGCGTGATCGACTCGTATGGTCGCCAGGCGACGTTCCAGTAGTGGCTGCAGCGGATATCGACGGCGGTAGGGAAGTGCTGGAGGCCGCGGCGGATCCACCGGTCAGCCGCGATGCGGACGGAACCGAGGTAGATTTCTCTGTCCTTGCCTCTAGCCAGGTTCAGGCGGAAGGCGTCCAGCTGCGTCTCCGGTGGGATCGACGTCAGCAGGTGGTCGGCGAAGTCCTCGAAGCGCACCCACGAGCTGTTGACGAACTCCCGCTCGTCGAGGTCAGCGCAGGGCACGTCGCGCCACAGGTGCCTCCAGCGTCGCGAGAGCGCGCTCGTGTGCGCGGCCTGCCGCCCTAGGTGAGAGAGTATGCTGTGCAGGAGGCAGTCCGGCAGGTCGCTCAGCCGGTCAAGGACGCGGCGGCGCTTGTTGCTTGAAGAGTCCATGCCGGGGAGTAGAGAACTCTAGGTTACGAATCCCTCAGCCGTGTTTAGAACTTTAGGTAGGAGGAAGGAAGAGTACGAAGAGACGTACTCACCACGAAGACTTAGGAGAGGTATATAGACGAAGGGTTGATCAATCCGATCTGCTACGTAGGCGTCTCTGTCAAGATACGATACGACGCCCTGTCAAAACTGTCAAGGAATGCGTGATTTTTAAAGGAATAATCTGTCGACCAAAAAACCCATCCGCCCACGATCTACATAAACCAAGGAAGGCCATCTTCTTGCAGCCAGACCTAATGCCGTCCCAGCGAAGCCCATCAAACCTGGCGGCCATGGACACGGAGCAAGGAACTCTCCCTCCTCAGCCGACACCGGAGGTGGACGCGGCAGGACCTATAGAAGAAGCATGTGAAATATTTCTATTTGGCGTCCTCGGAGTCATCGGCTTATTGAGCATGGGTTTGTTAATCTGGTCAATCTACCAAGAGTTCAAGTACAAGCAGCCAAACTACACCGTCGCGATCGCCGCCGTCTCCGGCCTCGACCCGACGACGGACCGGCCAGTGCTAGATCCGGAGTTCAGCCTCACCGTCAGCGTCATGCAGCGCAGCCCTAGCTATCTCGCACCGGTGCGGCGACCATGGCACGGGCACCGCGGTGCAGGTGAGTTACCATGGCTTCGAGCTTGCCTCCGCAGCGACGCCGCAGGTCTGCCAGACCGAGGGCACCTGGACCGTCATCGCGCGTGGGAGCCGCGTGTGGCTGCCGGGGCCGGAGATGGACAGCCTAGCGGCGGATATTCGACGCGACGCCGGGGTGTTCGATGTGGTGATCACGATCCCGAATACGGCCTCCGTGCGAGGGGACGTCTACGGGCTGGAGGTTTCATGCATGGCGAGGCGCATCGGGCAGGAACTCGGCGGCGGGGGTTTGTGCGATGTACGTGGGGTAAAATACGCGAGATCTACGAACTGAACTAACCTGGGTGTCGCTGCAACACCTGCATGCGGAATAAATGCCAGGTGTGGCCGGAACGTGTCGCCAACACTGCCTTGCGGGTTAAACTTTCCGGGTTTTTTTTCTTTTTCCTTAAGGATGATCTTCTGAATTTCATACCTGAAATATTTGTCTAAATCATGACAATACAAGAAACTATTGTTGTTTAATCAGTTGCTAGTGGAGTAGTAGTAGCAAGTTTGCTTAGCCACAAATAAGGCATGCACCTGTACGTGCATCTACTAGTAGTAGTAGTAGTTTGCTCTCTGTGAAGAGGATCAGCAAGTAGGGCAAGTGGGCAAGAGTCAAATCAGAGTTGCAGGAGATAACCTGACAGGACTAGAAGGTGATAAGATAAGCCTGAAACCTGCAGGGATAAGAGCATCTCCAACAGAGACGCTAAATCGCGGCGCGCTAAACCTCAGATTCTGCGCGCGGTAAACAGCTAGCGCGCGCTGGGCCGTTTTTTCCCCCGCCGGACGCGCTAATATGCAGCGCGTGCGCGGGCGGAAAAAATCGTCCTCCGCCGGGCGCGGCAAAATACAGCGCGCGGGGCGCGGAAAACAGTTTTCTAGACTATTTTGCAAACACAAAGATCAAATAATCACACATAATTCATGGTCACAAATGATGTACCATAATTTAAATGGACACAAAGTACAACATACATCACATAGTTCAAGAACGACACACAAAATGACGTAGTTCAACAATGACACACGACATACGGTTCAAATGGACAAAGTGGAACACATAATGCATATCACAAATGCATATCACACTTCCGCATTTTCCAAGTCAACACCTTCTTCTTCCTCCTCGTCATCTTGGGTTGAAGGAGGAATAGTAGCATTCATGGAAGACACGAAGCCTCCCGGTGGTGCTCCCATACTCCCATACACACCACTCACCGAGCCTCCCATGGTCCCTCCAAACACTCCTCCATAGCTTGGTCCTCCCATGCCGGCCATGCCTCCATAGCCTCCCATGCCGGCCATGCCTCCCATGCCGGCCATGGGCATGCTTTCCATGCCGGCCATGCCTCCCATGGTGGGCATGGGCATGCTTCCCATGCCGGCCATGCCTCCCATGCCTCCTCCAAACGTCGGCATGCCTCCTCCAAACATGCCGGTAGTGGAAGTGTTCATGTTGGCTACCAACAATCTCTTTTTGGCCAACACTTCATCGCGAAGAAGGTTGATGTACTCCTTTTACCTCTCATCCATATGGGAAGTATCCATCAAGAAAAGCTTCATCTCCTCCTCCGCTAGGCGTGCATGCTCCTCGGTGGCTTGCCTCTTCTCTTCCAAAGCCAACTTCCTCTCCTCGTTGGCGGCAATCCTCTTCTCCAAAGCGGCTCTCCTAGCTTCAATAGCATTCATAGCCTCTTTCTCCAAGTTTCGTTGCATCTTTCTATCTTCATTTGCTTGCAACCTTGCATTTGCAATCCTTTCCATAGCCATGGCAATGTCATCATCTCCGGCCTTCTTTCCCTTCATTTCCTTGGCGGTCTTCCTACCATGCACATTCCTCCGCCCATTGTTGACGGAGTGAGGAGTGGAGCTTCTCTTCTTCCCTTCATCACTTGAATAATCATCATCGATGATTGTTGCATCACCGGTAGCATTGGCCGCCATAGTTGCCGCATCCAACTTGCCGCACGTCTTCCACTTCTCTTCATTCCCTAGCACGTCATAGCAATGATGCAAGGTGAATGGCTTGCCAAGAATCTTGTTGCCCTTCTTGTTCTTCTTTCCCACATCCCTAAACAATCCTTGAGCCATAGAGTTCTACACATATGCGGAAAAGAAAATAGATGAGCCATATGAAGTAGAACCGTATTCTTCTCATATGAACCATATGGTGAACATAGTAGAATGACTTACCCTATCATTCTCATTAGTGCCACTTGGATTGAGAACATCGATGTTGGCTTGCACGCCCGCCCATTTTTGGCAATCGGTGTTGATACCGGACCAACGGGACCGAAGTGAGCGCATGGTTCGCTCGATCCCACTTGTGTTGTGTGTGATGAAGTACTCCTTCATCCTCATCCAATATGTTTCTCTTGTTTGATCGGTAACGGTTGTTGGATCCATTCCAATTGTCAACCACGTCTTGCAAAACAACTTGTCCTCCGCTATGGTGTAGTTGGCGGACCGACCGGGAGGGCGAGGTTCAATCAACCCTTCTCCTTCCTCATCTACATCCTCATATTCCTCCTCTCCATCGGCGGCTTCATCATGCATGAACGAGGATCCAACATTCATTGTCTCCATGAATATCGCATCATCGACTCTACAGTGCAATGAAATTGATTATTATACGGCTAGGTATGCATCTAAACTACAATTTGGACGAAAAGTAGCGTTTTTTACCTCTCGGGCATTTCATCATGCACCGTATGTGCGTCCGCGCGGTTGCCGGACGGAGGCGCCGGCTGGTTCGTCGTCGTCGTCGTCGAAGGAGGAGGAGGCGCCTGGTTCGGCGTCGGAGGAGGAGGCTGCGGCCGGCGGGGGACGGGCGCCTTCGCTTTCTTCGGCGGCGCGACGGCGGCGGGACCGATGTGCGGCCGTTTGTTCGACGGCGCCTTCCCCTCCTCGGCGCGGGCCGCGCGTTGCCGGCGCCCTGCGCGGCGGCAGCGCCTGCGAGCAGTGCCCCGCGCGGCAGGACGAAGAGCGCGCGCGCAGCAGCCGTTGGGTTGCCGCCGTCGGCGCCGCCGCTAGGGTTTGGCGGTGGCGCGGCGGAAGTGGCGGCGGCGGAGGGTGGGACAGAGTAGGGAGGGGTCGGTGGGTTGCCGGAGGGGTCGTCCATCGTCGGGATCGCCGGCGGCGCGCGGAGACGACGGATTGGGCGCTCGGGCGGCGACGCGGAAGAGGAAGTTTCAGCGCGGGGGATTTTTCGCGCTTGGACGGGCATTGCCGCTTGCTGTAGCCGACGCGCCAGATATGTCGCTCCGGTTTGTGCAAAACGCCGCGCGCCCTAAAAATTTTACAGCGCCGCGCCGTTTACCGCGCCTGCTGGAGCGCCTCATTCCCTCCCCCGCGCGCTATATCGGACGTTTTTATGCCGCGCGGCCTATATAGCGCGTCTGTTGGAGATGCTCTAAGAGCATCTCCAACAGACGCGCTAAATCGCGGCGCGCTAAACCTCAGATTCTGCGCGCGGTAAACAGCTAGCGCGCGCTGGGCCGTTTTTTCCCCCGCCGGACGCGCTAATATGCAGCGCGTGCGCGGGCGGAAAAAATCGTCCTCCGCCGGGCACGGCAAAATACAGCGCGCGCGGGCGCGGAAAACAGTTTTCTAGACTATTTTGCAATCACAAAGATCAAATAATCCCACATAATTCATGGTCACAAATGATGTACCATAATTTAAATGGACACAAAGTGCAACATACATCACATAGTTCAAGAACGATACACAAAATGACGTAGTTCAACAATGACACACGACATATGGTTCAAATGGACAAAGTGGAACACATAATGCATATCACAAATGCATATCACACTTCCGCATTTTCCATGTCAACACCTTCTTCTTCCTCCTCGTCATCTTGGGTTGAAGGAGGAATAGTAGCATTCATGGAAGACACGAAGCCTCCCGGTGGTGCTCCCATACTCCCATACACACCACTCACCGAGCCTCCCATGGTCCCTCCAAACACTCCTCCATAGCTTGGTCCTCCCATGCCGGCCATGCCTCCATAGCCTCCCATGCCGGCCATGCGGGACGAAGAGCGCGCGCGCAGCAGCAGTTGGGTTGCCGCCGTCGGCGCCGCCGCTAGGGTTTGGCGGTGGCGCGGGGGAAGTGGCGGCGGCGGAGGGTGGGACAGAGTAGGGATGGGTCGGTGGGTTGCCGGAGGGGTCGTGCATCGTCGGGATCGCCGGCGGCGCGCGGAGACGACGGATTGGGCGCTCGGACGGCGACGCGGAAGAGGAAGTTTCAGCGCGGGGGATTTTTCGCGCTTGGACGAGCGTTGCCGCGCGCTGTAGCCGACGCGCCAGATATGCCGCTCCGGTTTGTGCAAAACGCCGCACGCCCTAAAATATTTACAGCGCCGCGCCGTTTACCGCGCCTGCTGGAGCGCCTCATTCCCTCCCGCGCGCTATATCGGACGTTTTTATACCGCGCGGCCTATATAGCGCGTCTGTTGGAGATGCTCTAAGGTGAGCGGTGTGTTTTTTCCGTCGCACAAGAAGCCTCGCGATGCGGCGCTTGTGTGTAGATTTTCCCTTCTTTCTTTCTTCTTTCGAGGTCCCGAACAACCATTCAACTTTAAAATTGTTTGCATGCTTGTTGAAAAAATAATTTGACAAGCTCTCATCGACTGTTTCTTCCAACTATTCAGTATCATCATACTACTAAATTAATGCAAACGAACTATTTACTGCTCCAAACGAATGTATATATCGGTAATCGGCTCAGCGAAAACCAAACGAATCGTATGTCCGTCAGATCTTTCGATCCGTCGCACTATTTACACACAGAAATCGCGGCGAACCAGTCAAGAAACGTGCTGCAGAACGGTTCCCGCCGCCTGCCCGAGGAGGTGCAGGGCGACTGCGGCGGAGACCGGCACGCCGCCGAGCAGCAGCGCGGCCACGGCCACGGCGACGCCGGGCCTGGTGCCCATGAGCATCAGCTGCAGCGTGCCGGCGAGCGCGGACACGTCGGAGACGTACGCCGGGTAGTAGCGCTTCTCCCACGATGCCCACCCCGGCGGCGCCTCGTAGTTGGTCTCCGCCATCCGCGCCTCCCGGATCTTTCGCCGCAGCACCGTCATACTCTCGTCCACCAGCGCTCCGCCGTAGTGGTCCCGTTGGAAGGCGCCGCATCTCACCGTCGCCACGGCCCGCGGCCTCCTCGATTGCGGCGACAGGGCGTGGCACGGCGGCAATCCGTGACGGAGTCCAAGCCCGGCGGCCGGCCGCATGGTTTGAAGTGAAAGGGTAGACGACATCGATGGGGCGGGCTCAACAGTTGATCAGGTTTGTGGTCTCAAGAAGATGATACTACTGAGTGCTAACAAGAGTATGATCGAGGAACAGGAAGAAAGAAGCAATTGAAGTTGACGAGAAATGCAGCTCGAGTGAGACTTTTATAGGCAACGAAGGCTCAAATTTGTAAACGCGTGATGCGTCGTTGGCGGGTTTTGGACGGTGATTTGGACGTTATTTAATTATTACAATTTACTAATATTGTTGGGATCCAGCAGATGATGGAGGGGCAATCAAACCGCCATGGCTCGTGGACCTCCAACTAACACCTGCCTGCCTGCCCGCCGGCCGCCGCCGTCCGCCCCAAGGCAATCACCTATCTCGTTAACTGCAGATGATGGAGTAGTCTTATGATTGAGTTGAATGACGACGACAACAACAATATTTTTTCGATCCTAATAACATTACGAATGCACACAGCCAAAAAAGAGAAAAATAAAACTAAGAAATAAAAATCCCGCTACCATATCTCAGCCCTAGCAACAATAATACATCCACCACCAAGACAACACCTGAAATTCAAACTCTTCAAAAGCAACGCCTCCAAGAAGGGAACAGTGCACCAACATTGTTGTCGTCCGATCAAAGATCTTAGATTTTCACCCTGAAGATAGTCTCTGCTCTTAAAACAATGCATTCAACAAGGACATTACCAGGCATAACCAGTTAAAGCCAGACCTTGGATTTTCACCCTGAAAGGTAAGACTCCGAACTTCACATGTGCTGCCGTCCTGTTATCACCAGAATTTGACCGAGTCAGAGGTGGGCTGCGATCAAGATGGACTTGAAGAATATACATGGAAGAATTACGTGAATCGGCCTGTTATGCTGAGTTTGGGCTAGTTTGTCTTTGTATCTGTAATATAGTAGATCGCATCTTAGATTAGAAGATAGAGTTTTACCCGTGCACGGTTAGGTGCACGCCTAAATTAGAAAGTCCCCTGGACTATAAATATGTATCTAGGGTTTATGAAATAAACAACAACCAACGTTCAACCAACCAAATCAATCTCGGCGCATCGCCAACTCCTTCATCTCGAGGGTTTCTACCGGTAAGCAACATGCTGCCTAGATCGCATCTTGCGATCTAGGCAGCACAAGCTTTATGTTGTTCATGCGTTGCTCGTACTGAAGCCTTTTTGATGGCGAGCAACGTAGTTATCATAGATGTGTTAGGGTTAGCATAGTTCTTCGTATAACATGCTATCGTAGTGCAACCCTTGCATGTCTAGCCGCCCTTACACCTATCTTAGGTGTAGGGGCGGCACCCCGCTTGATCATTATTTAGTAGATCTGATCCGTTACGGTTGCTCCTTGTTCTACAAGGATTAGTTTAATATCTGCAATAGTTAGGCCTTACAAAGGGTTGGAGGATCCAGCGGCACGTAGGGTGTCGTTTGCTAGTCCTAGGCAGGATGTTCCGGGGATCAACCTCGTGTTGGTTTTTAGGCCCTATCTAGGATCGGCTTACGATCACCGTGCGTGGCCGCGAGGCCCAATCGTGAGTAGGATGATCCGATTATGCGGTGAAAACCCTAAATCGTCGTAGATCGTATTAGCTTTATCTTGATCAAGCAGGACCACCATATATTCGTGCACCTCGTACGAATCATGGGTGGATCGGCTCCTTGAGCCGATTCACGGGATAACCTGAGAGCCGATCGAGGCTCGTATTTAATGTTTACGTGTATGCCATGCAGGAAACTAAGCGAGGCATCTCCATCACCTTCCTGACCAGGTATAGGTCAGGTGGCACGCCCTTGCATTAGCATCGGACGTGTGTACCAGAGGCTTTGCGGGCCGTCGCTCGGAGGGACCTCGGCCAGCCGCAGCCCTAGGTTGTTCCCGGCTCTACTGTGTTGCCCGTCGCTGCCCGCCGGTGGGTTTTGGCAGCAACACATTCTGGCACGCCCGGTGGGACAAGCTTCGTCATCGACCACATCGCCATCTATATCTGAGATGGCGGACGGCACTCCTGTCACAAACAAGCGTCGACCGCAAAAGGGGAGTATGACACTCCAAACGAAGGAAAGCCGGTGATGAGACATCGGCCGGCACGACGAGGTGTAAACCTTTTTTGAGCAGTGCAGTCGAAATAGGGGCCAATTCAGCAACCGCCCCGTATCGTCCGTGCCATACGTTTTCGCCGACATTCAGCATCAACCTAGCGGGTGACGGGAGACTGGAGTATGGGTTTACATCGGTTTGCGAGGGCAAGGAAATCAGCATTGGTCCGTGATTGCAGAGCCGATGTTCAGGCATAATCTTACCGTCAACCGCAGAGCCGATATCCGCAGTTAACTGACAGAATCGGTTCGGGGGGGCACATGAGCAGGCAGACAGACACATAGGGGCAATGAAATATCAAGAGCCGGTGGAAAATCGGCCAGTAAAAATCGGCTAGTAAAAAAAAAAAATGTTGCAAGTACAGCCGGAACACTTGAGTTCAGCGAAATATTTGCCCCTACTGGAGAAACACCTCAAGGGCGTGAAAGGCTTCAACACGGATGCGATCTACCTCAGCGATCTCAGCTTCGTCGTCCTCATCTTTACCCGTCACCAGCTGGCTGCTCAGGGTACGAATTTCAGCCAGATCGGTCTTCAGATCGGCTGTGAGGCCTTTTGCTTCGTCTTCGGAACGGGCAATAAGGGCTTCCTTGTCTTGGATGAGCTGCTTGGTCATCCTTACCCTCTCTTCGAGGCTCTCCAGCTCCTTGCGCAGGGTCCCGAGTTCGGCGCGATTGGCAGAAGTGTCCGTCTTGGCGTCCAGGGCAGCCTTCTTCTCGTTGAGCCGTCGACACTTTTCGGCAATATCGGCTCTCAGTGGAAGCTGGGAGTGGCGAAGAGTAATCCTTTGTCGAGCCGATTGCACCCTTGACTTAAAGACCGACAGGGTAACAGCGGGCCAGAGCTTCACTTGCAGTGTCATAGGGAGATGGGGCTGGATATCCTCGAGGATGCCTTTGACTTCCTCGGAATTTTCAATCAGGGTCTCAGTTGAGGAAGAAAGCAAGTCTTTGAGACGCTGGAGTGGACCATGGACCGTACTAGGGCTCGGCTCTCCACTTGCCTTGGAAGAGGTGGGCTCGATGGATTCTGGATCGAACGTCAGCAAGCTCGAGAGATCACAACCCTGATAGGGCAAACAAGGCGAGTTTAGCATGCAATGAAGAAATTGATGGAGCCGAGGAGGGGGGGCATACCTCTCCCAAGGAAGGAGGAACAGCCGATGTAGTGACGATCGGCTTTTCTGTGGACTTGGATAGGTCAGCCACTTGGGCAGCCGCGATCGTCGAGGTGGCTAGGTCCAGGGTGGCGGACGGCATCGGTACCTCCTCAACGTCTCCGCTAGAAGTTTCTTCGGTCTGCAGGAGGGAGTGATTAGCCGATCCAAATGACAACGGGTTAGCATGAAGTGTGACCAGGGGGATAATTACATTTGAGACCTCCTGGCTTGATGGAGAGGCTCGTGGGTTCTTACGAGCCCTTTTTACGCAGCGGCGCTTCGTGCGTGACCCCGATCTGGTTGGGGCTTGGGGAGCAGGAGGTACAGGAATTGACCTTTTCTTAGAGGCCGGCGCTGGCGAAGCCGTCTGGCTCTGGGTGGTGGACCTCTCAGAATTGCCCGAGCTCGAGTCCCCCTGACTGGATTCTTCGGCCCCGCTGGAGGTTTCTTCGGTGGAAGTCTGTAGAAAAGAATACGAGCGTATTGTAAAAGATTTGGAAAGTGGATAAATGTGGACAGGGTCTGAACCAACTTACACGTGGGCTTTCTTGGGCAGGAGCCTTACGCTTCAGGGTTTTCCTGGCAGCCACCTTCCTCACTGCCGTCCTCGCCTGAGTCGAGGCTCGGGGGGCAACTGGCCCCGAAGATGCTTTACTCTTGGGAGCCGATTTCGGTGAAATCGGCTGACTCTGCATTATGACTTTCTTCGGGGGTGGCGAGCTCGGCAGAAGAGAACCACTGGTGCCGGAGGAAGGAATACGAAAGGGGAACCGTCGGCTTGTGTGGGAGCCGGACCATCTTGTTGCTGCCAGGAGAAAGAGTCAGGTCACAAACGATCACCATAATTCGGTTACAAGAAATGTTTAAGTGATGGTACCTGGTCTGCAGGGATGTCATACTCGGCATCAAGCTCTCTCAGCAGCGGTCCTAGAGCCCTCCTGAAGACGTGGGTCTTCCACATGGACCACCAAGTTTCAAAACCATCGGTAGTGAAGGAGAAACGGAGGTCGCGGGGAATTGGAATGGCCAAAGCATCAAAGAAGGTATAACACCTTTGGGCAGTAAGGATGTCAGGCAGTTCAGCTCTACTTGCTGTCAGGTGATGTAAGAAGAAGTGCGGAGGCACCTGTCCGAGACCAAGCTGTCGGGCTGCCACTACCGGTTGATAACACTCATAACCGGGCTTGATGATCCGGTTCGAGGTACTCATGCCAACAGGAAGGAAGCAAGGACGAATCATGAGGGAGTACAAATGCTGGGTGCTGGCGTCATCGGCAAAGTCATCCAATCGGAAAGAGACTGGGTTTTCGAAATTTGCCGATTCAGTATAAGGGTGAAACAGGGGGTTGTCCAAACCTTGGAAGAAAATCTTAAACCACCCTGCTGCTTCCTTGGGGATCAGCCTGCTGCCTGGGAGACCATACAGGGCTTGGCCATAGCTGGTGCATCGAATTTCCTTTCCATTTACATCCGGAAATGTGCGGGTGGTCAGCGGTGGGAAGTACGGGATTTGGTTTTGGAAGTATAGTTGGGCCCACAACTGAATAAACCACCGAGGGCCGCCGGTTTTAACTTGTCTTTTGAGAGAACAGTTTGACGGACATCGGTTGAAGGGATCGGTAGACCTCTCCAAGAAACGGTTTGCCTAGGCCGAGTTGGGTGCCTTTAGCAAGTTCATAGGCCAGGGAGAGGTAATTCTTGGTAGGAGCAAGTGATGGGCCACAGAATATGAAGTGCTCCAGCCAGAAATTCAGGAAGGCTGTGTGTTCCCTCTCTGTCACGGGGCCTTTGTTTTTCATATAACGATTGAGATAGGCGCCCCAGCTGGTACACTCTTTTTTAGAGGAAAGAGTGAAAGGGACTTTTGGCAGTTTGAATGCAGAAGGGCTGGGGGATGCAATGTCTAGGCCTGTGATCATGGCCACATCCGAGCGAGTCGGTGTCATAGGGCCATGGCCAAACATGAAGCAGTTCAGTGCATCAGACCAGAAGTAGCCGATGGTTTTCAGGATGTTCTCATTCTTCTCAAGAGGAGATAATGATAATGACAAGGCATCGACTATCCCTATGGTTTCCCAAGTGGCATAATGGGTTTTTGATACTCTATTGTACCATGTCACCCAACCCTCAGGAGGATTAGGCCAGGCTCTCAGGCAGTCGGTCCAGGAAGTCAGATCTAGGTTTTGACTCACGAAGGGGATTCTGTTAGCTTCGCACGAAATTAACAGGGCGGGACTCGCGGAAGAACGAGGACCGAGGCACATCGAATTTGCGAGAGAAGGATGTGGCAGAAGAATGTCTGAAACCTAAATTAGTAGCGGAGCGAAACATTAATCCAGGTGTTTGCCATTAATCCCATGTCAAGTCGAACGGCGAGAGGAGGTTGAGGATTACCTTCAGACCAGAAGCCGTGGTGTCGGTGTTGGATGATTCCGCCATGGGATGCGTTGAAGGAGTTAGGGGCGGCGCGGTCGAGATCTGTGTAGGTGGCTTTGAATTGGAACTGCTCAGGCGGCGATTTGGGGATCTGAGTTTGCCTTTTCAGATGGAGGTCGCAGGTTACCGTTTGGAAGGGCGGCTAGGTCGACTTTACTCGTGTTTTTTATGATAGAGACCGGTGTGATGCCATCGGCTCTTTTTGGAGATTTTGTGACTTTGACTATCGGCAAGACAGTTGACTGGAAATACTTCTTCATTAACAAAGGAGGGTTTTTTACAATGAAGAGCCGATTGCTCAAAAAGGAACAAAAGAAGAGCCGATTGCTCGCATACTACTAATCCTATGTCACTAATCCTCGCTGCCCTCGTCGTCGGCATCGTAGCTGTCACCGGCGCTACTGCAGGAGAACTCCTCGTCACTGCTGCCCCAGCCTTCGACCGGAGCTTCTTCCTCTGCGTCATCATCGTCATCTTCACTATCTGCCCAAGCACGGGGGCGCTTCGCCGGCGGGTACCCAGCGGAGGAGGAGGAATCATCTTCCCCCTCTTCTTCCTCCACATCCTCGTCTTCCTCTTCCTTATCGGAGGAAGTGGGGTTCCTCCATGAGGGGAGGTCATCCTCGTTTTCGCTCTCCAGTTCCCCTTCAACGAGGAGGTGGAGGTCGTCCTCCTCATCGGTCAGGGGCATGTCGCCATCTGACATGAGATCGAAGTCCCACTCGGGCTCCAACATTGGCTCGCTTGGGGAAGAAGATTGGAAAGAGAGGCCGGAGGAGACGGAGGAAGAAGAAGACATTGCTACAGGGAAAGAGGGTTTTTGGTGCCGGTAGCTAGAACAGAGGAAGGGGATGGAGGAGGCTAGTCAATCGGCACAGTTTAATAAGGAGGAGCCTAAGGGGGATTTAAAGCCATTGCAGTTTCCAAGGAAGTGGTGCTAAAGTTATCAAATTTTAAAAGAAGTTGAGGAGACAAGGCATCATGATGAAGGATACTGCAACGGCTCCGCCACGACATGATCCGACGAAGGAAAAGCAGAGTGATTTTGGAATTACCAATTCCAAAACCAGGGGGGCATGTGTTATCACCAGAATTTGACCGAGTCAGAGGTGGGCCGCGATCAAGATGGACTTGAAGAATATACATGGAAGAATTACGTGAATCGGCCTGTTATGCTGAGTTTGGGCTAGTTTGCCTTTGTATCTGTAATATAGTAGATCGCATCTTAGATTAGAAGATAGAGTTTTACCCGTGCACGGTTAGGTGCACGCCTAAATTAGAAAGTCCCCTGGACTATAAATATGTATCTAGGGTTTATGAAATAAACAACAACCAACGTTCAACCAACCAAATCAATCTCGGCGCATCGCCAACTCCTTCATCTCGAGGGTTTCTACCGGTAAGCAACATGCTGCCTAGATCGCATCTTGCGATCTAGGCAGCACTAAGCTTTATGTTGTTCATGCGTTGCTCGTACTCGAAGCCTTTTTGATGGCGAGCAACGTAGTTATCATAGATGTGTTAGGGTTAGCATAGTTCTTCGTATAACATGCTATCGTAGTGCAACCCTTGCATGTCTAGCCGCCCTTACACCTATCTTAGGTGTAGGGGCGGCACCCGCTTGATCATTATTTAGTAGATCTGATCCGTTACGGTTGCTCCTTGTTCTACAAGGATTAGTTTAATATCTGCAATAGTTAGGCCTTACAAAGGGTTGGAGGATCCAGCGGCACGTAGGGTGTCGTTTGCTAGTCCTAGGCGGGATGTTCCGGGGATCAACCTCGTGTTGGTTTTTAGGCCCTATCTAGGATCGGCTTACGATCACCGTGCGTGGCCGCGAGGCCCAATCGTGAGTAGGATGATCCGATTATGCGGTGAAAACCCTAAATCGTCGTAGATCGTATTAGCTTTATCTTGATCAAGCGGGACCACCATATATTCGTGCACCTCGTACGAATCATGGGTGGATCGGCTCCTTGAGCCGATTCACGGAGATAACTCGAGAGCCGATCGAGGCTCGTATTTAATGTTTACGTGTATGCCATGCAGGAAACTAAGCGAGGCATCTCCATCACCTTCCTGACCAGGTATAGGTCAGGTGGCACGCCCTTGCATTAGCATCGGACGTGTGTACCAGAGGCTTTGCGGGCCGTCGCTCGGAAGGACCTCGGCCAGCCGCAGTCCTAGGTTGTTCCCGGCTCTACTGTGTTGCCCATCGCTGCCCGCCGGTGGGTTTTGGCAGCAACACGTCCCCACTTTCATACCACTGTTGCGAAGTCCGGAACACCAAGCAAGCCCCTCAACATCGCATAGATTTGAACCTCTATTAGCTAGTCCTGCAAATCCGGACTTCATGATATTCTCTTTTTCTGACTTCACCATGGATCAACTGTCAGTTGGTGTCAACACAGAAAAGAGCTTCGCGCATCACCCTTCAAAACCAAACGGTCGGAATAAAAGCATGGGCGTGCACGACCGAATACCACAGATCCAGCAAACTTTAGGCAATAGAAGCACTGTTACATTCGTCGGCGTCGCCTTCCGGAACTCAACACTCCGGCCAGATCATGAAGGGTAGGCCTTCGGCAGGTCTTCATCTTCGCCCAAGAGAGACCCTAGGACTGCCGCCTTTATTCAGGTCGGGCCCCCACGCCGGCGACCATCCCAGGCTGGCCATGGTTGCCACCGGAGACACCAAGCAGATCGCGTAGTTCGAAGACATCGCAAACGCCTGGGCACCGCCGCAGCCAAAAGCCAGCCCTCCACCGCCGGCCGCCGAGAGGCGAGGAGAAGGGGACCTAGGGTTTCCCCTTGCACCCTCCCCACCCCTCCCTCCGCCGCCGGCAGGGCACTCCACCACCTTCTCGTCCGTCATGGCGTCCCCGAGCCAAGGCCAGGCGCCGCCATCGAGGTCCCTGACGAAAGGGCCGTGCTCCGGTCCGAGGAAGACGACCCACGCCCGACCTCCTCGCGCGAAATGACGAAGAATCCCCACCGGCGCCGGCGCCGGCGCCGGCCGACCTTCGCCAGTCCGTGCCCCCTGGCGGCAGAGAGGGAGGGGAGGGGGAGAGGGGGAGGCGGCGACGGCGGGGTAGAGTTCCCCCCGTCCGCCACACGGGGACGGCTGGGGAGGAGGACGGGAGGGTTAGGTCGGGTCCGGGTCTTTACTACAAGAATATTTATATGGTTGAAATTCTAATGCATCTCCGAACGTATTTATTCACTGCCGAATGTATATAGTACGCATCTCCGACTGAGATCTGAGATTTGATACTGCTTCCTCTTTGCCATAATAATATAGTACGCATTGATTTCTGTGGAAGTCAGATTGCACTTTGTTTAACTAAGTTTATCGAGAAAATTATCTATATCTACAATGCTGAATGTATATCCTATTAAAATGTACTTCATGATGTTTTTAGTGGAATCGATTTCATATTTTAGTTGTTGACATTATTTATATTTTTAATTAAAGTTTACACGACTTGACTTTCAAAAAACACAATATAGAAGACATATTATGCTCATTGCTTCATAATGAAGCTATTGAAAAAGATAAGGTTATTCAATGGAAGTGGTATTATTCATTCGAAGAAATTAACTGGGACCTTCAAAAATCAACACCAACAAAAGCAGAAAGAGTTGGCCATACCACGCTGCCGACTGTTCTCCATCGATCTGAATTCTTTTTTCGCCGTCAGGCTTTCAGCTCAACAATGTCATACGTCACCGACGTGTGTGCCGATCGATCGATGGATCGCCCAAATTAAGCACCTGGAAATAGCATTACTATCTTGCTCATGTTTATCGATATATACAAATACAAGTCTATATGCACATGCTTCTGGATTTCCGACCGTTTACCCGTTTTATATAGGGAGTTGTCTTAATGTCGAAGTAGAGGCGTCCTATCAAGCGATCGCTGTTGAATTCCCCACTTATCATCGTATGATCGATTAAGCATGACGCGTAACGTGCGATGTCTACGCGTCCGTGCAATTTGCGGTGATTCACGGAAAGTGATATAGGAAGCTGCGCGACGAGGGTGTCAGAGCATCTCCAGTCGCGTCCCTCAAACCGTCCCCCAAACGGTTTTAGGGCGCGCCGGACAAAAAAACGGTTCCAGCCGCGTCCTTTAAAGCCGATTTTTGTCTGGCGTATATGGTGTCCGCTGACCCGAGCCCGTCCACGTCCCACAGAGGACGTCGGGCACGCCGGATACAACGAAAAGCGAGGCGGTGCGACGTGACGCGGGCCCGGATGCTCAACCGCCGCCTACGTAGTGACGGTGTAGTTGCCGGGAAGCGGAACCGTCGTATTGGCAACCGTGTCGACCGACGCGCCAACCACCGGAATGGAGCGCGGACTCCTCGGAAGAGCAACCACCGCTCTCTTCGACTTCTGCGCCGCCGTTCATCCGCGCTCAATATACGTAGGCGCTTTCGGATCTTCAACCGGCCGCCATTCATCCAACCTTCCATCCGACACCTCCAGCGACGATGAGCTACACCTCACAGCTTCCATCCGACACCTCCAGCAAGGACAAAACTGTACGGATCTACATAAATTGTTGAGATGTACGTGCTTTATTTTTTCTAGAATTTTCTGATAGTTAGAAATATGTGTTTTGTGTGAAGGGAGCCTGCACCCCGGAGGCAAATTAAATTTCTGGTAAAACAAAACTAATCACACCCTTATTTGGCTCCAAATCTAGCCAGCTCGGGCTTTTGTGGTCGCTGTGGTCTGCCAATGGATCAAGTCGTTCACGTGCATCGAACATGAGGATGCCGAAACAAACGGACTGGTCGCACAATATGTGTTTAGGAACTCGGGTATCTTTCAGTCGGTAGTACTAGGCCCGCCAAATTGTGAACATATGGCTCCCGGGCGCAATATATAGCTCTTTTACTTTTTAAAAATAAAAATAAAAATCATATTAGCATGTTTCAAAGAATTCAGATTTTTTTATACAACTTGTCAGTTTCCTATCCAAAATTGTGTTGTATTTTAGTCTACACGAAAATCACAAAAATGTGGGTCTAAGTTGGTATCAAAACATTCATTTTTGGTATTCACATTGTTTTTTTTTGTTTGGTGTAGGTCACAAATGAAAAAAAAATTCGATTAAATATTATGTGTATGTACTAGACAACCATGGATGCATGTATGTTTTTTTAAGTGAGTCGACAAGTTCTCAAATTATTCAAGATTCGGGCTACATGAAGCTAGGGCTAGGTCTCGAACTAAAACATATTTCGATTAAATATTATGTGTGTGTACTAGACAACCATGGATGCAATCTGGCCGCCGGCTCCGGCTCGTTCTCTTCGTCGTCCACGAACAATATAATCAAGAACCGGAGACGGACAATATAGTTTGACCATGTGTTCAATTCACTTGTGGGCGACGAGAATACCCAAACATTTTCCAAACATATTTGTTATATTGGATGGAGGTGAAATATTATACGCAGCGAAAAGAACCCGCCAAATAAGTTTAGCAAAGGGACAAGAAATAAACAAATGTTCAACGGATTCCTCGGCATCACAAAAAGAACATTTCGTATTTCCATTCCAATTCCTCTTTGCTAAATTATCACGGGTTAACAAAACTTTCTTACTGAAGGAGATATGCCCTAGAGGCAATAATAAAGTGGTTATTATTTATATCTTTATGTTTATGATAAATGTTTATATATCATGCTAGAATTGTATTAACCGAAACATTAGTACATGTGTGATATGTAGACAAACAAGAAGTCCCTAGTATGCCTCTTAAACTAGCTTGTTGATTAATAGATGATTAGTTTCATAATCATGAACATTGGATGTTATTAATAACAAGGTTATGTCATTGTGTGAATGATATAATGGACACACCCAATTAAGCGTAGCATAAGATCTCGTCATTAAGTTATTTGCTATAAGCTTTCGATACATAGTTACCTAGTCCTTATGACCATGAGATCATGTAAATCACTTATACCAGAAAGGTACTTTGATTACATCAAACACCACTGCGTAAATGGGTGGCTATAAAGGTGGGATTAAGTATCCGGAAAGTATGAGTTGAGGCATATGGATCAACAGTGGGATTTGTCCATCCCGATGACGGATAGATATACTCTGGGCCCTCTCGGTGGAATGTCGTCTAATGTCTTGCAAGCATATGAATGAGTTCATAAGAGACCACATACCACGGTACGAGTAAAGAGTACTTGTCAGGAGACGAGGTTGAACAAGGTATAGAGTGATACCGAAGATCAAACCTCGGACAAGTAAAATATCGCGAGACAAAGGGAATTGGTAATATATGTGTATGGTTCATTCGATCACTAAAGTCATCGTTGAATATGTGGGAGCCATTATGGATCTCCGGATCCCGCTATTGGTTATTGGTCGGAGTGAGTACTCAACCATGTCCGCATAGTTCTCGAACCGTAGGGTGACACACTTAAAGTTGGATGTTGAAATGGTAGTTCTTGAATTATGGAATGGAGTTCGAATATTTGTTCGGAGTCCCGGATGAGATCCCGGACATCACGAGGAGTTCCGGAATGGTCCGGAGAATAAGATTCATATATAGGATGTCATTTTATGTGAAATAAAATGTCGCGGAAGGTTCTATGGAAGGTTCTAGAAGGTTCTAGAAAAGTCCGGAAGAAACCACCAAGGAAGGTGGAGTCCACAAGGGACTCCACCTCCATGGCCGGCCAGCCCTAGTGGGGGTGGAGTCCCAAGTGGACTCCACCATAGGGGGCCGGCCACCCCACATGGGAGGTGGGAATCCCACTTTTGGGTGGGAGTCCTAGTTGGGCTAGGTTGCCCCTCCTATGGAAGGTTTTGGTTTCGGGTCTTATTCGAAGACTTGGACACCAACACTTGGGATCCACCTATATAATGAGGGGCCAAGGGAGGGGGCCGGCCACCCCAAGACCATAGCTTGGCCGCCCCCTTGAGTGGCCGGCCACCCCTCCCAAACCCTAGCTTTGCTCCTCCACTTCATATTTCCCGCGTAGCTTAGCGAAGCTCCGCCGGACTTCTACACCGCCACCGAGCACCACGCCGTCGTGCTTGTCGGATTCAAGAGGAGCTACTACTTCCGCTGCCCGCTGGAACGGGGAGGTGGACGTCGTCTTCATCAACAACCGAACGTGTGACCGAGTACGGAGGTGCTGCCCGTTCGTGGCGCCGGAACCGATCGTGATCAAGATCTTCTACGCGCTTTTGCAAGCGGCAAGTGATCGTCTACCGCAGCAACAAGAGCCTCATCTTGTAGGCTTTGGAATCTCTTCAAGGGTGAGACTCGATACCCCCTCGTTGCTACCGTCTTCTAGATTGCATCTTGGCTTGGATTGCGTGTTCGCCGTAGGAAAATTTTTGTTTTCTATGCAACGTTATCCTACGGTGGTATCGAGCCGTGTCTATGCATAGATGGTTGCACGAGTAGAACACAATGGTTTGTGGGCGTTGATGCTCTTGTTATCTTTAGTTTGAGTACTTTGCATCTTTATGGCATAGTGGGATGAAGCGGCTCGGACTAACTTTACATGACCGCGTTCATGAGACTTGTTCCTCGTTCGACATGCAACTTGTATTGCATAAGAGGCTTTGCGGGTGTCTGTCTCTCCTACTATAGTAAAGATTCAATTTACTCTTCTATTGACAACATTAGTATCAACGTTGTGGTTCATGTTCGTAGGTAGATTAGATCTATATCGAAAACCCTAAACCACGTAAAATATGCAAACCAAATTAGAGAGCGTCTAACTTGTTTTTGCGGGGTTTGGTGATGTGATATGGCCATAATGTGATGATGAATATGTATGAGATGATCATTATTGTATTGTGGCAACCGGCAGGAGCCTTATGGTTGTCTTTAAATTTCATGTTGAGTAGTATTTCAAAGTAGTTGTAATAGTTGCTACATGGAGGACAATCATGAAGACGATGCCATTGACCTTGGTGCTTCGCCGACGATGATGGAGATCATGCCCGAAGATGATGGAGATCATGTCCGTGCTTTGGAGATGAAGATCAAAGGCGCAAAGACAAAAGGGCCATATCATATCACATATGAACTGCATGTGATGTTAATCCTTTTATGCATCTTATTTTGCTTAGATCGCGACGGTAGCATTATAAGATGATCCCTCACTAAAATCTCAAGATAATAAAGTGTTCATCCTTAGTAGCACCGTTATCAAGTCTTATCGTTTCGAAGCATCTCGTGATGATCGGATGTGATAGATTCGATAAGTACATACAACGGGTGCAAGACAGGTTTTGCACATGCGGATACTAAGGTGGCCTTGACGAGCCTAGCATGTACAGACATGGTCTCGGAACACGTGATACCGAAAGGTAGAGCATGAATCATATGGTTGATATGATGAACACTTTGAGTGTTCGCCATTGAAATCACACCTTTTCTCGTGATGATCGGGTTTAGGTGCGGTGGATTTGGTTCGTGTGATCACTAAGACAATGCGAGGGATATTGTTTTGAGTGGGAGTTCACTTAGGTTTTTAATTATGTTGAATTAAAATTTGAACTCAATATGTCATAAACTTAGTCTAAACTATTGCAAATATATGTTGTAGAGATGGCGTCCCCAATCAATTTTAATCAGTTCCTAGAGAAAGAGAAACTTAAGAGCAACGGTAGCAACTTCACCGATCGGTTCCGTCATGTGAGGATCTTCCTCTCCGGCGGAAATCTGCAATTTGTGCTTGATGCACCGCTAGGTGACCCTCCTGCGAGAAGATGAATCCGATGAAGTAAAAGCTGTTTACGCGACTCGGAAAACTCGGTACTCTCAAGTTCGGTGTGCCATCCTGTGCGATCCGGAATCCGATCTTCAAAAACGTTTTGAGCACCATGATCCTCATGAGTTGATGAATGAGCTGAAAGCTATATTCGAGACTCATGCGGCAGTGGAATGCTATGAAGCATCGAAACATTTCTTCAGCTGTATGATGGAAGAAGGCAGCTCCGTTAGTGAGCACATGCTCGCCATGACCGGGCATGCGAAGAAACTCAGTGACTTGGGAATAGTGATTCCTAACGGATCGGGGATTAATCGTGTCCTTCAATCACTGCCACCAAGTTACAAGAACTTTGTGATGAACTACAATATGCGAGAACATGAACAAGGAGTTACCTGAACTTTTTGGCATGCTAAAAGCTGCTGAGATTGAGATCAAGAAAGAGCACCAAGTGTTGATGGTCAACAAGACCACCGAGTTTCAAGAAACAGGGCAAATCTAAGGGAAAATTCAAGAAGGGTGGCAAGAAAGCTGCCACGCCTCCTATGAAACCTAAGAACGGCCCTAAGCCCGATGTCTGAGTGCTATTACGCAAGGAGAAGGGACACTGGAAGCGTAATTGCTCCAAGTATCCGGCTGATCCGAAGAGCGGCCTTGTCAAGAAGAAGAAAGAAGGTATATCTGATATACATGTTATAGATGTTTATCTCACTAGTTCTCGTTCTAGTACCTGGGTATTTGATACTTGGTTCGGTTGCTCATATTTGTAACTCGAAACGAGGAACTAAAGAATAAACGACAACTGCTGAAAGATGAAGTGACGATGCGCGTTGGAAATGGATCCAAGGTCAATGTGATCGCGGTCGGCACACTTCCTCTACATCTACCTTCGGGATTAGTTTTAAGCCTAAATAATTGCTATTATGTACCTGCGTTGAGCATGAACATTATATCCGGATCTTGTTTAATGCAAGACGGTTATTCATTCAAGTCTGAGAATAATGGTTGTTCTATTTTTATGAATAATATCTTTTATGGTCGAGCACCACAAAAGAATGGCTTATTTCTGTTAGATCTCGATAGTAGTGATACGCACATACATAACATTGATGCTAAGCGAATTAAACTTAATGATAATTCTACTTATATGTGGCACTGTCGTCTTGGTCATATTGGAGTGAAATGCATGAAGAAACTCCATACTGATGGATTACTTGAATCACTTGACTTTGAATCACTTGATAGATGCGAAGCATGTCTAATGGGAAAAATGACAAAGACTCCATTTTCTGGTATGATGGAGCGAGCTACTGACTTATTAGAAATCATACATACCGATGTATGTGGACCAATGAGCGTAGCATCGCGCGGTGGTTATCGTTATGTTCTAACCTTCACGGATGATCCGAGTAGATATGGGTATATCTATTTCATGAAACATAAATCCGAAACTTTCGAGAAGTTTAAGGAATTTCAAAGTGAAGTAGAAAATCAACGTAACAAGAAGATCAAATTTCTACGATCTGATCGTGGAGGTGAATATCTGAGTTATGAGTTTGGCATGCATTTAAAGAAATGCGGAATACTTTCACAATTGACACCGCCGGGAACACCTCAACGAAACGGTGTGTCCGAACGTCGTAATCGAACTCTCTTAGATATGGTTCGTAGTATGATGTCTCTTACTGATTTACCGTTATCATTTTGGAGTTATGCATTAGAGACAGCCGCATTCACTTTAAATAGAGCACCATCAAAATCCGTAGAAACGACACCGTATGAATTATGGTTTAATAAGAAACCTAAGCCGTCGTTCCTGAAAGTTTGGGGTTGCGAAGCCTATGTAAAGAAGTTACAACCGGACAAGCTAGAACCCAAAGCGGAGAAATGCGTCTTCATAGGATACCCTAAGGAAACTATAGGGTACACTTTCTATCACAGATCCGAAGGCAAAATCTTTGTTGCTAAGAACGGAACCTTTCTTGAGAAAGAATTTCTCACTAAAGAAGTGACTTGGAAGAAAAGTAGAACTCGATGAGATTGATGAATCTATACTCGTTGATCGAGTAGCGCGATGCCGGAAGTTGTACCTGTACCGCCTACACCGGCAACGAGAGGAAGCTAATGATAATGATCATGAAACTTCGAACGAGGAAACTACTGAACCTCGCAGATCGACAAGGGAACGTGCCACTCCTGATTGGTATGATCCTTGTCTAAATGTCATGATTGTAGATAACAATGATGAGGACCCTGCGACGTATGAAGAAGCGATGATGAGCCTAGATTCCAACAAATGGCAAGAAGCCATGAAATCCGAAATGGGATCCATGTATGATAACAAAGTATGGACTTTGGTAGACTTACCTGATAGCCGAAAGGCTGTCGAGAATAAATGGATCTTCAAGAGAAAAACAGATGCTGATGGTAATATTACTGTCTATAAAGCTCGACTTGTCGCAAAGGGTTTCCGACAAATTCAAGGAGTTGACTACGATGAGACTTTCTCACCTGTAGCGAAGCTAAAATCTGTGAGGATTTTGTTAGCAATAGCTGCATTTTTCGATTATGAGATTTGGCGGATGGATGTCAAAACGGCGTTCCTTAATGGAGACATTGAGGAAGAGTTGTATATGGTACAACCCAAAGGTTTTGTCGATCCTAAAAATGCTGACAAAGTATGCAAACTTCAGCGTTCAATCTATGGACTGAAGCAAGCATCAAGAAGTTGGAACCGACGCTTTGATAAGGTGATCAAAGACTTCGGGTTTATACGAGTGTCATGGAGAGGCCTGTATTTACAAGAAAGTGAGTGGGAGCTCCGTAGCATTCCTGATATTATATGTAGATGACATATTATTGATCGGAAATGATATAGAACTATTAAGCGAGTGTTAAGGGTTATTTGAATAATAGTTTTTCAATGAAAGACCTTGGTGAAGCATCGTATATATTAGGCATCAAGATTTATAGAGATAGATCAAGACGCCTAATAGGGCTATCACGAGTACATATCTGGACAAGATTCTAAAGAAGTTTAGAATGGACGAAAGTAAGAAAGGGTTCTTACCTATGTTACCAGGCAAGGTATTGAGTAAAACTCAAGGACCGGCTACGGCAGAAGAAAGAGAAAGGATGTGTAACATCCCCTATGCCTCGGCAGTAGGATCTATCATGTATGCCATGCTATGTACTAGACCGGATATAGCACATGCTGTTAGTTTGACTAGCAGATATCAAAGTGATCCGGGAATGGAACATCTGGACAGCGGTCAAGAATATCCTGAAGTACTTGAAAAGAACTAAGGATATGTTTCTTTGTTATGGAGGTGACCAAGAGCTCGTTGTAAACGGTTACACCGATGCAAGTTGGAACACCGATCCCGATGACTCTAAGTCACAATCCGGGTACGTGTTTATATTGAATGGTGCTTGCGATGAGCTGGGCAAGCTCGAAGCGGTGCACGGTGGCGAAGTCTTCAACGGAATCGAGTACATAGCGGCTTCGGAGGCTTCATCGAAGCGGTATGGATGAAGAGGTTCATTGTAGAGCTCGGTGTGGTTCCTAGTGCATTGGACCCATTAATCATTTACTTGTGATAACATGGGTGCCATCGCCAATGCACAAGAGCCAAGGTCACACAAGAGGCTGAAGCATATCAAGCTGCGTTACCACTCGATTCGCGAGTACATCGAAGATGGAGAAGTAAAGATTTGCAAAGTACACACCGATCCGAATGTAGCAGATCCGTTGACTAAAGCTCTCCCTAGGGCAAAGCATGACCAACACCAGAATGCCATGGGTGTTAGGTATATTACAATGTAATCTAGATTATTGACTCTAGTGCAAGTGGGAGACTCGAAGGAGATATGCCCTAGAGGCAATAATAAAGTGGTTATTATTTATATCTTTATGTTTATGATAAATGTTTATATATCATGCTAGAATTGTATTAACCGAAACATTAGTACATGTGTGATATGTAGACAAACAAGAAGTCCCTAGTATGCCTCTTAAACTAGCTTGTTGATTAATAGATGATTAGTTTCATAATCATGAACATTGGATGTTATTAATAACAAGGTTATGTCATTGTGTGAATGATATAATGGACACACCCAATTAAGCGTAGCATAAGATCTCGTCATTAAGTTATTTGCTATAAGCTTTCGATACATAGTTACCTAGTCCTTATGACCATGAGATCATGTAAATCACTTATACCGGAAAGGTACTTTGATTACATCAAACACCACTGCGTAAATGGGTGGCTATAAAGGTGGGATTAAGTATCCGGAAAGTATGAGTTGAGGCATATGGATCAACGAGTGGGATTTGTCCATCCCGATGACGGATAGATATACTCCGGGCCCTCTCGGTGGAATGTCGTCTAATGTCTTGCAAGCATATGAATGAGTTCATAAGAGACCACATACCACGGTACGAGTAAAGAGTACTTGTCGAGAGACGAGGTTGAACAAGGTATAGAGTGATACCGAAGATCAAACCTCGGACAAGTAAAATATCGCGAGACAAAGGGAATTGGTAATATATGTGTATGGTTCATTCGATCACTAAAGTCATCGTTGAATATGTGGGAGCCATTATGGATCTCCGGATCCCGCTATTGGTTATTGGTCGGAGTGAGTACTCAACCATGTCCGCATAGTTCTCGAACCGTAGGGTGACACACTTAAAGTTGGATGTTGAAATGGTAGTTCTTGAATTATGGAATGGAGTTCGAATATTTGTTCGGAGTCCCGGATGAGATCCCGGACATCACGAGGAGTTCCGGAATGGTCCGGAGAATAAGATTCATATATAGGATGTCATTTTATGTGAAATAAAATGTCGCGGAAGGTTCTATGGAAGGTTCTAGAAGGTTCTAGAAAAGTCCGGAAGAAACCACCAAGGAAGGTGGAGTCCACAAGGGACTCCACCTCCATGGCCGGCCAGCCCTAGTGGGGGTGGAGTCCCAAGTGGACTCCACCATAGGGGGCCGGCCACCCCCCACATGGGAGGTGGGAATCCCACTTTTGGGTGGGAGTCCTAGTTGGGCTAGGTTTGCCCCCTCCTATGGAAGGTTTTGGTTTCGGGTCTTATTCGAAGACTTGGACACCAACACTTGGGATCCACCTATATAATGAGGGGCCAAGGGAGGGGGCCGGCCACCCCAAGACCATAGCTTGGCCGCCCCTTGAGTGGCCGGCCACCCCCTCCCAAACCCTAGCTTTGCTCCTCCACTTCATATTTCCCGCGTAGCTTAGCGAAGCTCCGCCGGACTTCTACACCGCCACCGACACCACGCCGTCGTGCTGTCGGATTCAAGAGGAGCTACTACTTCCGCTGCCCGCTGGAACGGGGAGGTGGACGTCGTCTTCATCAACAACCGAACGTGTGACCGAGTACGGAGGTGCTGCCCGTTCGTGGCGCCGGAACCGATCGTGATCAAGATCTTCTACGCGCTTTTGCAAGCGGCAAGTGATCGTCTACCGCAGCAACAAGAGCCTCATCTTGTAGGCTTTGGAATCTCTTCAAGGGTGAGACTCGATACCCCCTCGTTGCTACCGTCTTCTAGATTGCATCTTGGCTTGGATTGCGTGTTCGCCGTAGGAAAATTTTTGTTTTCTATGCAACGTTATCCTACACTTACTAAGGAACCACATAAAGATTTTTATTTTTAGTGGGATTTTTATTTTCCAAAGATATTTGCGGAGATATCTTGTGTGACCATTTAACATATCATTATACATCGACTTAACCGTGAATTTCCCTGTAGAAGTTAGACCCCAAACAAATTTATCAATATCATCATTTAAATTTATCCTCATTAAGCGTTGACAGAGGTGTGTCCACTGATCCCATTTATCCCCAATGAGTCTTCTCCGGAAATCAATATTTAAAGGAGTTGACCCATAACAGTTGCCACGGTATCATGTTTACGATGGACAATATTATATAGTTGCGGATACTGGGTTGCAAGTGCCTCATCACCAAGCCAAATATCTTCCAAAAAACGCACACCTTCTCCAGAGCCTATAACAAATTTACCTCTACTGAAGAAACCCCCTTTTATTTTCATTAAACCCTTCCAGAAAGGTGAATCAGTCGGTTTACTTTCAACTTCAGCGAGAGTTTTTTTGTGAAAGGTATTTATTTCTAAGCAGTTGTTGCCACAATCCCTCTTCAGAAAGGAGTTTAGAAAACCATTTACTAAGAAGGCAAGAATTTTTAATCTCTAAAACTTCAATACCCAAACCACCTTGGTCTTTAGGTCTACAAATTAAGTTCCACTTGGTTAACCTATATTTCTTCTTATTTTCCTCACATTGCCAAAAGAAGCGTGATCGGAAAAAATCTAACCTCTTCTGTACCCCTTTAGGTAACTGAAAGAAGGATAGCATAAACATTGGTAAACTAATAAGAACTGAATTGATCAGAACAAGGCGATCGGACAGCAATTTTCCAGCCCAACATCCTAATTTGTTTTCAAACCTACTTTCCACTGGATTCCACTCAGAATTTTTTAATTTTCTATAATGGATTGGAATACCCAAATATCTAAAGGGTCGAGAGCCAGATTCACAGCCAAATAACCGTTTATATTGTTCCTCTTCCTCTTTAGCCTTACCAAAACAGAAAATCTCGCTTTTGTTGAAGTTAATTTTTAATCCTGACAACTCTTCGAAAAAGCGCAAAATCATTTTCATATTAATAGCCTTTTCCAAGTCATGTTCCATGAAAAGTATCGTGTCATCAGCATATTGCAAAATGGAAATTCCTCCATCAACCAGATGAGGGATGAGACCTCCTATCTGACCATCCTCTTTCGCCCTTGCTATTAGGATGGCTAGCATATCTGCAATAATGTTAAATAACAATAGAGATAGTGGATCACCCTGTCGAAGTCCCTTTCTGGTTTGGAAATAGTGACTAATATCATCATTGAACCTGATCCCTACACTTCCTCCCCTCACAAATTGTTCGACATAGTGACACCAACTAGGATGAAACCCTTTCATACGCATGACTTGTTGAAGAAAAGGCCACTTTACCTTATCATATGCCTTCTCAAATCAATTATAAAAATCACACCATCCATTTTCTTCCTATGAAGTTCATGAATAGTTTCATGTAGGACAACTACTCCCTCAAGAATATGTCGTCCTGGCATAAAAGCCGACTGTGTAGGACTAATAACTGTTTCAGCAACTGCATTAGCTCTAATTGTGGTGACTTTCGTGAAAATTTTAAAACTAACATTAAGAAGGCAAATAGGTCTATATTGCTGAATTTGAACCGCATTCTCCTTCTTTGGTAACAGAGTAATAACACCAAAATTCAATTTAAACAACTGTAAATTTCCTGAATGCAGTTGATAGAACATTGGCATTAAATCACCCTTGATAACTTCCCAGAAAGTTTATTAAAACTCAGCTGGGAAGCCATCAGGACCTGGAGATTTATTTAGCTCCATTTGAAAAATTGCATCCTTAACTTCCTTCTCTGTGAATGCAGCAACAAGGATATCATTTTCCTCTTGGGCTAATTAAATCATGCCATACGAGTGATCAATATGTGTGTGTCGGTCACCCAAGTTAAGCACTTCGATTTATCATTATTATCTTGTCAATATTCATCCTTGAAGTCTCTACATGCACATGTTTCTTGATTTTCGGTTTTCCCGTTCTATATATCCAAGAAGAGGCGTCCCATCAAGCAGTTGCTGTCCAATCATCCATTTGCAGTTCTCCACTTGATCACATAATCAACACAGCGCGTTGGGTGCGATGCCCATGCCTGTATGCACTTCGCGGTTATTCACGTAAGGAGATATAAGCAGAAGGGAAACTGCTGGTAGTTTGATCCAACTCCAACGGAGTTGCTGGTGATGTCGATCGTCTCAATTACTTTGATGATGACCTGGAGCTGATATCGTTTGTAGTCCACGTCTCCGCATTACGGAAGAGATAATTGAACCAAAGAACATCAACTTCAACGCTGGAAAAATGTGTCCATAAACTTGCAAAATATAATAATTGATTTATCAACTTAGTGTTTATACATATTATTTCATTGTTTATACTTCTCTGCACCTGCTAATATAGAACCATAATCCTAACTAGCTTATTTTACATCATCATAGTGAACCATACAAAAATATGACTAAATATTGATTATGGTTTGTGGTGTACATTCCAAAATGCCTATCATTGGAAAGTATACTTGCTTTTAAAGAAATTCACACAATTTTCCTTTTTGACGCATTTCCCCTTAAAGATCTTCAGACTTAAAGTTGAGTAAAATAAAAAAATGAATTATTTGTGTGCCACACCGGTTTAATTGTGACAGTTTCATGTAAATATATCTATCTGCAAATGCGCATGCCATTTTCTGTGTAATTTAAAATATTATTCATAGTAGTGATATTTAATGTGTCTGCTCTATCAAATATCTTGATAGCAATGTCCAGGGTATGCTTGTGATTCAACACTTGGCATGTAGCTTTATTGATATTCTTCTATTTAAATGTGTTTTACATGTTCCAGTGATTCAATGAATTGATAATATCTGTGAAGTCCTGGTTGGACTGGTACAAAAACCAAGCACTACAGCGGGCTCGGGTAATAATTTTCTGCCCGAAACCAACGTCGATGAGAAACTCTGTCGTACTATCATATGGGAATGTCTACTAGACCCCACAGTATGAAGTTCAGAATTCAGAGGAACTCATTCACCCTAAAAAGACTGGCCAGTTGGCAGACCCATCACGCTTAAAAGTTAAAACCAGGATGCTCTTGGTTGCGCACATCGAGTACTACCGGTTGAGTTGGTCTTCAACACCGATTGGTTTCAAGTTCGTAGAAACACACAACATGTATCATCAGGACATCATGGACTTACACGTACGTGAATGTTGACTCCTTGATGAAGATGGAAATCAGAGTAATTTGTTCCATAGATGAATATCCATGCACTAGTAGAAAAACGGCCATTCGTACCGGTTCCTAAGGGGCTTTTGTACCGGTTAAGCAACCGGTACAAAAGATCCGGTACAAAAGCCCCTCCCCCCTTTCATACCGGTTGCTTAAAAACCGGTATTAAAGGGCCTCCACGTGGGCCACCAGGAGAGCTCAGGGCCAGAGAGGTTTGGTACCGGTTTGTCGCGGCAGAGAATTCAGGGTTTTGGGTTTTAGGAGGGGTTTAGGGGTATCAGACCGTTTCATATCGCGTCGATGCGCCTGCTACGCGTTTGGGTTTAGGTAGTACATAAGATAAAGGTGATGCATAGCAACTTGGTGCACATAATATAACACATGTAATTGCATAAGATCACAAACTAAGTAGTATGCATGAAGATCGATCTTCATGCATATATAGTGGTACTCTCCGAGGCATACTATCTATTACATGGAGCATAATGGTACTCTCCAGAGTCAAACTATATGTTACATGTACATCTTCATTCATAGTGGAACTCTACGAATGGCGGTATGACGTCCCGAAGGAAAAATCCCGCCAATTCATCGCCAATTGCTTTGAAGTGTTCCTCGATTGAGATCCTGTCCCGCTTTCTTGCCAACCGTAAAATAATGAGATACAAATGAATACATGAGCTGTGTGTGTGTATATATATCAAATCACAAATAAACAATTATTACTGAAACTAAGCACAACTTATGGTAACAAAATAAATTTGTGAATATTTTTTCCGTACCTCTTTATTTCTCTGATTATTCGTTCTATCGCTGACAATTCTATGGATGAACTCGCAAACGTAGTATCCACAAAGATTAGTCCCCTCTGGTTGTTGTGGGCATTTCTGTACAAGAATATAATTCAATGAAACAATAATCAAGTATGATAAAAGGTGTGTGGACCTAGGTAGTACTACTTACTTTGGCCGCACGCCATGTCAGCTTCGGTTGATGGGATTCGTAGCATAGAAAACAGAAAATTTCCTACCGCGAGAACGCAATCCAAGCCAAGATGCAATCTAGAAGACGGTAGCAACGAGGAGATGAACGAGACTAACCCTTGAAGATTTCCAAAGCCTACGAGATTAGATCTCGTTGTTGCAGAAGATGATCACTTGCCACTTTCAAAAGCGCGTAGAAGATCTTGACGGTGCCACAATCGGGCAGCACCTCCGTACTCGGTTACACGTTCGGTGTTGATGAAGACGTCCTTCTCCCCGTTCCAGCGGGCAGCGGAAGTAGTAGATTCTCCTCGGAATCCCGGCAGCACGACGGCATGGTGACGGTGGTGGTGGAGATCTCCGACAGAGCTTCGCCTAAGCTATGTGGGAGAGAGAGGGAGGAGGGAACCGCTAGGGTTTCTGGGAGAGGGGGCTCTTGGGGGGTGCGGCCAAGGTGGGATTGGTGTGGCCGGCCAGCCCCTCCCCTCCCCTCTTTATATAGGTGGAAAACCCCAAAGATTAGGTCAAAAGTCTCCGAATAAGACCCCAACATAAAACCTTCCATATGACCAAACCTAGGGGAGTGGGACTCCCCCTTTTCCTTTGGTGGGGTGGCCGGCCACCATGGGGAGGAGTCCACCTGGGACTCCTCCTCCCTTAGGCTGGCCGGCCAAGGTGGGTGGAGTCCCTCTGGGACTCCGCCTTCCATGTTGATTTCTTCCGGACTCTTCTAGAACCTTCTAGAACCTTCCAGAAAAATACCGGATCATTTTCAAACCTAGAAAATGACTTCCTATATATGAATCTTATTCTCCGGACCATTCCGGACCTCCTCGTGATGTCCTGGATCCCATCCGAGACTCCGAACAAAACTTCGAACTCCATACCATATTCCATATCTATTTAAACAACATCAAACCTTAAGTGTGTCACCCTACGGTTCGCGAACTATGCAGACATGGTTGAGACCTCTCTCTGACCAATAACCAATAGCGGGATCTGGAGATCCATAATGGCTCACACATATTCAACGATGACTTTAGTGATCGACTGAACCATTTACATACGATACCGATTCCCTTTGTCACGCGATATTTTACTTGTCCGAGATTTGATCATCGGTATCTCTATACCTTGTTCAACCTCGTCTCCTGACTAGTACTCTTTACTCGTACCGTGGTATGTGGTCTCTTATGAACCATTCATATGCTTGCAAGCTAATTAGATGACATTCCACCGAGAGGGCCCAGAGTATATCTATCCGTCATCGGCATGGACAAATCCCACTGTTGATCCATATGCCTCAACTCATACTTTCCGGATACTTAATCCCACCTTTATAACCACCCATTTACGCAAGTGGTGTTTGATGTAATCAAAGTACCCTTCCGGTATAAGTGATTTACATGATCTCATGGTCGAAAGGACTAGGTAACTATGTATCGAAAGCTTATAGCAAATAACTTAATGACGTGATCTTATGCTACGCTTAATTGGGTGTGTCCATTACATCATTCACATAATGACATAACCTTGTTATTAATAACATCCAATGTTCATGATCATGAAACTACGATCATCTATTAATCAACAAGCTAGTTATACAAGAGGCTTACTAGGGACTCCTTGTTGTTTACATAACACACATGTATCAATGTTTCGGTTAATACAATTATAGCATGGTATGTAAACATTATCATAAACACAAAGATATATTATAATAACCATTTATTATTGCCTCTTGGGCATATCTCTAACGGTCTCCCACTTGCACTAGAGTCAATAATCTAGTTTACATTTGTAAAGATATAACACCTTGGCCTTCCGGTGCTTTATCATGTTTTGCTCACGGGAGAAGTTTTAGTCAACGGATCTGACATGCTCAGAAACGTATGTATTTTGCAATTCATTTGCGTCTTAACGCATCACTCGTTTTCCAAATGAGTCGGCATCAAATATGTTTGGTCTTCCGGTGAAACCTTATTTCCGCGGTCTGAAATATGTCACTAATATTGTCATACACAATATAGCTTCAAAGTTCTAACACTATCGGGACTACACCAAGTTCTTAAAGAACCTCTTGACTTAACATCCTCAGTCATTGTCAAAACAATGACATACTCTGCATTCGTTTGTAGAATCCGTCACAATATTTAGAACTTTTCTAAATCTAGCATAGACAACTTCTAGCTCATTATGCTACCTTTTAAACAACACTTAGTCTAATTTGAGAGTTGAAATTTTATTCTTATATGTGACAAAACAAATATCGGTGCAACACCTTACAGCGATTTGTTTGTCATTTCTCCATATAAAACTATATATATATCCTTGGTTCTTCTTAAGTATTCAAGAATATTCTTACTATTTTTCAATGATCATCACATGAATCATTCTGGTACATGCTCATAACACTTTTAGAGCATAGGACATCTGATTGTGTACATATTATTCGTGATCTATAATCACTCATGTGTTTTTACTCATTGAGTGTCAGATACACTCAAGTCTTGTTTAAACCTTCACATGACAAGAACATTTTCTTAATATTTCTATATTGAACCACTTCAATATCCATTCTATGTACTTTTACTTAAACTTATTATGTGTTTCAATCTATCTTCATAGATCTTGACACTAAATTTGTTTCAGTCCATATCCTTTCATTGAAGTTAATTTCTCAATGAAATCTTTTTAATCAAGTATATAATTACATCATTTATAACCAACTATATGTCATCTACATAAGTATTATAAATATGTCTCAGCGATCCCGCTTAATTTCTTGCAAATGCAAGCATCTTCATCGTTTCTGATGAAATCAAAAACTCTTTGACTATTTCATCCGGTGAAGATTCCAACTCCGCGATACTCACTTCATCCAATTGAAGTTTGTATACCTATCTAGTATTCCACGGACCAGCAAAACTCTTGGTTGTATCTTGTATACACCTTTAATACACACTTCTGATAAGTAATGTATTTTGTCATCCTACTAGCATATCTCATAAAAGAAATATGTAGTGATTACTAGAATAATCCACATAGACTATAAGCATTGCTCTGGAAGATCTAATCTTATCATAGTCAACTCTTTGAACTTTGTCGTAAACAACTTTTCGACAAGTCGAGCTTCTTCAATGATATTTTCAAAAAGTATTCATCTATCTTGGATTTCATGGCGTATAGCCATTTTAACGGAGTCAGGGCCCATCATAACTTCTTTGTTTGTAGTTGGTTTATCATTGTTCAAAATCAATCCTTTGTCCACAAATCATTTATTTGATCACAAATTAAACCATACCTACAAGGTTCAATATGTACTTCGATCTCCATGGCTAAAACACTTTGTAGTCATGGGAGCCATGATCGTCGTGGCCGCTTCCGGAACCAATTCCGATGTTGCGCTACTCTGATCATTATGCTCAGGTTCATAAACCTTATCAAATTCTATTGTCCTCCCACTCAAATACTTCGCTAGAAACAATTTCTTGGAAATAAATAAGAAACATCGATAAACACTTTTGTCTTTGTATCCATAGTGGAAAGAATTCCCAATCAATACTTTGGGATAACCAACAAAGACATTCATCCGATTTTTGTTGTAAACTCTTAGACCAAAATTTAAAGAAAGTACTATTAGGGTTTATACCCATGCCATAACTCGTATGGTGTCATTTCAACGGATCATGATGATGCTCTATTCAGTTTAAAAGCGGTAGTCACTAAAGCATAATCCACAAAAATATAATGGCATCAATATTTTATCTCATCATTGACCCAACAAGGTTTGGATACATCTCTTGGATACTTCATCATCACTATGATACTCCAAGAAACGTGAGTTTGTAGAACAATTTCATAACTCTCTTAGATGTTCGCTAAAACTCGTAATTCAAATATTTCCACCATGATCCAATCATAGATATTTGATTTTTCTATTACGATGATTTCCACTTCATGCTGAAATTTATTTGAATATATTCAGATGTTTCAAACTTTTTCCTTATCGAATATATCCACATATATATAGTCAATTCATTGTTGAAAGTTTTCATGAAGTAGAAGAATCTCCCGCACACAACTATGCCCAGTGAACCACATACATCATTATGTATGTTTCCACTAAGTTAGTTGCCCGTTCAACTTTTGGCCTATGAACGGTATCTCAGTCATTACTTTTAGAAAAGATTTTGCAAGCGCCAAATGATTCAAAAATTAAATGACTCCAAAAATCCATTTGCATGGAGTTCCTTCATGCGTTCCTTTCTAACATGACCTAAATAGCGGTTCCACAGATAAGTGGAATTCAAATCATTTGCCTTATGGCATTTTAGCGTCAGTGTTATGCATGTGTGTTTCACCATTTAGATTTATAATAACTTATCCATCGTACATGGTGTAATGTCATAATTTGAACAACTCATTGTTTTTATTTGACCAGAACAAAATAACAATTATTAAGTTCTTTATTATAAATTCTAAGGGCTAGGTAGAATGCCAACGACAAACATAATAACACTTTATTATGTTCCAGACGTGCATTATTACCATATTCCTTATCAGTCACTTAGGTCATCGTATTCATGTATTGCGTTGTACTGTATGACATCTCATACCAACCAATCTGGTACAAATACCCAAGAATTTCATTATGTGACCAAACAAGGAATACATCCATAACATGTATATCATCTATATACACCCGAGCTAGACTTTCTAGTATTTTCTTTCTTTCTGCCAAAAATCTTTTGTAGTTTCTCTTTTAACTTTCCTCATTATTCAGAAAAACACTTCAACATCAATAACTTCTAGGTTTGTTGGTCAAATACCAATAACCTTGAGGTTCTTACTTTGAAGTTGATCATCATATGATAAGTGTTCCGGATTTTATTATTAGTAACCTTGTAATATGATGAACAATTTCACTCATAATTATATCCATTGTATCATGATGACTTTCTGAGACCATGTCTGTACATGCTAGGCTCGTAAAGTTTAACCTCAGTATCCGTATGTGCAAATCTGACTTGCACCCGTTGCATGCACTCGTAGAATCTATAACACCCGATCATCACGAGATGCTTCGAAACGACGAGTCTTAGCAACGGTGCATACTAAGGACGATCATTTCATAAATATGCGAATATCTTTAGTGTCCAACTTAGTTGGAGGATTGGGACGCCGAGCGTCTTCAACCTTCGTACATTCCCATTAAACTTATGAGTTTATGTAGTCTCACTATATTCTATCATCTTGCAATAAGGTCTTAGATATCACATATATCTCATACCTTGCTTATTTCTTAAAACTAAATTTTCAGCTCCTTACTTTTTCAAACAGATTTAAACTTCAAGTTTCATGGAGACAAGATGATTCTAGGTACTAATTGAAACCATTGTTCTTTGAATCAGCAATGTGAGGTTTACTAAAAGTTTGCAATAGGATTTAATCATTTCTTGATTCTTTAACAATACGGTACCAGTCCGTAAAGTTTCTTGTCAGACTTAACAGTATATCTATCTCAATTACAAGACTAGCGCATGGTAGAAAACGGATGCCAATACTACAAAATTAATTCAAAATACTACTCTGACTATGTTTATGATAATTAGTTCATGTTTTAATCTAATTACTAATGAACTCCCACTTAATACAACATCCCTCATAGTTGTTAAGTGGTACACGATCCACATCCACTACACTAAAACCGATCATCACGTGAGATGATGTAGATTCAATGGTGAACATTAACATGTTGATCATATCATCCATATGACTCGTGTTCAACCTTTCGGTTTTCGTTGTCCCGAGGCCATGTCTTACATGCTAGGCTCGTCAAGCAAACCCAAGTATTTCGCGTGTGCAACATGGCTTACACCCGTTGTATGTAATCGTTGAGTCTATCACATCCGATCATCACGAGATGCTTCGAAACAACGAACTATATCAACGGTGCATACGAGGGGAGAACACTTTATTATCTTGATATTAATGTGAGGGATCATCTTATAATGCTACCGTCGCAATCTAAGCAAAATAAGATGCATAAAGGATTAACATCACATGCAATTCATATGTGATATGATATGGCCCTTTAGTCTTTGCGCCTTCGATCTTCATCTCCAAAGCACGGACATGATCTCCATCATCAACGGGCATGATCTCCATCATTGTCGGCGTAGCGTCAAGGTCCATGGCGCCGTCTTCATGGTTGTTCACCTCATGTAGCAACTATTACAACTACTTTGAAATACTACTCAACATGAAATTTAAAGACAACCATAAGGCTCCCGCCGGTTGCCACAATACAATAATGATCATCTCATACATATTCATCATCACATCATGGCCATATCACATCACCAAACCCTGCAAAAACAAGTTAGACGTCTCTAATTTGGTTTGCATATTTTACGTGGTTTAGGGTTTTCGAGTAAGATCCAATCTACCTACGAACATGAACCACAACGGTGATACTAGTGTTGTCAATAGAAAGAGTAAATTAAATCTTCACTATGGTGGGAGAGACGAGACACCCGCAAAGCCACTTATGCAATACAAGTTGCATGTCGAACGTGGAGCAAGTCTCATGAACGCGGTCATGTAAAGTTAGCCCGAGCCGCTTCATCCCACCATGCCGCAAGATGCAAAGTATACGAACTAAAGACAACAAAGAATCAACGCCCACAAAACCATTGTGTTCTACTCGTGCAACCAATCTATGCATAGACACGGCTCTGATACCACTGATGGGATTCGTAGCATAGAAAACAAAAAATTCCTACCGCGAGAACGCAATCCAAGCCAAGATGCAATCTAGAAGACGGTATCAACGAGGGGATGAACGAGACTAACCCTTGAAGATTTCTAAAGCCTACGAGATTAGATCTCGTTGTTGCAGAAGATGATCACTTGCCGCTTTCAAAAGCGCGTAGAAGATCTTGACGGTGCCACAATCGGGCAGCACCTCCGTACTCGGTCACATGTTCGGTGTTGATGAAGACGTCCTTCTCCCCGTTCCAGCGGGCAGCGGAAGTAGTAGATCCTCCTCGGAATCCCGGCAGCACGACGGCGTGGTGACGGTGGTGGTGGAGATCTCCGACAAAGCTTCGCCTAAGCTATGTGGGAGAGAGAGGGAGGAGGGAACCGCTAGGGTTTCTGGGAGAGGGGGCTCTTGGGGGGTGCGGCCAAGGTGGGATTGGTGTGGCCGGCCAGCCCCTTGATACGTCTCCGACGTATCAATAATTTCTTGTGTTCCATGCCACATTATTGATGTTATCTACATGTTTTATGCACACTTTATGTCATATTCGTGCATTTTCTGGAACTAACCTATTAACAAGATGCCGAAGTGCCGCTTGCTCGTTTTCCGCTGTTTTTGGTTTCAGAAATCCTAGTAACAAAATATTCTCGGAATTGGACGAAATCAACGCCCGGGGTCCTATTTTGCCACGAAGCTTCCGGAAGACCGAAGAGGAGACGAGTGGGGCCACGAGGCGCCCAAACCATAGGGCGGCGCGGCCTGCCCCTTGGCCGCGCCGACCCGTGGTGTGGGGCCCTCGTGTGGCCCCCCGACCTGCCCTTCCGCCTACTTAAAGCCTCCGTCGCGAAACCCCCGATACCGAGAGCCACGATACGGAAAACCTTACCGAGACGCCGCCGCCGCCAATCCCATCTCGGGGATTCAGGAGATCGCCTCCGGCACCCTGCCGGAGAGGGGAATCATCTCCCGGAGGACTCTACGCCGCCATGGTCGCCTCCGGAGTGATGTGTGAGTAGTCTACCCCAGGACTATGGGTCCATAGCAGTAGCTAGATGGTTGTCTTCTCCCCATTGTGCTTAATTGTCGGATCTTGTGAGCTGCCTAACATGATCAAGATCATCTATCCGTAATTCTATATGTTGCGTTTGTTGGGATCCGATGAATAGAGAATACTTGTTATGTTGATTATCAAAGTTATGTCTATGTGTTGTTTATGATCTTGCATGCTCTCCGTTACTAGTAGATGCTCTGGCCAAGTAGATGCTTGTAACTCCAAGAGGGAGTATTTATGCTCGATAGTGGGTTCATGTCTCCGTGAATCTGGGGAAGTGACAGAAATCTCTAAGATTATGGATGTGCTGTTGCCACTAGGGATAAAACATTGGTGCTATGTTCAAGGATGTAGTTACTGATTACATTACGCGCAATACTTAATGCAATTGTCTGTTGTTAGCAACTTAATACTGGAGGGGGTTCGGATGATAACCTGAAGGTGGACTTTTTAGGCATAGATGCATGCTGGATAGCGGTCTATGTACTTTGTCGTAATGCCCAATTAAATCTCACAATACTCATCATAATATGTATGTGCATGGTCATGCCCTCTTTATTTGTCAATTGCCCAACTGTAATTTGTTCACCCAACATGCTGTTTATCTTATGGGAGAGACACCTCTAGTGAACTGTGGACCCCGGTCCAATTCTCTATACTGAAATACAATCTACTGCAATACTGTTCTACTCGTTTTCTGCAAACAATCATCATCCACACTATACATCTAATCCTTTGTTACAGCAAGCCGGTGAGATTGACAACCTCAGCTGTTTCGTTGGGGCAAAGTACTTTGGTTGTGTTGTGCAAGTTCCACGTTGGCGCCGGAATCTCCGGTGTTGCGCCGCACTACATCCCGCCGCCATCAACCTTCAACGTGCTTCTTGGCTCCTACTCGGTTCGATAAACCTTGGTTTCATACTGAGGGAAAACTTGCCGCTGTACGCATCACACCTTCCTCTTGGGGTTCCCAACGGACGCGTGCTGTACGCGTATCAAGCTCTTTTTCTGGCGCCGTTGCCGGGGAGATCAAGACACGCTGCAAGGGGAGTCTCCACTTCCCAATCTCTTTACTTTGTTTTTGTCTTGCTTAGTTTTATTTACTACTTTGTTTGCTGCACTAAATCAAAATACAAAAAAATTAGTTGCTAGTTTTACTTTATTTGCTATCTTGTTTGCTATATCAAAAACACACAAAAAATTAGTTACTCGCATTTACTTTACTTATTTTATTATGTTTCCTTTTAATTTTACCGTAAAAAACATGCCGGTAGGGCGCGGGTCTATAATTGGGAGAAATAATATAGGAGAATTTTTCAATCATGTCAGTACCGTTGAAGATTTTGAAGATAGACACTTGGTAGAACTTGCTCCTACCTATGAAATTGCCGCTGCTGCTTTAGTTCGTATGATGGAAACTAAATTTGTTAACCTCAATCCTATAATCCAACACATGTTTCTTACACTAGGTGATATGGAAGAAGGGGAAAAGAAAGACTTTGTTTTAGAAACCCTTCTTAGAGAATTTGGTGGTATAGCAAGAGAGGCTAGAAAGGTCTTTGCTAAATATAATATGCTTGGTTCTTATACTAATTTTGTTAGTATCCTTGAAAAGATGGATATGGATAGAATAAAGTACACTAATAATATTAATGATGGTGGGGAGATCAAAGCACCAATACCATGTAAGCTCCTAGCGATGAATGATGCACTAGAAAATAATTATGCTTGGCTTGTTCCTGAAAATTTGTTTGATGAGAGTAGCAAGCCCAAGACTAATGAAAAGGGGGACGCTAAAACTTATGTATCTAATATACTATGCCTGGTTGAGAAAACTCCACACCCCGCTGAAGATGCACCACCCTTTGATAATACTTGATACACACTTTCTGCGCCTAGCTGAAAGGCGTTAAAGAAAAGCGCTTATGGGAGACAACCCATAGTTTTTACTATAGTACTTTGTTTTTATTTTGTGTCTTGGAAGTTGTTTACTACTGTAGCAACCTCTCCTTATCTTAGTTTAGTGTTTTGTTGTGCCAAGTAAAGTCGTTGATAGTAAAGTTCATACTAGATTTGGATTACTGCGCAGAAACAGATTTCTTTGCTGTCACGAATCTGGGCTGTTTTCTCTGTAGGTAACTCAGAAAATTATGCCAATTTACGTGAGTGATCCTCAGATATGTACGCAACTTTCATTCAATTTGAGCATTTTCATTTGAGCAAGTCTGGTGCCTCGATAAAATTCGTCAATACGAACTGTTCTGTTTTGACAGATTCTGCCTTTTATTTCGCATTGCCTCTTTTGCTATGTTGGATGAATTTCTTTGATCCATGAATGTCCAGTAGCTTTATGCAATGTCCAAAAGTGTTAAGAATGATTATGTCACCTCTGAACATGTTAATTTTTATTGTCCACTAACCCTCTAATGAGTTGTTCTAAGTTTGGTGTGGAGGAAGTTTTCAAGTATCAAGAGAGGAGTATGATGCAACATGATCAAGGAGAGTGAAAGCTCTAAGCTTGGGGATGCCCCGGTGGTTCACCCCTGCATATTCTAAGAAGACTCAAGCGTCTAAGCTTGGGGATGCCCAAGGCATCCCCTTCTTCATCGACAACATTATCGGGTTCCTCCCCTAAAACTATATTTTTATTCCATCACATCTTATGTGCTTTTCTTGGAGCGTCGGTTTGTTTTTGTTTTTTGTTTTGTTTGAATAAAATGGATCCTAGCATTCACTTTGTGGGAGAGAGACACGCTCCGCTGTAGCATATGGACAAGTATGTCCTTAGGCTCTACTCATAGTATTCATGGCGAAGTTTCTTCTTCGTTAAATTGTTATATGGTTGGAATTGGAAAATGATACATGTAGTAAATTGCTAAAATGTCTTGGGTAATGTGATACTTGGCAATTGTTGTGCTCATGTTTAAGCTCTTGCATCATATACTTTGCACCCATTAATGAAGAAATACATAGAGCATGCTAAAATTTGGTTTGCATATTTGGTCTCTCTAAGGTCTAGATAATTTCTAGTATTGAGTTTGAACAACAAGGAAGACGGTGTAGAGTCTTATAATGTTTTCAATATGTCTTTTATGTGAGTTTTGCTGCACCGGTTCATCCTTGTGTTTGTTTCAAATAGCCTTGCTAGCCTAAACCTTGTATCGAGAGGGAATACTTCTCATGCATCCAAAATCCTTGAGCCAATCACTATGCCATTTGTGTCCACCATACCTACCTACTACATGGTATTTCTCCGCCATTCCAAAGTAAATTGCTTGAGTGCTACCTTTAAAATTCCATCATTCACCTTTGCAATATATAGCTCATGGGACAAATAGCTTAAAAACTATTGTGGTATTGAATATGTACTTATGCACTTTATCTCTCATTAAGTTGCTTGTTGTGCGATAACCATGTTTCTGGGGACGCCATCAACTACTCTTTGTTGAAATTCATGTGAGTTGCTATGCATGTTCGTCTTGTCTGAAGTAAGAGAGATCTACCACCTTATGGTTAAGCATGCATATTGTTAGAGAAGAACATTGGGCCGCTAACTAAAGCCATGATCCATGGTGGAAGTTTCAGTTTTGGACATATATCCTCAATCTCATATGAGAAAATTATTAATTGTTGTTACATGCTTATGCATAAAAGAGGAGTCCATTATCTCGTTGTCTATGTTGTCCCGGTATGGATGTCTAAGTTGAGAATAATCAATAGCGAGAAATCCAATGCGAGCTTTCTCCTTAGACCTTTGTACAGGCGGCATAGAGGTACCCCTTTGTGACACTTGGTTAAAACATGTGCATTGCGATGATCCGGTAGTCCAAGCTAATTAGGACAAGGTGCGGGCACTATTAGTATACTATGCATGAGGCTTGCAACTTGTAAGATATAATTTACGTGATACATATGCTTTATTACTACCGTTGACAAAATTGTTTCATGTTTTCAAAATCAAAGCTCTAGCACAAATATAGCAATCGATGCTTTTCCTCTATGGAGGACCATTCTTTTACTTTCATTGTTGAGTCGGTTCACCTATTTCTCTCCACCTCAAGAAGCAAACACTTGTGTGAACTGTGCATTGATTCCTACATACTTGCATATTGCACTTATTATATTACTCTATGTTGACAATATCCATGAGATATACATGTTACAAGTTGAAAGCAACCGCTGAAACTTAATCTTCCTTTGTGTTGCTTCAATGCTTTTACTATGAATTATTGCTTTATGAGTTAACTCTTATGCAAGACTTATTGATGCTTGTCTTGAAGTACTATTCATGAAAAGTCTTTGCTATATGATTCACTTGTTTACTCATGTCATATACATTGTTTTGATCGCTGCATTCACTACATATGCTTTACAAATAGTATGATCAAGGTTATGATGGCATGTCACTCCGAAATTATCTTTGTTATCGTTTTACCTGCTCGGGACGAGCGAGAACTAAGCTTGGGGATGCTGATACGTCTCCGACGTATCGATAATTTCTTGTGTTCCATGCCACATTATTGATGTTATCTACATGTTTTATGCACACTTTATGTCATATTCGTGCATTTTCCGGAACTAACCTATTAACAAGATGCCGAAGTGCCGGTTGTTGTTTTACTGCTGTTTTTGGTTTCGAAATCCTAGTAACGAAATATTCTCGGAATTGGACGAAATCAACGCCCAGGGTCCTATTTTGCCACGAAGCTTCCAGAAGACCGAAGAGGAGACGAAGTGGGGCCACGAGGCGCCCAAACCATAGGGCGGCACGGCCTGCCCCTTGGCCGCGCCGACCTATGGTGTGGGGCCCTCGTGTGGCCCCCTGACCTGCCCTTCCGCCTACTTAAAGCCTCCATCGCGAAACCCCCAGTATCGAGAGCCACGATACGGAAAACCTTACCGAGACGCCGCCGCCGCCAATCCCATCTCGGGGGATTCAGGAGATCGCCTCCGGCACCCTGCCGGAGAGGGGAATCATCTCCCGGAGGACTCTACGCCGCCATGGTCGCCTCCGGAGTGATGTGTGAGTAGTCTACCCTTGGACTATGGGTCCATAGCAGTAGCTAGATGGTTGTCTTCTCCCCATTGTGCTTAATTGTCGGATCTTGTGAGCTGCCTAACATGATCAAGATCATCTATCTGTAATTCTATATGTTGCGTTTGTTGGGATCCGATGAATAGAGAATACTTGTTATGTTGATTATCAAAGTTATGTCTATGTGTTGTTTATGATCTTGCATGCTCTCCGTTACTAGTAGATGCTCCGGCCAAGTAGATGCTTGTAACTCCAAGAGGGAGTATTTATGCTCGATAGTGGGTTCATGTCTCCGTGAATGCTGGGAAGTGACAGAAATCTCTAAGATTATGGATGTCTTGTTGCCACTAGGGATAAAACATTGGTGCTATGTTCAAGGATGTAGTTACTCGATTACATTACGCGCAATACTTAATGCAATTGTCTCGTTGTTAGCAACTTAATACCGGAGGGGTTCGGATGATAACCTGAAGGTGGACTTTTTAGGCATAGATGCATGCTGGATAGCGGTCTATGTACTTTGTCGTAATGCCCAATTAAATCTCACAATACTCATCATAATATGTATGTGCATGGTCATGCCCTCTTTATTTGTCAATTGCCCAACTGTAATTTGTTCACCCAACATGCTGTTTATCTTATGGGAGAGACACCTCTAGTGAACTGTGGACCCCGGTCCAATTCTCTATACTAAAATACAATCTACTGCAATACTGTTCTATTGTTTTCTACAAACAATCATCATCCACACTATACATCTAATCCTTTGTTACAGCAAGCCGGTGAGATTGACAACCTCACTGTTTCGTTGGGGCAAAGTACTTTGGTTGTGTTGTGCAGGTTCCACGTTGGCGCCGGAATCTCTGGTGTTGCGCCGCACTACATCCCGCCGCCATCAAGCTTCAACGTGCTTCTTGGCTCCTACTGGTTCGATAAACCTTGGTTTCATACTGAGGGAAAACTTGCCGCTGTACGCATCACACCTTCCTCTTGGGGTTCCCAACGGACGCGTGCTGTACGCGTATCATCCCTCCCCTCCCCTCTTTATATAGGCGGAAAACCCCAAAGATTAGGTCAAAAGTCTCCGAATAAGACCCCAACATAAAACCTTCCATATGACCAAACCTAGGGGGAGTGGGACTCCCCCTTTTCCTTTGTTGGGGTGGCCGGCCACCATGGGGAGGAGTCCACCTGGGACTCCTCCTCCCTTAGGCTGGCCGGCCAAGGTGGGTGGAGTCCCTCTGGGACTCCGCCTTCCATGCTGATTTCTTCCGGACTCTTCTAGAACCTTCTAGAACCTTCCAGAAAATTAGCAGATCATTTTTAAACCTAGAAAATGACTTCCTATATATGAATCTTATTCTCCGGACCATTCCGGACCTCCTCGTGATGTCCTGGATCCCATCCGATACTCCGAACAAAACTTCGAACTCCATACCATATTCTATTTCTATTTAAACAACATCAAACCTTAAGTGTGTCACCCTACGGTTCGCGAACTATGCATACATGGTTGAGACCTCTCTCTGACCAATAACCAATAGTGGGATCTGTAGATCCATAATGGCTCCCACATATTCAACGATGACTTTAGTGATCGACTGAACCATTTACATACGATACCGATTCCCTTTGTCACGCGATATTTTACTTGTCCGAGGTTTGATCATCGGTATCTCTATACCTTGTTCAACCTCGTCTCCGGACAAGTACTCTTTACTCGTACCGTGGTATGTGGTCTCTTATGAACCATTCATATGCTTGCAAGCTAATTAGACGACATTCCACCGAGAGGGCCCAGAGTATATCTATCCGTCATCGGGATGGACAAATCCCACTGTTGATCCATATGCCTCAACTCATACTTTCCGGATACTTAATTCCACCTTTATAACCACCCATTTACGCAGTGGCGTTTGATGTAATCAAAGTACCCTTCCGGTGTAAGTGATTTACATGATCTCATGGTCGAAAGGACTAGGTAACTATGTATCGAAAGCTTATAGCAAATAACTTAATGACGTGATCTTATGCTACGCTTAATTGGGTGTGTCCATTACATCATTCACATAATGACATAACCTTGTTATTAATAACATCCAATGTTCATGATCATGAAACTATGATCATCTATTAATCAACAAGCTAGTTATACAAGAGGCTTACTAGGGACTCCTTGTTGTTTACATAACACACATGTATCAATGTTTCGGTTAATACAATTATAGCATGGTATGTAAACATTATCATAAACACAAAAATATATTATAATAACCATTTATTATTGCCTCTTGGGCATATCTCCAACACGGTTTCCATTCATGGGACCGATCTTCCTTGATGAACATTTCCCATACATTGTCCGAGAAAAGAAAATGCATAAAAGAGTTATCAATTAGTTGATATCAGGAAATTACCGAAAATACCGATAAGAATTAAAATTACTTTTTGAGCATAAAAAAACGTCTTGTATAGTATGGCCTCTTTGGTTTGTGAGTCAAAGACTTCAACCTCTCTTTCATACATTTTAATGACGATAATAATAAAGTGGAACCTGCGCACGTTTAAATATCCAGTGTCATATATATAAGCCATCACTTAAAATTTGAACTTCTCGCGAGCAAAATAGAATGTGTTATAAGAAAGTAACACTCACTTGAAGTTGTAAGGCCAAAGTATTATCCTTTTGTCACGTTGTCGCTTCAAAAACCTTAGCAAAGTCTTCGGTGTATCCCTGTTATAGATGGGATCCTCTATTGTTTTTTCATGCATTGTATCCGGGTCAATGAACCCAATGTGCTTGATTTCATCCCTTTTGCATTCGAGCATCTTCGATCTGCATAATATAGCGCACAAAAGATTATAATTTGTAGACAATATAATGAACGAGCTGAGCTAAAGACTTCTCAAATTACATAAATAAATCACTTACAGATAATAGCAACTGATGATTGATTTCTCGAGGGCCCAGAGATTGTATAACTGAAAGAGTTCGGCGAAGTCAACGCTCATAGAGTATTCTTGGAAGTAGTGCTCTTCCTTAACTCGCACCATGATAGACTCGATCCCTTTCTTTGTGGCATCACTATACCACGAATGCAAATTACGCATACTTGTTGGTAGCTTCCTGAGATTCTCGACCAAATCTTTCCCTTAAACAAATTTATATTGTACTTCAGCTAAGGGGTAATCGGTGTATTGTCGAGAACTTTGAACGGCCTTCTCGTCAAACACCATGAGATGGGGGACCGATTGAACGGGTTGTTCTCCGAGCTGGTGAACTTGTTGTTTCCCTTTTTTCGCTGTGACACCCGATTGATTGCGTTGTTTCGCCTCCACCATCGCGTCATATGATCTTTCAATAGAACACCTATAGTCAGTTGGCGGCGATGGTACAGGGTCATATAGATCCTCAACGGTATGCACAACTTTCACCGGATCTAGTGTCTTCTCAAAAGGTATCTCTGGCGCTTTCTTAGCAAAAAATGATTTCAGCTCGGACTGACATCTTTCCTCATTTTCCTCGATACTCATTTCCCAAGGTAACTTCTCCATAGGCGGCAGTGGTTTTTCCATTCTAGATCTTTTCCTAGGCGGAGTACCGCTCCACTTAAAGGACGATGTCTTACGCGGCCTTTGTGTCAACACCCGGATTTTTAAGTCCGGATGCCTATTATGCCATTCGTCGCAATCCCAGGAATATTGTTTTTGCGAGACATAATAGATTGATATCACAACACATCATTCATTACATACCATAATCGTCTTACAAATAAAGGATCACATGATCCAGTCTTATTACAATAATAGAAGTTCTATTTATTCATTACATAACACATAGCGGAAGCGAAAGTAGCGTAGTAGTAGTCCATCTATTCCACAGGCAACGGTTGACGTCAGGAGTGATCGTAGTTGTCGTAGACGTCCTGCTGTCCTTCTTCTGGGTTCTGGTACTCGTCTTCATAGTCTGGCCATTTGAATAGCCAGGGACAAAGCCATGAGTACTTTAAAGTACTCGCAAACTAATACTAAGGTAAATACTATCAACTATAGTACGGGGGTTCTAAGCTCTAGTTTCATTTGCATAAAGCCAGTTTTATTTCATAAACACTTTACTAATCAAAGCCTCTTCATTTAACTAACTCAAGTGGGAACATTAGTGTCATTCCCACAACTCAGTTGTGATTCAAAGTCAAAGTCACCTTTCAATTCAAGTCACAAGTCACCATTCATATTTTTAGAAAAGTTCTGATGACGGAACAGTATGGCCTTTCCAATCGTCCATAACCGCGGACGCGGCTATTCGAATAGGTTTAACTCTGCGAGAGGTTGTACACTTGTGCCACAATAATTGCAATAGTTCGTCGGGGTAAGCTGGCCCTGATTTATCGTACTGCGATACGCGAACTACCAATCCTAACCTTTCATTTACATACTCTAGTATAGGCACCTCTCCCCATGAGCTTGGCCTCCCAGTGAAAACACGCGGTCAACCTGGGAACTGCACAGGGCTTGGGCCGGACATTCACCTCATTTCATGTCATTTCACATCATTCCTTTTGTAGAGGCAGCCTCCAGCATAACCCCGATGACGCTTGTTCAGAGGGAACCCATACTAAAATACATAAGTTTCCAGCTAAGCCTTACCCAGATTCAGGTATTGTGGGGCTATTTGTAAAATTGGAATGGTATCGCATCCGAACCCAACCATCAGTGTTTTTGGTAAAATTCACCCAGTCATTCACCAGTCATATTCACCTTCAAAATCTCTCAATAGAATGACTCATCATTCCAAGGTTTTCAAAGTCATTTCAATTCACAAGTTCCCAACTAGAGTAGTCACTTTTAATATTGAGCACTAGCCACTAGTTATGAGGGGAGCTAAGTATCTTGGAGCTTGCTAGGCTAAGTGTAATTCTCTTGTACTACTCTATAATTCAACCAAGTGAATCATAAATCAAAAAGTAACTTTGATAAATAAAATCAAGTAAAGCTTGTAAAGTAAAAACTTGGGATAGGTTCATAAAGTAAAGTGTAATGGTGCCTTGCTCTTGTAGAGCTTTGCACTTGGCAAGAATATAAACTTGCAACCAAAATGGTTTGCATTAGTCTAGCTTGCATTAGTAATAGCTTGCCTTGATTGGTGATGTGATCAAAGTTTTCTTGCTCTTCCTCTTGGTAGAAGACCTCTTCCTCTTGATAGTCTCCGGTACTAGCGTCTATAAACGAATACGAGGATACAATCACCATACAACACTTAACTATTCTTAATTAGCCTTAATGGCTCACCCAATTGATCTAGCATCACTACTTAATAGTTATCCAAAAAATATTCTAGGGTTTCTTTATTTAATCATTAGGAAAATAATTTCCTCTCATTGAAAATTGGAATTAGGGTTTCTCTTTGGTTTGGAGAAATAATTTCCTCTCATTGAATCTTCTTAAGATTTAATCTTCTCAAATAACCAGGGATGATCCCCTGTTGTCCATGGTCAACACTTCACACTTAGTATTTGAGAGAAGTGATTTAAATGAGATTCATTATCTCATGTGATTTAAATAACTAGTGTAATTTAGATACTATGTTGATTTAAATTCTACAAGTGAGCAAGTATGAGCCTAAGTAAATAAAGGTCAACACATTACTTCATATCACTTGAGAAATGATTTAAATGAGGTGCTACACCTCATAGATTTAAATTCTAAAATTTGGTTAAAGTTTAAATGGGCTAGTATTGACTACATAGAAAATATTTTGCTTATAGCCCATGATCATGTACAGAAACCATATCATATTTTTACATAGTAAATTAGGGTTTGTTAAATGTGAATTATTGCAATTGGATTCACTTCAAAATTCAAATTGGTTGATTTTTAAGATTTATTTGAATACTGAAAAGTCTATGTTTGTTATTTTTTCTATTCAAAATCTACACAACATATGGGTTGAATCCAGTGAGGTTAGCTAGATAATTTCATACTCTTTCTGGAACATTTTGATTTTCTAGATTTGGACTTGTAGATTTGAAACTATTCAAAATATGGCACAGACCGGTATTGAAAATTTGCTGAAACAAATTATTTGAATTAAAGCTAACTGGGCTTAGGCGGGAAATCTAGTGGGCCGAATTGGTTTAAAAAGCAGAAAGGCCAGCCCAACTACGACGCGGGCCAGCTAACAAGCGGTCCCACGCGTCAGTGGCTTAAACTCACCGAAGCGGTACCTGGCAACGTCGACCGTCGGATTAGAACGAGATCGCACGGCTGTGGTTCTTCTTCTTCTCCGGCGAGAGGAGGGTGTCGCGCGGCGGAGGTAGGGGGTCGGGGAGCGTCCTAGGCCGCCGGCGATCGGGGGAGAGGGTCGAGGCGATGTTGTCGATGGTGTAGAGGCCCCTGGTACAGCGGCGAGGCTCGGGGCGGCTCCAGGCGGTGCAGATGATCTGCGGGCTCCGGTGGGAACGAGTTGGCGATTGAAGCTTCTCCGACGAGGTAGTGTAAAATTGGTGGGAGGAGAAGGGGCAAGGATGAGAGGGGAGCAATTTGTGTGAAGAATCGAGGCTCGGATCTCCTCTATTTATAAGCTGGTGAGAGGGCCGGCGGGTGCTGTGAGGGGTCGACGACGACAAGGTCGTTCCAGGGAGCGAAGGGGCAAGCTATGGAGCGCATCTTGTAGGCGGCATCTAGGTGAGTCTCTGGGTATAGCTGGCGCGTCCAGGGAACGACGGGATGGCTCGGTTTGCTTCCGCGACAAGGATAGTACGGGGCGGCGGACTTGCGATCATGGCGATGGCGACGGTGCACACGCGAGCCAGTGGGCGTGTCCAGGAGGGAGCAGAGGCTGTGGTGATCACGCGTGCGAGGAAAGAAGACGAGGGAAGGACGAGCGCGATCAGGCGAGGTGGTGTACTGCGGCGCCCAGTGCCATGCCGGGCGCGCTCACCGCGTGCTCGGCAGGTTTCTGGCGTGTCTGGGCACGCTTCGGGTGGCCAATGCCGTGGCTTGGCAAGTTTGGGCAGGGCATGGGCTTCGTCCTTGTGCTCCAGGGATGCTTGTAGACATGGTGTAGAGTAGAGGAGGGGCTCAGGTCGATCAAGTGCATAGGTGGTCGGCATGGGGCTTGGCATGGTGGAAAAGATGATCATGTCTCCACTTTAGACGAAGCAAGTGGGCTGGGATGATGCAGAGGAGGTACCAGAATGTTGATGATCACAAGGTTAAAGTGGTGGAGGCTAAAATCCAGTGTGTAATAGAGGGTTTGCCAAAGTTGAAATGCTGCCTGCAAGGTGTTTGATGATTTGGCCGCATGAAACTTTTTGTTAAAATTTGGATTTCTTTTTGGTGGAGCTCAATCATATAATTAAAGGGTTGGAATGGTGGTGGTTGTGTTCAATTTGGAGTTGTTTTGCAAAGTTTCAAATTTGAGGTTGATCTTCACTTTGCTTCACATACACTATTTGTCACATTCATACTGGTCAACCTAGTCAACTCTAGCCATGGTGGTCAACATGAAAGTTACTCACCTTGACATGGTCTTGGATGACATGGCTTTGGTTGACCAAGTTTTGTTTGAAGAAAAGTCAAAACCAGGGGGTAAAGTAGGGAACATTTTATAAAATGGCAATATGACCATTATCACATGTATGTAAGTTTTGAGATTTGCTTTGATTTGATTCTTGTTTCTTTGATGCAATTGTGTTTGTTTATCATATATAAGAGTTTTACAAACAATAGATCAAGCAAAGGTGGCCTTTGGTGAAGATTTGCAAAATTGGTCTTATGTGTATGTGAGTAAAAATGGAATTATCTCACCATTTGATTTCTCTCCAAATGATTTGATATTTCTTGACTCTAATGTGATTCTTATTAGTTTAGAAACATTTTAGGACTATTGAAACCAATTCAAATGGTCTTGTTCAAAGATTTGCAAAAATGGCCATAACACATAAGAGGTGATGTGTCATATTTCATTATTCTTTTGAATTGTTCATCTTGCTTTACTTGGGCATGGGTTAGTGTCAATTTAGTATTAGATTAGGTTTAGAGATGGTTTCACATCATTTGGTCAAGGTTTAGGGTCATAGGACAAGAATTGGGTATTATGGCTATGTGTCACATATGCCTCTATGCATATGTTGCATTTGAGTTTTAATTTGACTTGGCTTGACCCAATTGGTGTTGTTGAGTGTTGAGATGGTATATAGGAGTGATCCAACCATTCACAACATGTATTAGGGTCAAGATTCTTAAATTTACATATTTGCTAGTTTACTCTCATATGCCTTTATGGCATTTTTAGTTTCTTTTTAATTTATTTGGAAACCACTTGGATTTGGTTTGATAAGTGCTAGGTAAGGTGTATGAAGGTTTTCCAAACCTCTAAGCAAAATAGAAAAGCTTAGGGTAAAGTTTTGTAAAAATAGCCATAGGCACATATGCCTTTTTCTTATTTAATTTCATTTTATTTTATTTTAACTAGGATGGTGAAAAGAGGGGTGAGGTTTAGGGTTTAAGGTTATTTCAAACTACTTTAACAAGCAATCATGGCAATAGCACAAGAATTAAGCAAGATCACTAAGTGTCATACTCAATTTAAGAAAAGTTTTTGTTGGTTCCAAAATTTGGAACTAGGGAAATTCATTTGTTTTTATTTTGAAATTTTTGAGATGTTACAAACCCTTCCCCCTTAAACAAATCTCGTCCCGAGATTTTAAGAAAAGTTAGGTTCCTAAGAGAGATTGAGTATTTTGATTTAACAGGAAGACATACTTGGCATGGTCTGGGGTGCTTCCCGAGCTTCAGTGGCAGTCATGTGGTAGAGACGGCCATTGTTGTTGTTCTGATTCCTTCTTCCGGCAAAGAGGCGTTGTTGCTGAGCAGGTGCTGCGGTATTGGCGGCAATCCTGGCAAGCTTTTTGGGGCACTCATTGGAGAAGTGACCCACAACTCCACATTCGTAGCAGTTGACGGTGGACTTGTCTTTGGGGATTACGGGGGTAGCATTGCTTCCAGTCCTTGGGGCAGTATTTGTGTTGTTGTTGTTTCTATTGTTGTTGCTGTTGTTGGGGTGGTTGTGGTTGTTGTTCCCATTGTTGTTGTTGTTGTTGTTGCCTCCGGGCTTCGGGGGTCCTCCGTTGTTGTTGGTGTAGTTGGGGCGATAATTCTGGGTAGGGGGCTTGTTGTATCTTGGGGTGAATCCTCCAGAGGAGTGGTTGCGGTACTTCTGGGTATGGTGGGGTCCATTCTGGTTCATCATTCTGCGCTTGCGGTTCTCATTGGCATGATGCAGCTTTCCTTCCATCTGTATGGCTGAGTCTACAAGGGCTTCCAAGTCAGCGAACGGAATGTTCACCAACACAGTTTGCATCTCGTCGTGCAGTCCATTCAGAAATCTTTCCTTTCTCTTCTCATTGGTGTCGGTCTCATCCGGGGCGTACCTTGACAGAGTGAGAAACCTGTCACGGTATTCCACCACGGACATCCTTCCTTGCTTGAGTTCACGGAACTCGTCTCTCATCTTCTTGATCAGTCCTTGGGGCACGTGGTATTTGCTAAATTTCAGCTTGAAGTCTTCCCATGTCATCATCCGTCCCGCATTCATTGCACGGGCACTTGTCCACCAGGCTCTGGCAGGTCCCGACGGAGTAGTGGGTGGCGAACAGATGCTTCTCTGCGGCTTCAACTCCCGCAACTTCGAGGTTGTTCTCCATGGTCCGGAGCCGGTCATCGGCATCGAGGGGCTCTTCGGTCTTGTTGAATACCGGAGGGTTGGTGTGTTGAAAGTTCTTCGAGCTTCGATCCAGGGTGATCGTGGTTTCCATGGCCTTGATTGTTCTGAGCTATCTGTTGCAGTGCGGTAATGTTGGCTTGGCGTTCAGCTCTCTCGACTTCTCGGTCTGCCATCATTGTCTGCAGCAGTTGCATCATGGCATCCTGGGTGGTGTTGCGGGTTGGTGGGGCCATCTAAACATTGATGTAGATGATAAGATAAGAGGGAACTTTCTAGGGTTTGTTTTGTTAAAATTTTAAAAAAGTTCATAATATTGAAAACTTGAGTAGTGTTGCGGGGGTAAAAACCAACAACACTTTTTCATTCATACCAAGCATCACACATTACAAAGCTAACACACCGTTGGTTTGAAGAACCATTCATCGCTCTACGATACAAGGGGATCCTGATACAACTCACACATACGAAAGTGCTTTAAATGAAACTACTCTTCAGGGGGGATTCTTCATCTTCACGGGTAATGTGCTTGGCGAAAGGCGAGGGCGTTGCCCAACTCCTTGCGGGTCTTGTACAACATGTAGTCGAGGTAGGCAACATAGTGGTTCATCTCCGGGTGCGGGGGCATGATTATTGGTCTTCCCATGGTGTCATGTCCGGGGTAGTAAATGAAGCGGGTATTCTCGAGCTTGTTGATATTCTGTCCGCACAGACGGGCAATTGCTTCTTGCATCGCTCTGACTAGTCCTTCCTTCCAAGTGCTTCCTGTTACAGAAAACCATATGGTTTCCCATATTGGGGCTCCGAGCTTTCCTCTCAGATCTGCAGTAACTTCCCACCGAGGTGGTCCTCCGGATGGATTGTTGAGGGGTATTCCGAAGAACTCGGGGTACGGGCGTCCTAGATAGTCCACTAGTTGCTTCAAGTCTTTCTCGAACATCAGGTTTCCCCCGTGACCAAGCTGATAGAACTCCCATTTGTACTCCATCTGTGAAGAATTATGATGAGTAAGTTAGAGAAGTGTGTCAAAATTTTATGTAGTAGTATAAGAAGAAATAGAGCATAACTTTCTTATTTTGAAGAAGATCTCAAGGATAAGAGTGAGAATAAGTTTTTCACAAATATTCAATTCTTTGGTTTTGAAACTAAGTTTTGCAGACGTCCATTCTAACTAGGGTCTCCTAAGGTCAACAATGGCTCTGATACCAACTTGTCAACACCCGGATTTTTAAGTCCGGATGCCTATTATGCCATTCGTCGCAATCCCAGAAATATTGTTTTTGCGAGACATAATAGATTGATATCACAACACATCATTCATTACATACCATAATCATCTTACAAATAAAGGATCACATGATCCAGTCTTATTACAATAATAGAAGTTCTATTTATTCATTACATAACACATAGCGGAAGCGAAAGTAGCGTAGTAGTAGTCCATCTATTCCACAGGCAACGGTTGACGTCAGGAGTGATCCTAGTTGTCGTAGACGTCCTATTGTCCTTCTTCTGGGTTCTGGTACTCGTCTTCATAGTCTGGCCATTTGAATAGCCAGGGACACAGCCATGAGTACTTTAAGGTACTCGCAAACTAATACTAAGGTAAATACTATCAACTATAGTACGGGGGTTCTAAGCTCTAGTTTCATTTGCATAAAGCCAGTTTTATTTCATAAACACTTTACTAATCAAAGCCTCTTCATTTAACTAACTCAAGTGGGAACATTAGTGTCATTCCCACAACTCAGTTGTGATTCAAAGTCAAAGTCACCTTTCAATTCAAGTCACAAGTCACCATTCATATTTTTAGAAAAGTTCTGATGACGGAACAGTATGGCCTTTCCAACTGTCCATAACCGCGGACGCGGCTATTCGAATAGGTTTAACTCTGCAGAGGTTGTACACTTGTGCCACAACAATTGCAATAGTTCGTCAGGGGTAACTGGCCCTGATTTATCGTACGCAGTACGCGAACTACCAATCCTAACCTTTCATTTACATACTCTAGTATAGGCACCTCTCCCCATGAGCTTGGCCTCCCAGTGAAGACACGCGGTCAACCTGGGAACTGCACGAGGCTTGGGCCGGACATTCACCTCATTTCACGTCATTTCACATCATTCCTTTTGTAGAGGCAGCCTCCAGCATAACCCCGATGACGCTTGTTCAGAGGGAACCCATACTAAAATACATAAGTTTCCAGCTAAGCCTTACCCAGATTCAGGTATTGTGGGGGTACTTGTTAAATTGGAATGGTATCGCATCCGAACCCAACCATCAGTGTTTTTGGTAAAATTCACCCAGTCATTCACCAGTCATATTCACCTTCAAAATCTCTCAATAGAATGACTCATCATTCCAAGGTTTTCAAAGTCATTTCAATTCACAAGTTCCCAACTAGAGTAGTCACTTTTAATATTGAGCACTAGCCACTAGTTATGAGGGGAGCTAAGTATCTTGGAGCTTGCTAGGCTAAGTGTAATTCTCTTGTACTACTCTATAATTCAACCAAGTGAATCATAAATCAAAAAGTAACTTTGATAAATAAAATCAAGTAAAGCTTGTAAAGTAAAAACTTGGGATAGGTTCATAAAGTAAAGTGTAATGGTGCCTTGCTCTTGTAGAGCTTTGCACTTGGCAAGAATATAAACTTGCAACCAAAATGGTTTGCATTAGTCTAGCTTGCATTAGTAATAGCTTGCCTTGATTGGTGATGTGATCAAAGTTTTCTTGCTCTTCCTCTTGGTAGAAGACCTCTTCCTCTTGATAGTCTCCGGTACTAGCGTCTATAAACGAATACGAGGATACAATCACCATACAACACTTAAGTATTCTTAATTAGCCTTAATGGCTCACCCAATTGATCTAGCATCACTACTTAACAGTTATCCAAAAATTATTCTAGGCTTTCTTTATTTAATCATTAGGAAAATAATTTCCTCTCATTGAAAATTGGAATTAGGGTTTCTCTTTGGTTTGGAGAAATAATTTCCTCTCATTGAATCTTCTTAAGATTTAATCTTCTCAAATAACCAGGGATGATCCCCTGTTGACCAAGGTCAACACTTCACACTTAGTATTTGAGAGAAGTGATTTAAATGAGATTCATTATCTCATGTGATTTAAATAACTAGTGTAATTTAGATACTATGTTGATTTAAATTCTACAAGTGAGCAAGTATGAGCCTAAGTAAATAAAGGTCAACACATTACTTCATATCACTTGAGAAATGATTTAAATGAGGTGCTACACCTCATAGATTTAAATTCTAAAATTTGGATAAAGTTTAAATGGGCTAGTATTGACTACATAGACAATATTTTGCTTATAGCCCATGATCATGTACAGAAACCATATCATATTTTTACATAGTAAATTAGGGTTTGTTAAATGTGAATTATTACAATTGGATTCACTTCAAAATTCAAATTGGTTGATTTTTAAGATTTATTTGAATACTGAAAAGTCTCTATTTTGTTATTTTTTCTATTCAAAATCTACACAACATATGGGTTGAATCCAGCGAGGTTAGCTAGATAATTTCATACTCTTTCTGGAACATTTTGATTTTCTAGATTTGGACTTGTAGATTTGAAACTATTTAAAATATGGCACAGACCAGTATTGAAAATTTGCTGAAACAAAATATTTGAATTAAAGCTAACTGGGCTTAGGCGGGAAATCTAGTGGGCCGAATTGGTTTAAAAAGCAGAAAGGCCAGCCCAACTACGACGCGGGCCAGCTGACAAGCAGTCCCACGCGTCAGTGGCTTAAACTCACCGAAGCGGTACCTGGCAACGTCGACCGTTAGATTAGAACGAGATCGCACGGCTGTGGTTCTTCTTCTTCTCCGGCGAGAGGAGGGTGTACTGGCGGCGGAGGTAGGGGGTCGGGGAGCGTCCTAGGCCGCCGGCGATCGGGGGAGAGGGTCGAGGCGATGTTGTCGATGGTGTAGAGGCCCCTGGTACAGCGGCGAGGCTCGGGGCGGCTCCAGGCGGTGCAGATGATCTGCGGGCTCCGGCGGGAACGAGCTGGCGATTGAAGCTTCTCCGACGAGGTAGTGTAAAATTGGTGGGAGGAGAAGGGGCAAGGATGAGAGGGGAGCAATTTGTGTGAAGAATCGAGGCTCGGATCTCCTCTATTTATAAGCTGGTGAGAGGGCCGGCGGGTGCTGTGAGGGGTCGACGACGACGAGGTCGTTCCAGGGAGCGAAGGTGCAAGCTATGGAGCGCATCTTGTAGGCGGCGTCTAGGTGAGTCTCTGGGTATAGCTGGCGCGTCCAGGGAACGACGGCATGGCTCGGTTTGCTTCCGCGACAAGGACAGTACGGGGCGGCGGACTTGCGATCATGGCGATGGCGACGGTGCACGCGCGAGCCAGTGGGCGTGTCCAGGAGGGAGCAGAGGCTGTGGTGATCACGCGTGCGAGGAAAGAAGACGAGGGAAGGACGAGCGCGATCAGGCGAGGTGGTGTACTGCGGCGCCCAGTGCCATGCCAGGGCGCGCTCACCGCGTGCCTGGCAGGTTTCTGGCGTGTCTGGGCACGCTTCGGGTGGCCAATGCCGTGGCTTGGCAAGTTTGGGCAGGGCATGGGCTTCGTCCTTGTGCTCCAGGGATGCTTGTAGACATGGTGTAGAGTAGAGGAGGGGCTCAGGTCGATCAAGTGCATAGGTGGCCGGCATGGGGCTTGGCATGGTGGAAAAGATCATCATGTCTCCACTTTAGACGAAGCAAGTGGGCTGGGATGATGCAGAGGAGGTACCAGAATGTTGATGATCACAAGGTTAAAGTGGTGGAGGCTAAAATCCAGGGTGTAATAGAGGGTTTGCCAAAGTTGAAATGCTGCCTGCAAGGTGTTTCATGATTTGGCCGCATGAAACTTTTTGTTAAAATTTGGATTTCTTTTTGGTGGAGCTCAATCATATAATTAAAGGGTTGGAATGGTGGTGGTTGTGTTCAATTTGGAGTTGTTTTGCAAAGTTTCAAATTTGAGGTTGATCTTCACTTTGCTTCACATACACTATTTGTCACATTCATACTGGTCAACCTAGTCAACTCTAGCCATGGTGGTCAACATGAAAGTTACTCACCTTGACATGGTCTTGGATGACATGGCTTTGTTTGACCAAGTTTGGTTTGAAGAAAAGTCAAAACCAGGGGGTAAACTAGGGAACATTTTATAAAATGGCAATATGACCATTATCACATGTATGTAAGTTTTGAGATTTGCTTTGATTTGATTCTTGTTTCTTTGATGCAATTGTGTTTGTTTATCATATATAAGAGTTTTACAAACAATAGATCAAGCAAAGGTGGCCTTTGGTGAAGATTTGCAAAATTGGTCTTATGTGTATGTGAGTAAAAATGGAATTATCTCACCATTTGATTTCTCTCCAAATGATTTGATATTTCTTGACTCTAATGTGATTCTTATTAGTTTAGAAACATTTTAGGACCATTGAAACCAATTCAAATGGTCTTGTTCAAAGATTTGCAAAAATGGCCATAACACATAAGAGGTGATGTGTCATATTTCATTATTCTTTTGAATTGTTCATCTTGCTTTACTTGGGCATGGGTTAGGGTCAATTTAGTATTAGATTAGGTTTAGAGATGGTTTCACATCATTTGGTCAAGGTTTAGGGTCATAGGACAAGAATTGGGTATTATGGCTATGTGTCACATATGCCTCTATGCATATGTTGCATTTGAGTTTTAATTTGACTTGGCTTGACCCAATTGGTGTTGTTGAGTGTTGAGATGGTATATAGGAGTGATCCAACCATTCACAACATGTATTAGGGTCAAGATTCTTAAATTTACATATTTGCTATTTTACTCTCATATGCCTTTATGGCATTTTTAGTTTCTTTTTAATTTATTTGGAAACCACTTGGATTTGGTTTGATAAGTGCTAGGTAAGGTGTATGAAGGTTTTCCAAACCTCTAAGCAAAATAGAAAAGCTTAGGGTAAAGTTTTGTAAAAATAGCCATAGGCACATATGCCTTTTTCTTATTTAATTTAATTTTATTTTATTTTAACTAGGATGGTGAAAAGAGGGGTGAGGTTTAGGGTTTAAGGTTATTTCAAACTACTTTAGCAAGCAATCATGGCAATAGCACAAGAATTAAGCAAGATCACTAAGTGTCATACTCAATTTAAGAAAAGTTTTTGTTGGTTCCAAAATTTGGAACTAGGGAAATTCATTTGTTTTTATTTTGAAATTTTTGAGATGTTACACTTTGCTGCTCATGTGGACCGCTACCAAGAGGAGTCGGTGGCCTTTCCTGCTCATGTGGACCACTACGAGGAGTCGGTGGCCTTTGCAAAAGGACGATGTATTTCTTCGGCCAAAGGGTGAAACCGTGCTTGACATCGGCAATTGTCCTCTCATCGTCACCTCTAGGAAAATCAAGCTCCACTGTTTCAAAACCCGGAACAACTTCATCCACCCCGACACGAACACAGCCAGGTGGAATGGGCATATGATGGTGCGTTGCTCCATCTTCATTCGGGTAAACATAGCCGACCGCCACCTTAACAGACGCGGTCCTGAATAGCATATATAGCTCGCAATCTGTCTTCTCCGTGACATAATCCACGGGGTAGCTTCCTCCACATCCGTCAAGATGCATGGAACCCACATTGCTTCTTCGCTGAGATGGGCGGCATCGGCTTGAGGTTCCTGTAGAAACATCCGCTGGTCAGGTTCCCTCTGATTTTTCTCAAGCGCCTCCACCCTATTTAACAATTCTGTTACAATGTCCGCCTCCTTCTTCTTCTTTCGCGAACGGCTTCTATAAGTGTCAGCGCTGTCCGGCCACGCTTCCTTCATGGTGAGACCTGGGCGAGCTCGTACCCGTCCAACGTGTTCAGGATTCCCCAGAGCGAGTGTCAGCTCGTCATTCTCTCTATCGGGAATGTACTCTCCCTTTCTGACCTTTTCAATTGCATCTACAAGCTTCGGTACGATTGCCTCAATTTTTTCCTTTCATTTTCCCTTCGCAACGATCATCCCTGTCTTTGGGTCCAACCCTGCCCCATGCGCGAACAACCAGAACTTGGACCGTTCGGGCCAGTCCCATGTCTGTGGAGTGATTCCTGCATCCATCAATTTATTTACAAACGTTGTCCACTTCGGAATGGCAGTCTTGTAGCCACCTGACCCCAAATGATGCCAAAGTTTCTTCTTTGAAGCATTTTTCGTATTTGTGACCGATCGGGACACAAAAGTAGACGATTGCTTGTACATCTTAAATGCGGGCCAGTGATCTTTTATCTTCACTAGATTATCATCGAATACTGGATCTTCATTCTTATATTTGTCCCATAAATTTTTCTTCCAGGTGTGGAATTGTATGGTCATCTTCTTCCATGTCCATTACCTGACTTTATTCTTCTGGCCTTCTGTCATGTCTTCCGGTAGGCTGAATCGTGTCAGTAGACTGTCCCAAAGAAAAAAATTCATCGCGTCGTTGACATAACTAGCTTCAGTCCCCGCTTTTTTCGGCTTATTCCACTCTTGAATGTTGATCGGTACATGGTCCCTAACAAGAACTCCGGCTTGATTTGTAAATTTGCAGCAGTACTCTTTGGGGTGCTCCGGTTCACCATTAGCCTTAAATGCCGTGAGGGCTAACCTGCCCTCGCCCTTTAACACTCTTCTTGGGCCTCGTTTTGTTTTTACAGACTTGCTCGATGATGCAGAAGGCTAAAAGAAAACATTATTCGTTAATAAGTGCAATACAAATAAATGAATGCATCTAGGGATGAACATAGACTAATTGATACATAAATATACACCTCGCCGGAATTTGTTATGGACACTTCGTTGTCTCTTCTAATTTGTTCAGACTCAAGTCCCTCGCCGAAATCATTCAGAAAGTCTTCGAACTCGTTGTCATCTCCATCGGGTTCCGTACCACGGGCACTCTCATAGATCAATTTCTGCACCGCTTCTTCCCCCTCCTCATCTCGGACGAAGGTGCCATCCGCCATACCTTAATGTCACTACAAAATTAAGAAAGCAATTATTTTATTCATCATATCATGATCATAACAGATTGCTAGATGGATAACAATTCAAATGAAGAAAGCAATAAACCTAACTCTATGTCGCGGCGGCACCGCCACGGACTCGGCACCGCTACGGACCCTAACCCTGACATCACAAAGATGCATATTTCTTGGATTTTATGTTTGCAAGGCGACGCTGTACATTTAATTGCAGTGTTTTTTTGGCCTAAACTTACATGTTACAGATCATGTAAATACTAGTATAATAGGCCATGAAGCTTTCTCTCTGACCACATCCAATCAACACTATCAGCTTTTAGAAAAAGAACATCGCCACAACACATACACATCATCGCATCACGAACATGAGACACCCGTAGGCACACAAGCGACAAGCTTAGGTGGTTTATCGGTGGCGTCGGCCTTCACGCAGATCTTGATGGCACCGGCATGCGTGCTTGCGCAAAGACGAGAGGGAGGCAACAGCGGGTAACGGCGAGGTGGTCCATGGCAGTGCCGGATGGAGGATGCAGGGGCGCAGCTTGGTGCGGCCGCGGGAGTCCAGGTGGAGGCCGGCAGCGGGCACCAGAGGACGGGGTGGTGCCGCAGGGAAGGGCTCGAGGACCTGGTGGAGCACACTCGCCTCACACTACATCCCACTCACGCGCCTCCTCTTCGTCTCCGGAGCTCGCCAATCCCAAATCCACCACAAGCAAGCGGCGAAGCAGCAGCAGCACGATGGTGTCGAGGACGCCCACCAAGGCACCGGCACCCAGGCCTAGCACCGCGAAGCCGTCACCGTCGCCAGCGACCAGGCGCCGCCAGGCCTTCCGTGCCGGTCGCCGCCTGTCCGCCACCAAGCATCGGGCGTCCCCGCTCAAGACCCTCGCGGCCGCCCCCGCCGTCGTCGCCTCCTCCTTCGACCGCTCGGTGCGGTTCTACCGCCGCCGCCTCTTCAAGCTCTTCGCCCGCCTCGCCGTCATCGGCTCGCCGACCAAGCGGCGGGCGGCGGCCGCGGGGTTCCAGCGCCTCCGCTCCACCCCCACCTCGCCCCCAACCCCCACGCTGCTCTCCTCCCCCCACTCCCAACGCCCGAGCAGGGTCCACCCTACCGCGCTCCAGCCGCCGACGACCCGCGGAAAAAGACCTCGACGAGACGCTCAAGAGTGCGATGGAGGAAGAAGAAGGATGGAAGTTGGCAAGAAATGCAGCTCGAGCGAGACTTTTATAGGCGAGGAGGGTTCAAATTAAGCGCGTTACGCATCGTTGGCGCCTTGGCGGGTTTTGGCCGGTGATTAATCTGGATGTTGTTTAATCATTGTCTGATGAATGCAGCTGATGATTTAGTAGTGGTGATCACCTAGCACGTGTTCGCCAACCAACACCCTGCCGCCAGCCGCCTCTAGCTTGAGTTGAACGCGACGACTACTACTAAAATTTATTAGTACATGGATTTGAACTAGTGATGGGGCAGCGGACCGAAGCTTCTCATTTTGATTCATATATTTTATTTACCTCTTCGTGGGGTTATGACCGATCGAACAACTTGAAACTTTTCAATGACTAGCACAAATACCCGTGCGTTGCTACGGGAGAGAAAAATTTACATCGTCAAGGCACACGAAATAAGCACTTGTTGAGATGGAAGGTTAGATAGTGTTGTGCACAATGATAAATAAAGCATGAATTTATCTTATATATATATTAATTTCTGAGAATGATTTTTTGGCACATGGGAGCATGCTTCTTTTATTTTGAAATACACGTTACACACATTTTTTTAATTTCAAAAAATTAAAACGATCTTCACGTGATACGCGCCCACAAAGTCGTTCCACGATTATTCACCGTAAGATGAGCTTTACAATGAAGAGAGAAATATGTATTGTTATTATGTCCAAAGGTGCAAGGAAGACGGAAATCAACAATAACCAAATGTTGTAAAGTGGAAGCAACCAAAATGAGAACGCGGGGACTTAGCTCCGAAGACATGGAATTAGAAAGCACATTCTGCTAATCAGATTTATATGCTCTGAAGACACATGCTACCGAACGAACTGCAACGTAGCTGTAGTTAGCTTGTCATGCATCACTTTTCCAAATATAATGTGGTAAATAATAATTGTCTGGAAGTATCAGCACAACACCAACAACTGTCAATCTTGTTTTGCTCAAGTGCTCAGCTGGAATCAGTGAAACACACCAAATGCCACTTACTGTAAACACAGACATAGAAAGGGACCAATAGATTGTAATATCCGATGGTAAAGAAGTCAGGTTGAGTGATTGTTATTCCAGAAGAGCAAATCAACCTATTAGTACAAGAAAGATAGGCAGGTCAAAAAAAAAAACAGTTCAGGTTGAGAGATTGTTATTCCAAAAGAGCAAATCATCAACCTATAATTGTAGATTATAGATTTATAGTACTTAGTAGTAAATACTGTCTAATTAGTCACATCATTTGCTGACACGTGACAGCCAAGGTTTGCATCTTCATTTGCTTCTAACGTGTCCAACTACTCATCTGAGAGTATTTCAGTAGCTTGTACTGACTTCACTTGAATTCCTCGAGAAAATGTTACACTGATGATGAGGGGAAAGTAAGGATCCCTCCTAGGAGACAGCTTCAAGAGTCTGATTCAGGCTAATCAACTTGGCTATTAGTAAAGCATCACATTTCAGCATTGTTCATTGCATAAATCGGACATTTGTGGTACTTAAGATTAAGGTCTCGCCCCAGATGATTATATGCTTCTCGATACTCGCCCTATTTCACCTGAAAATTAGTAAAACAAAGTTAGCTATTTCTATTTGTAATTACACGAAAGCAAAATCGGAACCAGTTGAAAGAAAGGCACACAATATTCAAACTCTACTATACCTATAGATACCATCTTTGCAATTGCTCCTATTATTATTAGCAGGCTAACTAAGAAAACTTGTAAAAAATTCATCGACGTACGTTTGGTAAAAGTTCTGCATCACCACCTGCCACAGATATTTAACTATATGAAACCTGCCTCGGAAAGAAATAGGAACTTTGTTAAGGTAATCAGCGATAAACTTAAATACCATTCAAGGAAAATATTACATGGGAAAAACAGAAGTTGCAAATCAGAACATTGAATGCCCCCTGAAACAAATTTCAGGTGCACTGCTTTATTGTTCGGAAGATGAGACACATGTCAAATACTAAAGCTCCATAAGTTCTCAAATTCAGCCGCAAATATTGGCTCTGGACTGGCCGTAGCCTATCTTTAAGTTCGGAAGTCATGCTAAAATAACTCATAGTACTACACTCTCCATAAAAGGATGTCGCAAGTTTGTTAAAATTTAGATATATCTAGACACTCGCTACCTTGCAATTATGACTGGACATACTCTGATAAAGCTTGCAATTAGCTATATGGCTGACTGATCACAAAAAAAAGATCTTACATGGCAATGTGTAACCTCATCCAAGTTTGGCACATATAGTTGAAGCAAAACCATATGTTCTCAACAAGGCGGGCAGAAGGTTCATTCAGGGAATGTCCACCTTGTTCTCTACCAAACTCTTGATCATTGCAGGCCATGCAACTTCCATTCATGCCATGCAGACAACAATCATGACCATAACCTGCACTGTCATATGTCTCTATCTTGCTAGAGAACCTTTCACCCTGTCTACTTTTTTTTTTTTTTTTGAACAAGGGAAGGACCCGAAGGGTCCAGAGCTGCTTCATTAATCGGTGGCCTTACAGTTTACATTGAGGACCATGAAGTAAAAATGAAAGGCAAACAAGTCCTCAGATTTTGCAAAAAGGACCCTATCTAAAACTTGTAAAAAGCAATCAGGTCCTTCTCCACCGATGGAGATTCCAAGCACAACTCTACGGCCGCCGGCGCCATCTCCGGGGACAAGACCACTTGGAGACGGATCGACGCAGATCTCCGCAGCTGAGCTGATGTAGGGCCTCCTTTTTGGCACTCCGGCCTGGAGGTTGAAGGAGCTGGGGCACAGATGGTATCCCAGCACGGAGTGGCCACTCCGGCCAAGGATAATGATGCGTGTGGTTGACACGTCCGTTGGGAACCCCAAGAGGAAGGTGTGATGCGCACAGCGGCAAGTTTCCCTCAGTAAGAAACCAAGGTTTAATCGAACCAGTAGGAGTCAAGAAGCACGTTGAAGGTTGATGGCGGCGGGATGTAGTGCGGCGCAACACCGGAGATTCCGGCGCCAACGTGGAACCTGCACAACACAACCAAAGTACTTTGCCCCAACGAAACAGTGAGGTTGTCAATCTCACCGGCTTGCTGTAACAAAGGATTAACCGTATTGTGTGGAAGATGATTGTTTGCAGAAAACAGTAGAACAAGTATTGCAGTAGATTGTATTGCAGTATAGAGAATTGGACCGGGGTCCACAGTTCACTAGAGGTGTCTCTCCCATAAGATAAACAGCATGTTGGGTGAACAAATTACAGTTGGGCAATTGACAAATAAAGAGGGCATGACCATGCACATACATATTATGATGAGTATAGTGAGATTTAATTGGGCATTACGACAAAGTACATAGACCGCCATCCAACTCGCATCTATGCCTAAAAAGTCCACCTTCAGGTTATCATCCGAACCCCTCCAGTATTAAGTTGCTAACAACGGACAATTGCATTAAGTATTGCGCGTAATGTAATTAGTGACTACATCCTTGAACATAGCACCAATGTTTTATCCCTAGTGGCAACAAGCACATCCATAACCTTAGAGGTTCTTGTCACCCCTCCAGATTCACGGAGACATGAACCCACTATCGAGCATAAATACTCCCTCTTGGAGTTACTAGCATCAACTTGGCCGAGCATCTACTAATAACGGAGAGCATGCAAGATCATAAACAACACATAGACATAACTTTGATAATCAACATAACAAGTATTCTCTATTCATCGGATCCCAACAAACGCAACATATAGAATTACGGATAGATGATCTTGATCATGTTAGGCAGCTCACAAGATCCGACAATGAAGCACAATGGGGAGAAGACAACCATCTAGCTACTGCTATGGACCCATAGTCCAGGGGTAGACTACTCACACATCACTCCGGAGGCGACCATGGCGGCGTAGAGTCCTCCGGGAGATGAATCCCCTCTCCGGCAGGGTGCCGGAGGCGATCTCCTGGATCCCCCGAGATGGGATCGGCGGCGGCGGCGTCTCTGGAAGGTTTTCCGTATCGTGGCTCTCGGTACAGGGGTTTCGCGACGGAGGCTTTAAGTAGGCGGAAGGGCAGGTCAGGAGGCGGCACGAGGGCCCCACACCACAGGGCCGCGCGGCCAAGGGGGGGGGGCCGCGCCGCCCTAGGGTGTGGTCCCCTCGTGGCCCCACTTCGTCTCCTCTTTGGTCTTCTGGAAGCTTCGTGGCAAAATAGGACCCTGGGCGTTAATTTCGTCCAATTCCGAGAATATTTCCTTACTAGGATTTCTGAAACCAAAAACAGCAGACAACAAAGAATCGGCACTTCGGCATCTTGTTAATAGGTTAGTTCCGGAAAATGCACGAATATGACATAAAGTGTGCATAAAACATGTAGATAACATCAATAATGTGGCATGGAACATAAGAAATTATCGATACGTCGGAAACGTATCAGCATCCCCAAGCTTAGTTCTGCTCGTCCCGAGCAGGTAAAACGATAACACAGATAATTTCTGGAGTGACATGCCATCATAACCTTGATCATACTATTTGTAAAGCATATGTAGTGAATGCAGCGATCAAAACAATGTATATGACATGAGTAAACAAGTGAATCATATAGCAAAGACTTTTCATGAATAGCACTTCAAGACAAGCATCAATAAGTCTTGCATAAGAGTTAACTCATAAAGCAATAATTCATAGTAAAAGCATTGAAGCAACACAAAGGAAGATTAAGTTTCAGCGGTTGCTTTCAACTTATAACATGTATATCTCATGGATATTGTCAACATAGAGTAATATAATAAGTGCAATAAGCAAGTATGTAGGAATCAATGCACAGCTCACACAAGTGTTTGCTTCTTGAGGTGGAGAGAAATAGGTGAACTGACTCAACATTGAAAGTAAAAGAATGGTCCTCCATAGAGGAAAAGCATCGATTGCTATATTTGTGCTAGAGCTTTGATTTTGAAAACATGAAACAATTTTGTCAACGGTAGTAATAAAGCATATGTATCATGTAAATTATATCTTACAAGTTGCAAGCCTCATGCATAGTATACTAATAGTGCCCGCACCTTGTCCTAATTAGCTTGGACTACCGGATCATCACAATGCACATGTTTTAACCAAGTGTCACAAAGGGGTACCTCTATGCCGCCTCGTACAAAGGTCTAAGGAGAAAGCTCGCATTGGATTTCTCGCTATTGATTATTCTCAACTTAGACATCCATACCGGGACAACATAGACAACAGATAATGGACTCCTCTTTTATGCATAAGCATGTAACAACAATTAATAATTTTCTCATATGAGATTGAGGATATATGTCCAAAACTGAAACTTCCACCATGGATCATGGCTTTAGTTAGCGGCCCAATGTTCTTCTCTAACAATATGCATGCTTAACCATAAGGTGGTAGATCTCTCTTACTTCAGACAAGACGAACATGCATAGCAACTCACATGAAATTCAACAAAGAATAGTTGATGGCGTCCCCAGTGAACATGGTTATCGCACAACAAGCAACTTAATAAGAGATAAAGTGCATAATTACATATTCAATACCACAATAGTTTTTAAGCTATTTGTCCCATGAGCTATATATTGCAAAGGTGAATGATGGAATTTTAAAGGTAGCACTCAAGCAATTTACTTTGGAATGGCGGAAAATACCATGTAGTAGGTAGGTATGGTGGACACAAATGGCATAGTGGTTGGCTCAAGTATTTTGGATGCATGAGAAGTATTCCCTCTCGATACAAGGTCTAGGCTAGCAAGGCTATTTGAAACAAACACAAGGATGAACCGGTGCAGCAAAAATCACATAAAAGACATATTGAAAACATTATAAGACTCTACACCGTCTTCCTTGTTGTTCAAAACTCAATACTAGAATTTATCTAGACCTTAGAGAGACCAAATATGCAAACCAAATTTTAGCATGCTCTATGTATTTCTTCATTAATGGGTGCAAAGCATATGATGCAAGAGCTTAAACATGAGCACAATAATTGCCAAGTATCACATTACCCAAGACATTTATAGCAATTACTACATGTATCATTTTCCAATTCCAACCATATAACAATTTAACGAAGGAGAAACTTCGCCATGAATACTATGAGTAGAAACTAAGGACATACTTGTCCATATGCTACAGCGGAGCGTGTCTCTCTCCCATAAAGTGAATGCTAGGATCCATTTTATTCAAACAAAACAAAAAAACAAAAACAAACCGACGCTCCAAGCAAAGCACATAAGATGTGATGGAATAAAAATATAGTTTCGGGGAGGAACCCGATAATGTTGTCGATGAAGAAGGGGATGCCTTGGGCATCCCCAAGCTTAGACGCTTGAGTCTTCTTAGAATATGCAGGGGTGAACCACCGGGGCATCCCCAAGCTTAGAGCTTTCACTCTCCTTGATCATGTTGCATCATACTCCTCTCTTGATCCTTGAAAACTTCCTCCACACCAAACTCAAAACAACTCATTAGAGGGTTAGTGACAATAAAAATTAACATGTTCAGAGGTGACACAATCATTCTTAACACTTCTGGACATTGCATAAAGCTACTGGACATTAATGGATCAAAGAAATTCATCCAACATAGCAAAAGAGGCAATGCGAAATAAAAGGCAGAATCTGTCAAAAACAGAACAGTTCGTATTGACGAATTTTATCGAGGCACCAGACTTGCTCAAATGAAAATGCTCAAATTAAATGAAAGTTGCGTACATATCTGAGGATCATGCACGTAAATTGGCTTAATTTTCTGAGCTACCTACAGGGAGGTAGACCCAGATTCGTGACAGCAAAGAAATCTGGAACTGCGCAGTAATCCAAATCTAGTATGAACTTTTCTATCAACGACTTTACTTGGCACAACAAAACACTAAACTAAGATAAGGAGAGGTTGCTACAGTAGTAAACAACTTCCAAGACTCAAATATAAAACAAAAATACTGTAGGTAAAAACATGGGTTGTCTCCCATAAGCGCTTTTCTTTAACGCCTTTCAGCTAGGCGCAGAAAGTGTGTATCAAGTATTATCAAGGGGTGGTGCGTTCTCAGCGGGGTGTGGAGTTTTCTCAACCAGGCATAGTATATTAGATACATAAGTTTTAGCATCTCCCTTTTCATTAGTTTTAGGCGTGCTACTCTCATCAAACAAATTTTCAGGAACAAGCCAAGCATAGTTATTTTCTAGTGCATCATTCATAGCTAAGAGTTTACATGGTATTGGTGCTTTGATCTCCCCTCCATCATTAATATTATTAGTGTACTTTATTCTATCCATATCCATCTTTTCAAGGAGACTAACAAAATTGGTGTAAGAACCAAGCATATTAAATTTAGCAAAGACCTTTCTAGCCTCTCTCGCTATACCACCAAATTCTCTAAGAAGGGTTTCTAATACAAAATCTTTCTTTTCTCCTTCTTCCATATCACTGAGTGTAAGAAACATATGTTGAATCACAGGATTAAGATTAACAAATCTAGCTTCTAACGCGTGTACTAAAGAAGCAACAGCAATTTCATAAGTGGGGGCAAGTTCTACCAAGTGTCTATCTTCAAAATCTTCGACCGTACTAATATGAGTGAAAAAATCTTCTATATTGTCTTTCCCAAGGATAGACCCTCGGCCTACCGGTATATCTTTAAGAACAAACTTAGGAGGAAACATGATGAAATAAGTAAAGTAAATGCAAGTAACTAATTTTTTTGTGTTTTTGATATAGCAAACAAGATAGCAAATAAAGTAAAACTAGCAACTAATTTTTTTGTATTTTGATTTAGTGCAGCAAACAAAGTAGTAAATAAAACTAAGCAAGACAAAAACAAAGTAAAGAGATTGGGAAGTGGAGACTCCCCTTGCAGCGTGTCTTGATCTCCCCGGCAACGGCGCCAGAAATTTGCTTGATGCGTGTGGTTGACACGTCCGTTGGGAACCCCAAGAGGAAGGTGTGATGCGCACAGCGGCAAGTTTCCTCGATAAGAAACCAAGGTTTAATCGAACCAGTAGGAGTCAAGAAGCACGTTGAAGGTTGATGGCGGCGGGATGTAGTGCGGCGCAACACCGGAGATTCCGGCGCCAACGTGGAACCCGCACAACACAACCAAAGAACTTTGCCCCAACGAAACAGATGAGGTTGTCAATCTCACCGGCTTGCTGTAACAAAGGATTAACCGTATTGTGTGGAAGATGATTGTTTGCAGAAAACAGTAGAACAAGTATTGCAGTAGATTGTATTTCAGTATAGAGAATTGGACCGGGGTCCACAGTTCACTATAGGTGTCTCTCCCATAAGATAAACAGCATGTTGGGTGAACAAATTACAGTTGGGCAATTGACAAATAAAGAGGGCATGACCATGCACATACATATTATGATGAGTATAGTGAGATTTAATTGGGCATTACGACAAAGTACATAGACCGCCATCCAACTCGCATCTATGCCTAAAAGTCCACCTTCAGGTTATCATCCGAACCCCTCCAGTATTAAGTTGCTAACAACGGACAATTGCATTAAGTATTGCGCGTAATGTAATTAGTGACTACATCCTTGAACATAGCACCAATGTTTTATCCCTAGTGGCAACAAGCACATCCATAACCTTAGAGGTTCTTGTCACCCCTCCAGCATTCACGGAGACATGAACCCACTATCGAGCATAAATACTCCCTCTTGGAGTTACTAGCATCAACTTGGCCAGAGCATCTACTAATAACGGAGAGCATGCAAGATCATAAACAACACATAGACATAACTTTGATAATCAACATAACAAGTATTCTCTATTCATCGGATCCCAACAAACGCAACATATAGAATTACGGATAGATGATCTTGATCATGTTAGGCAGCTCACAAGATCCGACAATGAAGCACAATGGGGAGAAGACAACCATCTAGCTACTGCTATGGACCCATAGTCCAGGGGTAGACTACTCACACATCACTCCGGAGGCGACCATGGCGGCGTAGAGTCCTCCGGGAGATGAATCCCCTCTCCGGCAGGGTGCCGGAGGCGATCTCCTGGATCCCCCGAGATGGGATCGGCGGCAGCGGCGTCTCTGGAAGGTTTTCCGTATCGTGGCTCTCGGTACAGGGGGTTTCGCGACGGAGGCTTTAAGTAGGCGGAAGGGCAGGTCAGGAGGCGGCACGAGGGCCCCACACCACAGGGCCGCGCGGCCAAGGGGGGGCCGCGCCGCCCTAGGGTGTGGCCCCCTCGTGGCCCCTCTTCGTCTCCTCTTCGGTCTTCTGGAAGCTTCGTGGCAAAATAGGACCCCGGGCGTTGATTTCGTCCAATTCCGAGAATATTTCCTTACTAGGATTTCTGAAACCAAAAACAGCAGAAAACAGCAACTGGCACTTCGGCATCTTGTTAATAGGTTAGTTCCAGAAAATGCACGAATATAACATAAAGTGTGCATAAAACATGTAGATAACATCAATAATGTGGCATGGAACATAAGAAATTATCGATACGTCGGAGACGTATCAGATAACAGTGGAGAAAAGTCTCCACCGTTGATGAACTCCACACAATGCAGCAAGATCTTCCCTTGGAGCGCTCGAATCCAGCACATCGTCCCTCCAATCGCCTCCACGACGACTAGGAAGAAGACCAGGAAGATCGGGAACTCCACCGCGATTATTGAAGAAGGCGTCGCCAGATTCGCCCGATCCAGCTAGCTGCCACCACGGCAGCCAACCAGAGAGCTCAGCTGACTCCTCCCGGCACCTCGCGCCAGCGCCGACGAAGATCACCGCCATGGCATAGAGCCAAAACGCCACATGGGCAAAACCAAACCAAACTCTACCACTAGTGGAGGAACTATGGACAGAAGAAGAAAGAGGAAACCGACCTCCTCTCCCCCACTCACTCCGGCCGGCAGAGCCGCCGTAGGAAGGAGGGAGAGGAGGCGTAGCACCGGTGGCGACTCTCAACGAGATGATAAGGAGAGAGAAAGGAAGGGAAAGAAAGAGAGCCCAGCTTCACCCTGTCTACTAATATACCAGCATCATGAAAGTTAAAACTGCATGTTCCACTTTCACGGAAACTCCATTCACTCTAATACAGATTATCATGTCCAGCCTCAGCGCAATTATTACAACAGAACTGGGCAGCAAGTTCTTTCTCACTTCACATGTAAACTTAATGGACATGTAAATTGTCAGAGATGTGGATGACATACAAACAAATACAACTTTTAATAGTGAAAATTTCACTGGAAAACAAGGCGAAGAGAACACAATTTGGACCGTCGTATTTTAGCTTTTCTGACATGCTAACACAAGGCGAAGACAATTGAGGTGGTTGGCCAGCAGCATTTTGGCACAGCTTATGTTGCTAGATGATAGCACAGACCACTTAGAATATCTCTATAACCCAATAATAAGACAGAAGTGCCAATCTTACTTTTTATACTAACATATCAGTACAGCAAATCATAACTAAGAAATCAGTACTATCTTTTTTTTGATAAAACCATCATATTTTAAGACAAAGTGGCTTCATTGTTTATTGAAGTCATTTTTCAGTTGATCCTTTTTTGGTAAGATAAACATATTTTCTCGACAACACAATGGAAAATAATTGTTTGTTTCACCATTCGAATTGAAGCCAATGTACATGTTCAATAACAGTTCCCAGAGAGTTCACACGTTAAATATTCACACCGTTCTAAATCATATTTCAGTGTTTCCTAAGTTGTTTAATAATTGAATTACCAGCAAGTCAAATTCAAGCCAATCTACATGTTCAATAATAGATCTCAAAGAGCTCACGCGCTAAATATATGGTTATTGCTTCAATCTAACCTTAGACATGATGCTCTTCCGGTCAGCGATGACTCTTTGATGCTCCTAGTATACTTCCATGCACTTGAGCTGATAGCATTCAAAAAGCTATCCACCTTCGCCTTCAACTCCACAATTTTAACCTTCAGTAACGAGACAAAGACCTCAAAATCCTTACATGAGCTTAAGTACTCATCTGCCAACTTACTTAGTAGACCATTTCTTATGTTCTCAAAATCTAATAGACAAATATAGATCAAAGACGTGAATGAATTTTTTAGCCAACATAAAAATGTAGTCAAAAGTAAATAGAGCGTTCCTTCCAGCACAAAGCATGGATTTTCCAACACCTTGCAGGCAGAACAAAAACGAGACTTGTACATTAAAAAGATACACATGAAATAGCTGTGCCTCGCTCCGGCCACCACCACCGATAACAGTGTCATTTTCGTCACACCCCTTTTTCTCGCTCCCTCTCGGCCTTCCCATCCCCGCGCCTAGCACCACCAGCATGTGCAGCTTTACAAATCCAACTCAGCCGCTTGGGACTTTCAGATTATGAACCAGTTACCAACTATGGACTTTTTCAGTTCACGAAACCAATAACATAGTACTGAGTCTGGCAGAAAACAGAACCAGTTTATGAAATCAAAAGGAATATAAATTTCCAACCATGTGCATTCTTTCAAGCCTCCTTCAATTCCTCAACTTGAGTGACACCTAATATTTCACATGTGACTATACATGCAACCAGATAAACAAGGTAGAGCCACATGATCACACGTACTGACTCCAGCATGCTGCAAAATCAACATCAAATCAACACTAATCGAGCTCATTTCTACCTGCTGTATTTCACAAACAGCAATCTGACCAAATAATAACAATGTTCAGAATCCAGAAGGGATATTAATGGTCGACTGACTTGCGATGAGCATCTGGGACAGAGGGCTGAAGGTGGTGTTGAACACTGGACCCCTATTCTCCAAGCAACATGTCAAGCATCAGGTACCTTATTGTAACACCCCAATTTTCAATAAAAAGAAAGTTAGAGAATTCTAGAAAGCAAAATTTCAAACCAACAAAAACTTTTTAATTTGCATATAGTACCATGCATAGGACTTGTGCATTTGAGTGATATGCCATGATGATTGTTATTACTTGTACTTGATATGCTCTAAAACCCTAATGTGATCATATTAAGATCACCAACCAAATAAATCAAAGAGGGAGAAATTCCACTAAATGAAAAACCCTAAAAACCCTCACATATGCCCTATGGCATCTTAATAAATTTTGACCCTAGACCTATTTGGTCTTCACCATTAGTTGAATAATGTTATTAAACACTTATTACAACTTTGGGAATCAAAGAATCACAATTCAAATGAAATCCAAACACAAAGCTAGCTCACATATGATAATGGTCAATTTTGACAATTATAGTCTGATCACTACTTTGAGCCCTTGCCATTTAATTTTCCCAAACCAACTCTTGCTAACTCTTTGCACCATTTCAAAGTCAACATCAAGGTGAACAACTTTGGTAAAGATCACCATGCCAAAATCATCTTGGATCATGAGCAAGGCTCATCCAAAGTCACAACTTTATAACATATGCAACATTCTCCACTTAGCCATTTTGGCCAATTCTTGAAATTCTAAATTTGCACCACCACCTCAAATCCTCTCTGGTCAATTATAACTTATATCAACACTCACATTTCAAAAAGATTCACCATTTGAATATTTTCAAATTTGGAGATTTTTGCAAATTACAAAATCGGGCACTATTTGCAACTATTGCAAATAGTGATTCTGCACACCTAATCTACTCCAACTCTAATCTACCTTGTCCTCTGGTTCCCTCTAAACATAAATGGCACATAGTAACCCTAATGAGGAGTGGCTAGCTCACATGGGCATGGCATGCCGGCCATGGCGCCACCATGCCGAGCCACCCCTCCTCTCCTTCATCGCCACCCCTGCCCACCTTGTCCAACGCCGCCACCTCACTCTACTGGACCACCTAGCACCGGCCATGGTCGAGGAGAAGCTCGACAGCCGCCGGAACGCGCGCGCCCAGTGGTGGCCACGCCATGCCGACGACGTCGCGCGTGGACACCCGCGGACGTCACAGTACACGCGTCGCGCCACCACCTCGCTCTCGCCCTGGACCCGCTCTCGACGCCTTGAGCATCCACTCGCCACCTGGACGCCGCCAGACAACGCCTCGACCACGACCCGCACCCACCGCCGCCGGAGAAGGAGACCCTGCTCCGCCGCGGGCGCGACAGACCTGGAAGCAATGCGACACAACCAGGCCCTCCCCGACCAAGCTGTCGCCGCCATTCGCCTCGCCTGGACACGTAGAACACCCCTGCGCCCTCGCCTAGCTCGATAGCTCGCCGGAGAAGCCGCGCCATGGTCGCCCGCATCACTTCCCCGCAACCCTCATGCGATTCTATAAATAGGGAGTTCCCTGGACAGTAACCAAGCACACCATCTCACTCCCCACCTCTCACTGCTTCTCAACCACCACTCCACCCATCGAATCATCGCCGGAGCTGCTCCAATTTGAAGATCGATGCCGCCAGTACCCGGAGGTCGCCGCCGTCGATTGGAGCTGTTCCAGGAGGAGCCGCCGGTACCAGGAGCTTCGCCGTCGTCCACAACGTCATTGAGCATACTGCCATCCCTCGCCGGAGCCCCGGTTAGCCCTCCGACCCCCTACCCGAGCCGCCGGCGAACTTCTCTCTCGCCGGGACGACGACGAACTCGAGCCGTTCGATCTGATTCTAATCCTACGCCCCACATTGAAACTTACCGCTTCGGCGTTTAACACTCGCCGACAGGCGGGACCCTTCGTCGTGCAGCCCGCGCGGCACTGGACCGTGGCTGGGCTGGCCTTGGGCCGTTTTTAAACCTTTGAGCCCAACTAGCTTTTCCCGCCGGCCTTTTAATTCAAACTGGGTTTAATTAATTCAAATAATTTTGAATACTGCTGCCACTTTGAAATTCAATAGATTTAAATTGGCTAAACCAAATTTGATGAACTTTATATGGTTGGAAAGCTAGAGAAATTATCTACAACATGCCACTGGTCCCATGACCAGATTCTTTGTAGAATTAATGTGATAAAAATAACAACGCAGGGACTTTTCCCTATTCAAACAATTATTAAAAATCAACCAAAATAAATATTAAGTTGATTCCAACTCTAATAGCTCACATTTGACTTACACTAATTGTTTCTGCAATAAAATGGCGTGGTCACTTTGCATGATCATGCCCTAGTTTAATTAATGGATCGTTTGACTAGTTTAACTAGTTGATATTGTCCAAAACTATTAAAGTAAATTATGTGGAGTCTTATACTTCATTTAAACTTGTCTCACATGAATTCATGGGATGTTTGGACCCCTGGTTCCAAACTCTTTTATATGAATTACTTGAGATTTAAATCATATGTAGTGATATTAAATGATATGAGGTAATCTACCTCATTTAAATCATTTTCCCAAATGATGATGATGAACATTTGACTTAGGTCAATATGAGTTCATATATGATTATTTGAGGAATTAAATCTTAAGAAGATTTCAATGAGAGGAAATTATTTCTCAAGAACCCTATGGAAACTATCATTTACATATTAAATACAAAGAAGTGAATTCTATTTTTAAACCACACAACCCATGCACCCTAGTTAATTTATTTGTGTGCATAGAATAGTTTGTGTGTTATATGTGATGTATGGAATAGCCATTGAATTAGTGAGTAATTATACTCATATTCAAATTTAGACGGTAGCACCGGAGAGTACGCCGAAGAAGAAGGTTGCTACCAGGAGGAGGAGGAGGAACAAGTTTGAGAACTACCAAGGCAAGCTATTATTCTTGCAAAGTGCAAAGCCCCTTTGGGGCAAGGCACCATGATTCTTACCTTTTCTTACATGAGCCTATCCCAAGTTTTTACTTTACAAGTTTTACTTGTTTTCTAAATAAGTTACTTCTATCGTTAACTATGGTCAAAGTACAAGTTGGTTACTAGAGTAAGTGAAGTTAGCCTCTTCCAAGCAAAGCAAGATAGCACCCCTCATGATTTTGAGCTAGTGCTAATGAAATAAAACTTGACTACTCTAGATGGGAACATTGTGAATTTGAAATGAATTTGAAACCTTGGAATGATGATGCATTCCATTGAATGATTTTTGAAGGTGAATATGACCAAGAGAAGATGGTGAATTTTGATAAACAATGATGTTGGTTTGAATGCGATACCTTTCCAATTATTAAGTACCCCCACAATACCTGATTATGGGTAGGGCTTAACTGGAAGTTTATGCTTCTTAGTATGAGTTCCCTCTGAACACACGTCATAGGGGTTACGCTTGAGGCTGCCTCCGTTGTTGAGAAATGATGTGAAATTGAGGTGAATTGTACGGCCAAGCCCTGTGCAGTTCCCAGTGCTGACAGCTTGGTCTTTACCGGGAGGCCAAGCTCATGGGGAGAGGTGCTCATACTAGGATTTATAAGTGAAAGGTTATGGTTGATGATCCGCGTACTGTGCTACGATGATTCGGGGTAATCCCGACGGGTGGAATCAAATGTTGTGGCACAAGTGTGCAACCTCTGCAGAGTGTCAATCTATTCGAATAGCCGCGTCCATGGTTACGGACGGTTGGAAAGGCCATACAGTTTCCGATGTCATATCTTTGAAAATGATGTTGAAAGATGATGGTGAAATGACTTGTGGTGAATTGAATTGAAATCACCACTTGAATGGTGGGAATGACACTAATGTTCCCACTTGAGTTAGTTAGCACTTGAATAAGCTTTTCTCAAACTTTGTGAACTAAAACTAGCTTTATGCAAATAAACTAGAGCTTAGCAAACCATACTAGAATGTCTAGCACTTACATTAGTATTACTTTGCGAGTACTCAACGTACTCACGGCTTTGTCCCTGGCTATTCAAATGGCCAGAGTATGAAGAGGGACAAGAAGATGACCAACAAGACGCCTACGACAACTAAGCGCCTTCCGACGTCAAGCGTTGGCCTGTGGACTAGAGAGTCCTTGTATCTTACGCTTCCGCTATGTTGAACTATGAACTTGTGTTTGTTCGTTGATCGATAGATCAACTATTCGTGTAATATGGATCATGTGATTCCAAATTTGTAAGACTTATGGTTTGTAATGAATGATGACTGTGATACTTAACTATTATGCCTCGCAACAACATTATTCCTAGGATTGCGATGTATGACATAATAGGCATTCGGACTTAAAAATCCGGGTGTTGACAAGTTGGTATCAGAGCCATTGTTTGACCTTAGAAGACCTTAGTTAGAATGGGCGTTCTGAAAAACTTAACTTTGAAATCAAATGAAAGAAAATATTTGTGAAAATTTACTACACTCTTGTCTTTGAGACTTTGCCAAAATTTGAAGAATCATGTTCTATCTTATTTGAATCAACTTAAAATTTTGCCACACTTTGCACTCTCTAACTTACTCATCCAATTCTCTTTCAGATGGAGCCGAATGAACCCATCAACACCAAGTTTGATCAGCTTGGGAACGGAGGGAGCTTGATCTTCGAGCACGACCTCAACGCCGTCTCTAACTTCCTTGGGCGCCCACACCCCGAGTTCCACGGGGTTCAGCTGGACGACACGCCCGGAGGAGAGTTGCAGTGGGTGATCACTGCCGACTTGAGGGGCAAGATGGAGCCTCCCACTTCGGAGAGGATCCTCTTCTCCTTCCGCGAGAGCAACTGGCTCAACGGACTCGCACGTGGCCTTCAAGAGGCACTTGCGCGCCTCTGTGGACAGAACGTGGTGCGCATCCTCGCCTCTCGCTACGCCCACCTTGTGAGGCGTGATGCTGCGGGAGTGCCCATGGAGTTGCAGCCGCACCCGGAGTTGAGGCACCATGCTGAGCACCCGGACTTCATGCTCTACCGGACTCGCAGGGACCTCGACGCCACTCGCGCTTACGCGAACCAGACCCATGCTCACATCACCGAGCAGGGTGAGGCGATCAAGCTACTCAACAACAACCGCAAGAGCCTTCGCCAGCAGCGTGCCAAGAAGGACGCTACGATTCGTCGCCTTCGCGCCCGGATCGCGTCACTTGAGGCCACTGTCAAGGCCCAGGAGGATCAGATTCGTCAGCTGGAGGATGACGATGGAGGCATCGACATTCAGGGAGGAGACGCCTTCCTGAGCGACGACAACGACTTTGAGGAGGACGAGAACACCGAGGAGGAGGACTACGAGTTCCTGGAGGCAGGACCCGACGACTACGTCCCGATCGATGTCGAAGATGAGGAGTAGTTGCACTAGTCTCACTTATGTAGGTGTGAGTTGTATCCCGTCCCTTGTATCGTAGCATGAGAATGGTTCTTAAAACCATTGGAGTATGTGTGTGTTAGTTTGTACCATGTGTGGAATGAATGAATGAATGTTATGTTTGTCATGAAAAGATTACAAGTTTTCAAATAATTTTTCAAACTTAACCAAAATGAACCATAGAATGTTCCCTCTTATCTCATGATCTTCTATATCTTCAGATGGCCCCTCCAAATCGCACCAACGACGCGATGCTGCAACTGCTGCAAACCATGCTTGCCGACCGGGAAACAGAAAGAGCCGAACGCCAAGCCAACCTTGTAGCCTTGCAGAACATCGCCAACCAAGGCCATGGAAATCATGACCACCCCGGATCCAAGCTCAAGAACTTCCAATACACCAATCCCCCGGTGTTTAGCAAGACCGAGGAGCCCCTCGACGCCGACGATTGGCTCCAGACTATGGAGAACAATCTGGAGGTAGCCGGAGTGGAGGCCAACGAGAAAGTTTTGTTCGCCACTCACTATCTCGCTGGACCAGCCCGTGCTTGGTGGACAAGCACCCGTGCCATGAACGGAGGTCAATTCATGACTTGGGAGGATTTCAAACTCAAGTTCAGCAAGTACCATGTACCCCCGGGTCTTATCAAGAAGATGAGGGATGAATTCCGTGAGCTGAAACAAGGTCGCATGACGGTGGTTGAATACCGCGACAAGTTTCTCACACCGTCGAGGTATGCCCCTGACGAGACCGACACCGTTGAGAAGAGGAAGGAGAGATTCCTGAACGGACTGCATGATGAGATGCAGACTGTCCTCGTCAACATCCCCTTCGCCGACCTCGAAGCCCTTGTTGACTCCGTCATCCAGATGGAGGGCAAGTTGAACCAAGCCAATGAGAACCGCAAGCGCTGCATGGCGAATCAGAGTGGATCAAGCCACCCCCAGAAGTTTCGCCCTAGCTCAAGCGGAGGCTTCACTCCGAGAAACAACAAACCTCAGATGCAGAACTCTCGCCCCGGTTATCAGAACCGGAGTGGAGGAAACTCCAAGCCAGGAGGCTACAACAACAACTACTACTACAACCGCGCTCCACCCCGAGCCCCTAACAACAACAACAACAACACCAACACCGCTCCCAGAACCGGAAGCAATGTCGTTCCCGTTGCGAACAAGCAGGACAAGACCACCATCACTTGTTATGAGTGTGGTGTAGTGGGGCACTACTCCAACGAGTGTCCCAAGCATCTTGCCAAGCTCGCCGGCAACACCGCTGCACCTGCTCAGCAGCAACGCCGTGTCTCCACCGGCAAGAAGTTCGCCCCCTACAACCCCAATAACCGCAACGGCCGCCTCTACCACATGAACGCCGAAGAAGCCCAGGAAGCACCGGATGTTGTACTCGGGTATGTTCTCTCGTCAACCACATCCCCGCCGTAGTGTTGTTTGATTCCGGAGCATCTCATTCTTTTGTTACCAAAGACTTTGCATCAACAAGTAAAATTCAACCCCTCAGTTTGAAGCATGTTATGATAGTTCAAATCCCCGGATCAACCACCAAAGCCAGAAAATTTTGCAAAAATGTACCAATCAAAATCCATGATGTAGATTTCTATGCCAATCTAATCATACTTGGAACCAAAGGTTTGGAAGTTGTCCTAGGAATGGACTGGATGTCAAAACACAATGGATTGATAGACTGTGCCAAGAAAGCCATAACCATGACTAGCAGCACCGGTATCGTAGTAGAGCACGTCTCGGAAAAATTACCCAGAAAATTCACCCGCAACCAAAGTGTATCCAAGCCAACTCGGATCAAATCGGGGTCGTTTGTCGCTACCCCGATGTGTTTCCGGATGATCTACCCGGTATGCCCCCGGATAGGGATATCGAGTTTATCATCGAGTTAATCCCCGGAACTCGGACCCATAGCCCAGAGAGCTTACAGCATGAACGCAACCGAGCTTGTGGAGCTGAAGAAGCAAATAGATGATATGTTGGCCAAGGGTCTGATTAGACCAAGTGCATCCCCCTGGAGATCCCCCGTCTTGTTTGTGGACAAGAAAGATGGTGCAAATCGTTTATGCACGGACTATCGTAAGCTTAACGATGTCACCATCAAAAACAAATACCCCCTACCCAAGATAGAAGACTTGTTCGATCAACTCACCGGATCCAGAGTTTTCTCCAAGATAGATCTTAGAACTGGATATCATCAGCTAAAGATCCGAGCCACCGACATTCCAAAAACTGCCTTTACCACCAGATATGGGTTGTATGAGTACAACGTCATGTCGTTTGGACTGACCAATGCCCCCGCTTATTTCATGAATCTCATGAATAAGATCTTCATAAACTTTTTGGACAAGTTTGTCGTTGTTTTCATCGATGACATTCTCGTCTACTCCAAGTCCGAAGAGGAACATGAACAACATTTGGAGATTGTCCTAGAAACCCTTAGACAGCACAAGTTATATGCCAAGTTTAGCAAGTGTGAGTTTTGGTTGGAAGAAGTTGGATTCCTGGGACACATCTTGTCTGCAGGAGGAATTGCCGTAGATCCCGCCAAGATCAAAACTGTTATGGAATGGCAAGCCCCAACCACACAAACCGAGGTCCGCACTTTTCTTGGATTAGCCGGATACTACCGCAGATTTGTAGAAGGTTTTTCGAGCATCGCTCGACTAATGACCCAATTGCTGAAAAAGGACAGAAAGTTTGAGTGGACCGATAAATGCGAAGAGAGCTTTCAACAGCTCAAGAGTAGACTGACAACAGCCCCAATCCTGATCATGCCAGATATCGCAAAGCCCTTTGACGTATATTGCGACGCCTCCAAGACTGGACTTGGATGCGTGCTTATGCAAGAAGGCAAGGTTGTATCCTACCTTTCAAGACAACTCAAGCAACATGAACAGAACTACCCAACCCATGACCTCGAGCTTGCAGCCGTGGTCTTAGCCTTGAAAGTTTGGCGTCATTACCTCATGGGTAATCGATGCGAGATCTACTCCGACCACAAAAGCCTCAAATATATATTCACCCAGAAGGAGCTAAACATGCGACAACGCCGATGGATCGAATTGATCAAAGATTACGACATGGAGATTCACTACCACCCCGGCAAGGCCAATGTGGTAGCGGATGCTTTGAGTCGATCGCCGTGTCGCTTGAACTCCATGCTCGCAACCGAACAGCCCAGCTTGCATCAAGAGTTTGAACAGTTCAGACTTGAACTTGTTAGTGAAGGATTCCTAGCCAGCATAGAACTGCAACCCACCTTGGTTGGTCAAATCAAGGAAGCCCAGAAAGACAACGCTAGCATTGACGGGATCAAGAAACAGATAGCCGCAGGAAAAGCCCCCAGATTCACCGTAGACGAAGCCGGAATTCTTTGGTACAAAGAACGTCTCTGCGTACCATCGGACTCTGACTTGAAACAAGTCATCCTGCAAGAAGCCCATGACACCCTGTATTCAATCCACCCCGGAGGTACCAAGATGTACCAGGACCTAAAAGAACAATTCTGGTGGCACGGAATGAAGAGAGAGATCGGTAGCTATATCGCCAAGTGTGACATCTGTCAGAGAGTCAAGGCAGAACATCAACGACCCGCCGGACTGTTACAGCCACTCCAGATTCCAGAATGGAAATGGGACTCCGTAGGAATGGACTTTATCACCGGACTGCCCAAATCCAGCAAAGGCAATGATTCAATATGGGTAGTTGTCGATAGATTGACCAAAGTCGCCCATTTCATCGCCGTCAAAACCACCTATCAAGGCCCAAAGCTAGCTGAACTTTACATCTCCAGAATAGCCGCCCTGCACGGAACCCCCAAATCGATAGTGTCAGATAGAGGATCACAGTTCACCTCAAGGTTCTGGCAGAAAGTGCATGAAGGACTAGGCACTCGCCTAAATTTCAGCACCGCCTATCACCCTCAGACCGACGGACAGACTGAGAGAGTAAACCAGATACTGGAAGACATGCTTAGAGCATGCGTACTGGAATACGGATCCAAGGGGGAAGACTGCCTGCCTTACGCAGAATTCTCTTACAACAATAGCTATCAAGCCAGCCTACAGATGGCCCCCTTTGAAGCCTTGTACGGAAGGAAATGCCGCACACCCCTAAACTGGTCGGAAGTCGGAGAGAGCCAAGTTTTTGGCCCAGATGTTCTTCGTGAAGCCGAAGAGAAAGTACACCAGATCCGCGAGTACCTCAAGACGGCGCAATCAAGACAGAAGAGCTACGCCGACAAGAGACGTCGGGAGATGACCTTCGAGATCGGAGACTTCGTCTATCTCAAGGTATCCCCCTTGAAAGGAATGCAGAGATTCCAACTGAAAGGAAAGCTTGCACCCCGCTATGTCGAACCTTTCAAAGTCCTCAGCCGCCGAGGAGAAGTATCCAATCAACTGGAGCTACCGGAAGAGATGTCAGCTGTGCATGACGTGTTTCACATCTCACTCCTCCGGAAATGCCTTGAAGTCCCCGAGAAGACTGAAGTGTTCAAGAACATCGATCACCGATCGGTGGATATCAACAAGGATCTGACTTACCGTGAAGTGCCGATTCGCATCCTGGAGGAAGCTTACCGAACCACCCGCACCCGAAGCATCAAGTTTCTGAAGATCCAATGGAGCAATCATACCGAGGATGAAGCCACATGGGAACGCGAAGACTTCATGAAGAAGGAGTACCCAGATCTCTTTAGTACCTAACTTTCTTTTCGATCTCGGAACGAGATCTTTTGTAAGGGGGAAGGGTTTGTAACACCCCAATTTTCAATAAAAAGAAAGTTAGAGAATTCCAGAAAGCAAAATTTCAAACCAACAAAAACTTTTTAATTTGCATATAGTACCATGCATAGGACTTGTGCATTTGAGTGATATGCCATGATGATTGTTATTACTTGTATTTGATATGCTCTAAAACCCTAATGTGATCATATTAAGATCACCAACCAAATAAATCAAAGAGGGAGAAATTCCACTAAATGAAAAACCCTAAAAACCCTCACATATGCCCTATGGCATTTTTATAAATTTTGACCCTAGACCTATTTGGTCTTCACCATTAGTTGAATAATGTTATTAAACACTTATTACAACTTTGGGAATCAAAGAATCACAATTCAAATGAAATCCAAACACAAAGCTAGCTCACATATGAATTATGATAATGGTCAATTTTGACAATTATAGTCTGATCACTACTTTGAGCCCTTGCCATTCAATTTTCCCAAACCAACTCTTGCTAACTCTTTGCACCATTTCAAAGTCAACATCAAGGTGAACAACTTTGGTAAAGATCACCATGCCAAAATCATCTTGGATCATGAGCAAGGCTCATCCAAAGTCACAACTTTATAACATATGCAACATTCTCCACTCAGCCATTTTGGCCAATTCTTGAAATTCTAAATTTCCACCACCACCTCAAATCCTCTCTGGTCAATTATAACTTATATCAACACTCACATTTCAAAAATATTCACCATTTGAATATTTTCAAATTTGGAGATTTTTGCAAATTACAAAATCGGGCACTATTTGCAACTATTGCAAATAGTGATTCTACACACCTAATCTACTCCAACTCTAATCTACCTTGTCCCCTGGTTCCCTCTAAACATAAATGGCACATAGTAACCCTAATGAGGAGTGGCTAGCTCACATGGGCATGGCATGCCGGCCATGGCGCCACCATGCCGAGCCACCCCTCCTCTCCTTCATCGCCACCCCTGCCCACCTTGTCCAACGCCGCCACCTCACTCTACTGGACCACCTAGCACCGGCCATGGTCGAGGAGAAGCTCGACAGCCGCCGGAACGCACGCGCCCAGTGGTGGCCACGCCATGCCGACGACGTCGCGCGTGGACACCCGCGGACGTCACAGTACACGCGCCGCGCCACCACCTCGCTCTCGCCCTGGACCCGCTCTCGACGCCTTGAGCATCCACTCGCCACCTGGACGCCGCCAGACAACGCCTCGACCACGACCCGCACCCACCGCCGCCGGAGAAGGAGACCCTGCTCCACCGCGGGCGCGACAGACCTGGAAGCAATGCGACACAACCAGGCCCTCCCCGACCAAGCTGTCGCCGCCATTCGCCTCGCCTGGACACGTAGAACACCCCTGCGCCCTCGCCTAGCTCGATAGCTCGCCGGAGAAGCCGCGCCATGGTCGCCCGCATCACTGCCCCGCAACCCTCATGCGATTCTATAAATAGGGAGTTCCCTGGACAGAACCAAGCACACCATCTCACTCCCCACCTCTCACTGCTTCTCAACCACCACTCCACCCATCGAATCATCGCCGGAGCTGCTCCAATTTGAAGATCGACGCTGCCAGTACCCGGAGGTCGCCGCCGTCGATTGGAGCTGTTCCAGGAGGAGCCGCTGGTACCAGGAGCTTCGCCGTCGTCCACAACGTCATCGAGCATACTGCCATCCCTCGCTGGAGCCCTGGTTAGCCCTCCGACCCCCTACCTGAGCCGCCGGCGAACTTCTCTCTCGCCGGGGACGACGACGAACTCGAGCCGTTCGATCTGATTCTAATCCTACGCCCCACATTGAAACTTACCGCTTCGGCGTTTAACACTCGCTGACAGGCGGGACCCTCTGTCAGGCAGCCCGCGCGGCACTGGACCGTGGCTGGGCTGGCCTTGGGCCGTTTTTAAACCTTTGAGCCCAACTAGCTTTTCCCGCCGGCCTTTTTATTCAAACTGGGTTTAATTAATTCAAATAATTTTGAATACTGCTGCCACTTTGAAATTCAATAGATTTAAATTGGCTAAACCAAATTTGATGAACTTTATATGGTTGGAAAGCTAGAGAAATTATCTACAACATGCCATTGGTCCCATGACCAGATTCTTTGTAGAATTAATGTGATAAAAATAACAAGGCAGGGACTTTTCCCTATTCAAACAATTATTAAAAATCAACCAAAATAGATATTAAGTTGATTCCAACTCTAATAGCTCACATTTGACTTACACTAATTGTTTCTGCAATAAAATGGTGTGGTCACTTTGCATGATCATGCCCTAGTTTAATTAATGGATCATTTGACTAGTTTAACTAGTTGATATTATCCAAAACTATTAAAGTAAATTATGTGGAGTCTTATACTTCATTTAAACTTGTCTCACATGAATTCATGGGATGTTTGGACCCCTGGTTCCAAACTCTCTTATATGAATTACTTGAGATTTAAATCATATGTAGTGATATTAAATGATATGAGGTGATCTACCTCATTTAAATCATTTTCCCAAATGATGATGATGAACATTTGACTTAGGTCAATATGAGTTCATATATGATTATTTGAGGAATTAAATCTTAAGAAGATTTCAATGAGAGGAAATTATTTCTCAAGAACCCTATGGAAACTATCATTTACATATTAAATACAAAGAAGTGAATTCTATTTTTAAACCACACAACCCATGCACCCTAGTTAATTTATTTGTGTGCATAGAATAATTTGTGTGTTATATGTGATGTATGGAATAGCCATTGAATTAGTGAGTAATTATACTCATATTCAAATTTAGACGGTAGCACCGGAGAGTACGCCGAAGAAGAAGGTTGCTACCAGGACGAGGAGGAGGAACAGTTTGAGAACTACCAAGGCAAGCTATTATTCTTGCAAAGTGCAAAGCCCCTTTGGGGCAAGGCACCATGATTCTTACCTTTTCTTACATGAGCCTATCCCAAGTTTTTACTTTACAAGTTTTACTTGTTTTCTAAATAAGTTACTTCTATCGTTAACTATGGTCAAAGTACAAGTTGGTTACTAGAGTAAGTGAAGTTAGCCTCTTCCAAGCAAAGCAAGATAGCACCCCTCATGATTTAGAGCTAGTGCTAATGAAATAAAACTTGACTACTCTAGATGGGAACATTGTGAATTTGAAATGAATTTGAAACCTTGGAATGATGATGCATTCCATTGAATGATTTTTGAAGGTGAATATGACCAAGAGAAGATGGTGAATTTTGATAAACAATGATGTTGGTTTGAATGCGATACCTTTCCAATTATTAAGTACCCCCACAATACCTGATTATGGGTAGGGCTTAACTGGAAGTTTATGCATCTTAGTATTGGTTCCCTCTGAACACACGTCATAGGGGTTACGCTTGAGGCTGCCTCCGTTGTTGAGAAATGATGTGAAATTGAGGTGAATTGTATGGCCAAGCCCTGTGCAGTTCCCAGGTTGACAGTTGGTCTTCATTGGGAGGCCAAGCTCATGGGGAGAGGTGCTCATACTAGGATTTATAAGTGAAAGGTTATGGTCGATGATCCGCGTACTGTGCTACGATGATTCGGGGTAATCCCGACGGGTGGAATCAAATGTTGTGGCACAAGTGTGCAACCTCTGCAGAGTGTCAATCTATTCGAATAGCCGCGTCCACGGTTACGGATGGTTGGAAAGGCCATACAGTTTCCGATGTCATATCTTTGAAAATGATGTTGAAAGATGATGGTGAAATGACTTGTGGTGAATTGAATTGAAATCACCACTTGAATGGTGGGAATGACACTAATGTTCCCACTTGAGTTTGTTAGCACTTGAATAAGCTTTTCTCAAACTTTGTGAACTAAAACTAGCTTTATGCAAATAAACTAGAGCTTAGCAAACCATACTAGAATGTCTAGCACTTACATTAGTATTACTTTGCGAGTACTCAACGTACTCACGGCTTTGTCCCTGGCTATTCAAATGGCCAGAGTATGAAGAGGGACAAGAAGATGACCAACAGGACGCCTACGACAACTAAGCGCCTTCCGACGTCAAGCGTTGGCCTGTGGACTAGAGAGTCCTTGTATCTTACGCTTCCGTTATGTTGAACTATGAACTTGTGTTTGTTCGTTGATCGATAGATCAACTATTCGTGTAATATGGATCATGTGATTCCAAATTTATAAGACTTATGGTTTGTAATGAATGATGACTGTGATACTTAACTATTATGCCTCGCAACAACATTATTCCTGGGATTGCGATGTATGACATAATAGGCATTCGGACTTAAAAATCCGGGTGTTGACACTTATCCTTGAAGCGACCACCTCCCGTAAAGTCGCAGCAAACAAATCCACCGAAATCTCCCATCCCTGATCACTGGGAGGAGTCAAAGAAAATCCCACCGTGAATCCACTACCTCTGTCGTATATGACACTCTCCCATCCAAGATGTGGTTTTACTTATCATGAAACTCCTATTAGCACCTCACGAACAACAATCACACCATTCAACAACTAATTGCTAGATCGATAACATATGCATAATGATCAGGCTACTATTAGAATACTGCGGGGAATAATAGATGGATTCAGACCTTGAACCCCATGAGGCACAGCGACGCCTTCTGTCCAGGCACGATGCACATGGGCCCAGCAGCCTCCGCGACCGCTTCCTTGGCGAGCCCCACCTCCATCGTATCTGGATGCTGCAGAGAGGGATCAAAATCAGGCCTCCGTCCCACCCAGCAACCAGACCAGACCAAACCATCCTACCGTAAATTGAACCAGGCTACCAGACGCGGACAGCGGGTGCGTTGTGGATACAGGGGACGTTGGGGGAATCGAACGGAGCCGATGGCCATCGCCGGCGAGGTGCGTGCGGTAGGAGGCGGCGGCGGTGGGCGACGACAGCTCTTCACTTAGAAGATGCCGTCACTGCCGCCGCCGCGCCTGGCCCGATCTTCAGCTCGCGAGGGTTTGCGGTAGGAGGCATCGTCGGCAGGCCGACCCAACTCTTTGGAGGAGAATGAGCGCTAGGGTTTGCCGTTTTCTGAGACTGGGCTTGGCCCATTTGTGCGCGTGCGGGGCACAACGAAAGACGACGAAAGGTTTGACGTATTGGGATTTGGCAGAATAAGGAACAATGTTCCTTCTTTTTAAGTAGTGTAGATAACGTTATTCAGTGGATGCGGTATTATACTACCAAAATTAAATAAAATCGAGCTGTACTACTGTCCATCGATCTAAAAAATAAGTCACCGTCGGGCTTGCACCTGACACCCATACAACATCCATACAGCCAATGTACTACTGGAGTATATGATATGATGCCCAGAAAAAATAAACATGTGCAAATTAAATCATGTCATACGAGTGATCAATATATGTGTGCCGGTCACCCAAGTTAAGCACTTGGATTTATCATTATTATCTTGTCAATGTTCATCCTTGAAGTCTACATGCACATGTTTCTTGATTTTCAGTTTTCCCGTTCTATATATCCAAGAAGAGGCGTCCCATCAAGCAGTTGCTGTCTAATCATCATTTGCAGTTTTCCACTTGATCATAACGCGTTGCGTGCGATGCCCATGCCTGTATGCACTTCGCGGTGATTCACGGAAGGAGATATAAGCAGAAGGGCAGCTGCTGGTAGTTTGATCCAACTCCAACGGAGCTGCTGGTGATGTTCGATCGTCTCAATTACTTCGATGATGACCTGGAGCTGGATATCGTTTAAAGTCCACTTATCCGCGTTACGGAAGAGATAATTGAACCAAAGAACATCAACTTCAACGCTGGAAAAATGTGTCCATAAACTTGCAAAATATAAAAATTGATTCATTAACTTCGCTTGTGGGTCAACTTAGTGTTGGAATATTAACCAGTTTTCAGATGAGTTTAATTAGTGAAAACAACATACTCCCTTCGTCCTGGTTTATAGAATATGCGCATATACCAAAATCATTAATTTGACTAATATAATAAACTGTATAACACGAAAATTATATTATAAAGAGTAGAACATCTAAACTTTCTAATGATATATGTTTTGTAATATACCTTGTGTTATGTTGATCAAATTATAACCTAGAGATACGTACAAAACTTATGAACCGGGACAGAGGAAGTAGAAATGCACACAATAAACCTAATCAGATTTCATTAACTATTCATAAGTATTAACACGGTTACGTCGGTAGAACCCAACCAAATGTGGGTAGAGGTGCGGAGACCACACATAAACTCAAAGATGGGGACCGAACCGCAAGAAGATTGATGGGGGCAGCAGTGGCAAGGAAACAACAAATAGATCCTACGTGTCGAACCCCTTCTGAACCCACAAACCAAATCGAGTCCCCGACACCAGGAAAAGCGAACCACATCACCACCTACAGCTCATGTGCCCTAACTGCTCATGCGGGGCGAGATGAAACATTAGAAAAATGCCCCTACCCACGCCGACTCTATCAGAACAGAAATTTACAATATCTCATTGTGGGGGGATATAAAGGGCGGACTCTCACCGTCTAGTGGAGGTGACGGCGGGCTGAAAGGATAAGAATATTAAATCTCACCGTCTACATTTGGTCGAATAGGGAGAGGTGCACGAAATTGCTAGAGAAAAAGTGAGGAGGCTGTTTTCTGGCAAAGAAATCTTGAGTTTTTTTTTTGTCAAGCAGTTCTCTAATTTTAAATATTTTGCCAAAAAAATACATAGATAGGCGAGACCATCACGTGTGTGTGTGTGTGGGCATGCCTACTCTTCAAGACCGTTGTGTGAATGTTTTCCCCAAATCTTAGCGCGCCGCATGTGACGATACTACTCCGGTCTATGCTATGTAAATATTCTCTAGATAAATATTATTTCATTGTTTATACTTGAATTTTATACTTCTATGCACCTCCTACTATAGAACCATAATCCTAACTAGCTTATTTATATCATCATCGTGAAACATACAAAAATATGACTAAATATTGATTATGGTTTGTGGTGTACATTCCAAATGCCTATCATTGGAAAGTATAGTTGATTTGTAAATAAATTCACATAATTTTTTCCTTTTCGACACATTTCCCCTTAAATATCTTTAGACTTAAAGTTGAGTAAACAAAAAAATGAATTAGTTGTGTGCCACACTGGTTTAATTGTGACAGTTTCATGTAAATATATCTATCTGCAAATGAGCATGCCATTTTGTGTGTAATTTAAAATATTACTCATAGTAGTGACATTTAAAGAGTCTTCTCTATAAAATATCTTGATAGAAATGTCCAGTGTATGCACGTGATTCAACACTTGGCATGATGCTCTATTGATATTCTTCTATTTAAATGTGTTTTACATGTTCCAATGGATTCAATGAATTGATAATATGTGTGAAGTTCTAGTTAGACTGGTACAAAAACCAAGCACTACAGCGGGCTCGGGTAATAATTTTCTGCCCGAAACTCTAAGAAGACTGGCCAGTTGGCAGACCCATCACGCTTAAAAGTTAAAACCAGCGATCGGTGCTCTTGGTTTGTGCACATCGAGTACTACCGGGTGAGTTTTTTTTTTTTGTTGAGAGAATGTGGTACTTTATTAATCAAGAAACATCATTACAAAGTTCATCCCGAATGAGTATCGGGACAACACCAACTGAAATACTACAAATAAAAGATTCGGTGTATCGAGCCAATTTATGTGCTACCACATTCGTTTTACGACTAGAAAAGCTGAAACAACAGGACTCGAAGTCCGTCGCCATGACTCTGATATCGGCGATCACCGTTCCCAAGTCCGATCAATCCTGAACCTGGGATGTTAGACGCTGGATCATAGATAAGCAATCTGATACCAGAGCCACCCTGGCCACTCCATGCTCCTTGGCCACCATGAGCGCCCTCCTCGCAGCAAGGGCCTCGGCAAGCTCCGGCCTCGGGAAAATATCCAACCTCTCCCTCGCACATAGAACAAACCTGTCGTCGTGGTCTCGGAACAACGCCCCCCCCCCCCCCCCCAGCCCATGCGACACTCGGTAGGGAACAAGGCAGTGTCAACATTGACACATATGATACCTGGTGGTGGTGGTTTCCATCGGGGCCTCGAGGCCACCTGAGAACTCCTGGATGTTCTCGAGGCTTTGAAGAGGTGAGTGGCGATCATGTCCACATAAACCAGCACCTTGGATGCTACCCTCGACGGATGCATGCTCACCTCATTGTTCCTGATGTCGTTGCGAGCCTGCCAAATATGCCAGCAGGTAACGGCGAGGACCGTAGCAGCGGTGCTGTTCTCCCGCCGCAGGAAGTCGAAGACCCATTGTTTCGAGTGTGTTAGGTCTTTCCGAAGCAGCTTCAGAGGGAATACTTCCTTTACCTTAGCCCAGACCGTCCGCGCAAAGGGGCACAACAAGAAAAGATGCTCCACTCTCTCATGTTGGCTACAGAACACTCAAAGACCATCAGCAGGGATGTGCCGTCGCTGCAGCTGATGTCCAGTAGGGAGGCAGTCATGGATAAAACGCCATAGGACAAATTTCATCTTCCCTGGCTCTTGGATGGACCAGACAACCTTCCAGTTCGTCTCCTCGGTACCCCTGTCCGAGCTAGCTCCCCAGCCCGCATTGCCTTGGTGATCAAAGAAGGGCGCCGTTCTGGCCAAATTATAGGATGATTTGACAGTATAGGTTCCAAACATGTCATAAGGCCATGAGACAAAATCAGCGCCGTCTCGACGACTAATAGGAATATTGAGTATAATATTCGCGAGCTCCTCGTGGAAGAAGGCTCGCACAGTGTCCACTTCCCAGCATGTACCTTCTTCATTCAACAGGTACCGCACCCTGGCGCTGTCAGGGATCGGTGACAACGACATGAAGGTGCCCTTCGGACTATGGGGGATCCAATTGTCCTTCGTGATATTTCTGCTGTCATCATTGCCGATACACCATTTTATGCCTCTCACCAGTAGCTCACGACCATGAAAAATCGATCGCCAGGTGAACGAGGAGGACCTTCGCTTCTCCGCAGCCAAGAAATATGAATGTGGGTAGTAACGTCCTTTGAGGACCCTCGCGTAGAGAGATGAAGGTTCAGAGAGTAGCCTCCAACATTGCTTTCCCAAGATGGCCTGGTTAAAGAGAACAAAGTCGAAACCCAAACCCCCAAGAGACTTTGGTGAAGACAGCCACTCCCAAGATTTCCAATGCATTTTCTTGCATCCATCCTCAAAACCCCACCAATGATCTGCGATACTTGACCTCATCTTGTCAGAGTTTGCAATGGGAATCTGAGAACAACTCATGACATGGTTCGGAATGGACTGAGCAACCGATTTTAGCCAGACCTCCTTACCCGCACGCTAAAGATGTCGCCCCGCGATGCTAGTAACACACTGCCACACCCTCTCCGAGAGGAACTTGAAGGATGATGTAGCTGCCCTAGCAATTTCCATGGGCAACCCCAGATAACAGTCACGAAGCACCTCATTGGTGACTTCCAAAGAATTCTTCACCCGATCTTGATGCTATCATGATATTTGTTCCCAAAAAACACCGAGGATTTCTGCAGATTAACTCACTGACCAGAAGCCCCACGGTATGTATCAAGAACCTCTTTCAGTGTTTCAACACTTCGACTGTGACTCCGTGCAAAGAAGATACTGTCATACGCGAAGAGCAAGTGTGATATAGAAGGGCCTTGTTGTCCATTTTTTAGACCTTGTAGCTCACCAAGACCCTCCTTCTTCTGCAGTAAACGGGATAAACCCTCTGTGCGCAGAAGAATCAAATAAGAACTAATAGGATCCCCTTGTCGAATACCCCGCAATGGCACCACCGGGGATGTGAGATCACCATTAACCTTCACCGCATATCTAGCTGAGGTAACACATCTCATAACCGAGTTCACCCAATCAGCATCGAAGCCCAATTTAGAGAGACACGCATGAAGATATTCCCATTCGATACGGTCGTATGCTTTCAGCATATCAACTTTGAGGGCAAAGAACGGTCTCTTGCTTTTCTGTCGCCTCACAGTATGGAAGCACTCATAGGCGATGAGTGCACTATCAGTGATGAGCCAACCAGGAACAAAAGCACTCTGGTATTCTGAGATAATGTCTGGTAAGAGGAGCTTCAATCTATTGGCTACAAGTTTGGAGGCAATCTTACAAGACATTACACAGACTAATCGGTCTAAAGTTATACAAATATTTTGCATTAGTTACCTTGGGGATAAGCATAATAACCGAGTCACAGAAACCCTCTGGTATGTCAGCACCACCCAAGAAACTCCGAACAACATTACATACATCATTTTCAACAAGGTCCCAGTGTACTTGATAGAACATGGCGGGAAAACCATCCGGGCCAGGTGCCTTAGTGGGACCCATCTGGAAAAGAGTTGTTTTAATCTCATCATTCAAGTACTCCTTGGACAGACTAGCATTCATCTGGTCATCAAGCTTTAGTGGTATCGCATCCAAAACTGTATCCATGGACACCACAGGTTCGGAGCTGAACAGGTCCTCATAGAAGTGATGGACCAGACCCTTGATTTCGGTTTGATCCTAACACACCTCACACACCGAGCCATCCACCCTGATCAAAGCAGAAATGCAGTTCGTCTATTTTCTAGCTGTTGCTTTTGAATGGAAGAATGCAGCATTACGGTCTCCCTCCCGGAGCCAATCCACACGAGATCTTTGACGAGCCATTATCTCTTCCCTCTCAAACATCTTACACAGCTGGCGCTCCACCTGCTTCTCCTCGGCAATGCCTGCATCCGAGATGGAAACACTCCGAAGTGAGCGCAGAACTCGCTCCAAGCGATTGATCTCCCGCCGCACCGACCCAAACAAAGTCTTGCTCGTGAGTTCGTCTTCAGCACCGACTGGTTTCCAGTTCGTAGAAACACACAACCTGTATCTTGACGACATCATGGATTTAAACGTGAAGTCGTGAATGTTGATTCCTTGATGAAGACGGAAATCAGAGTAATTGGTTCCATAGATGAATATCCATGGGCTAAAATTTTGAATTCACTCAACTAGTGTTGTTAACTATTGCAAGTGTTGGTGTGGCCAGCGCCTTCTGCTGAGCCTCTTGCCTAATGGAATCATACGCTCCAGCTAAAAAAACTGTTGTCCCATGCTCATTTGCTCGTTTTACGTGAGCTCCTTTCACGGAGTATTTTTCCTCCTTTCAAAATCAAAAAAACGTTTGCCTGCTTAAACCATTATTTTTGTAACGGGGCCATTTGACAAGCTCTCGTCAATTTTGTCTATTCAAGCTATATATACCCATTTTTTGACGGGCTTGCCATTTTTTCCCTCCTGTGCAGGATGCGGAGAGGGCGGAGCTCCTTGCGTGCCGTCGGGTGATTCTTCTGGCAAAGGAATCAGGGGTTGTGAATGTGGTTTTGGAAACTGATTGCTTGGGAGGAGTGGCTAAGTTAGGAAGAAAGAACCTGGACCGATCGATCGACGGACCATTGGTGGAGGAAGTAAAGAGTCTCTTGCAGGGGTTCGATGATTATAGGGTTTATCATGTGCGCCGTGCTTGTAATAGGGCGGCACATTTATTAGCTAAAAATGGTGGCGATAATAAGCTTTGTAAGAACTGGTTTGGGGTCCCTCTGGGGTATCTTGTAGACTCTCTGGCTTTTGATTTGCCCAACATTTAATGAAATCGCAGCTCATTTGATCTCAAAAAAAGATCGTCTTTGGCGGTTTTGGCCGGTGATTTGGACCTTGTTTATTTATGGTTTGGATCCAGCAGATGATGGAGTGGTAATCACCTAGTAGTAGTTGCTGTTAGTTGCAACGTTGAGGCTCGTGAACTCCATTACTCCAATGAACATATGCCGCCTTCAATGCTCTAGCTAGTCTCATGATTGAGTTGAACACGACGACTACTACCAAAATTTATGGAGCTGAACTAGTGATGGGCATTGCATTTTTCTCTCCCTCCCGTGATGCCACCACTTGGGCGACACCCGAGGCTCCCTACCAATCCCTAGCTAACTTCTCCTCCAGCTGATCCCATGGTTGTTGGTGGCGGTGGCAGTGGTGGAACCCGTCTCGCCAAAGGGCAGAGGGCCGAGGAGGCACGAGGCGGTGATGCCTCGGAGCGGAGAGGCGTGGTGGCAAGCGTGTGCAGAGGGTGGTGGTGGAGGGGAAGGCGCGGTGATGGAGGTGTTGGAGGTGTGCGGATCGGGTGAGGGAAACCTCGGCGATGCCATCTGAGGCGTTGCTACCATAGCGAGCGACGAAGGAAGTGGGCATGCCCTCGATCTGATCTAGGCCGATAGGTCGATGGAAACTGCCTGCATGCCTATATGGGTTGCTATCCGAGATGGTGGTGGTGCGGACCTCTGGGTATGTCACCTGATCCATCTTGGTCAGCACCAGTCAGGTTCATCTTCTCCTCTACGCCGGTATGTTGGGTGGGGGTTACTGGCTCGAAATAAAGGTACGGTTCTAGGGTTTCTCTTGCACCAAGACGAAGATCTTCTTGATGTTTGTCCTCCTTGATATGGTCCGAGTGTCTGGTTCTGGAATGCTCCATCGGCGAACTCCTATGGGCACCACATGCCTAAAGATTGCTGGCAGATGGGATTCAACCGTGCGCACCCATGTTTTCTGGACGGAACGACGCGAATCTCTAATATCTATCTCCATCATGGGACATGTCTTTTTCGTTCCATGCTGAAGTCAGAGACGGAGAATGTCATAGAAGTGAAGATCTGAGGACTAGGTGTTGTGGTTCGAGTGTTTCTAGCGATGGTGAATTTGTTCGTGTTTCGGGACTCGTAGAAGTGTCATGCAAGTGGGGACCATAGCACAACACAAGTTCAAATTCTTACCTTTCAGGTGAATGGCCTTAATTTGTTGTGACTAGCAATGCCCTTGTTGAAGCCATTGTTTTGAGAGAGTGGACATTCTTCAGGGTGAAAATCTATGATCTATGATCGAACGACAACGACATTTGTGCAAAGTTCCCTTCTTGAAGGCGTTGTTTTTGGAGAATTTGGACTTCAGATATTATTTTTGGTAGTGTTTGTACTGCTGCTACAAGGACTAGATCCTATAGCAGGACTTTTCTATGTTAGCTTCCTTTTCTTTTATTTTTGAATGTTTGCATTCGTAGTACCATTAGGGTATTACATTGTTGCAGGCTGAATGCAATTTATATCTTCGCAATATTAATATATTTCCTTTATCGAAGAAAAATCGATGGGCAGCCTAGAGGTTCTCCTCCGAGCAAAAAGATGCTCCTTTGATCCACGTGTTTTATTTATCTTGTTTATGGCTTCATATTCAATCTTCTGACGGAAGGGTGCCACCGGAAGGAAACCGAAGGGCGGAAACGCTGCCAGGATCGCCTCCAGCCTCCTCTGGTGCAGTCATCATCAATATCTCCATCAACACCTACAACAACATCCTCCATCTCCCTATTATAATCGATCTCTTGTCAAACATCGTGATGCAATCTATTGTTTTCCCATGAACAATTGTGTCTCTATGTCTAGTTTTGAGTAGTGAATTGTTTATAAAAATTGTGAGATGGATCATTTATGGTTGCATACAAGTTTTTTATCTTCTATGATGGTATTATGTACTGATGTATGAGTGAACACACATATTGGGAGATGCATAAGTTGTAACCATTCCATGTTGATAGGAGAAGGGATGGAGGAGTGATAGAAACCAGACCCTAAGTCTTAAATATGCATATTGTACTAATTCATGGTTAATCAACGGAAAATAAGATAATGGGAACCTTAGAACTTTATGCCGTGGTTGGACTTTATGTCTAACAACTCCTATATTTGCGCATGATAATAGCCTTAGGATCAATCACTAGCGGTGTAACTGCGTATGGATTTGACTACACCTATTTATGACTCCTCCCTAGAATAAACTATAGAGTATATTTATTTATGCAAGATAGATTTGATGGTTGGGAATGTTGATGCCACACACATGGCTTTAATTAACTCCATTAGACGGGGTAGGGGGTTTTAATCATCGAATTCTTTATGCTTTATGATATTTAGTACTCATGCATCTTGATGGTATTAAATTATGGCATTCACTAATTGTGACAAACAAAGGAATGAAGTAAGCAATTTTCCTAAGCACTTGCTCCATTGAGTTACATTCTCTCTACTTTACTTTCCTTTACTTTTGGGCACTAGTTTTAATTTCTGCATTTGCTTTCAGCGCTTTAGAGTTTTACTTTACAATTTTCTAGTTACAAGTTAAAAGCATCTTACACCTTGCAGATTATTGCATTGCACAAAAGGCCATATAAGTGGGTTATAGGGCTTTGGATAATAGATAGTTTACCTCTAGCTCCTCGTGCGTTCAACACTAAAATATTTATCGAACTGTACTATGGTGATTCCTTGGACTTGAGGATTATCAGCATGGCGGAAGTTACTTGTCCCAACGATGACACTTATGTTTTTTCTTCTGCGCCGAGCAAGCTGAATTCAAACGCTCCTTGAGCTTTGTCCTGAAACAAAACAAAAAACTTGATGCATCGTTCCGCCCAAGTGAGGGTTTGTAATAACTTAATAAAACTATGAGTCTTTCGGAATTAAGTCATATCGTGCATGAGATGCAAGGTGAAAACACTCATCGTGCTGATTTTTATCAATTTGCATGTGAAGTTTGTATATTTTAAGCAAGTGTTGGTTTATTATTTCTTCCGGCTTGCACATTTGACTTTTGGTGAGACGGAAAAATTTTAGCCGGAAAAATTGCTAGGGCGATAGTGTTTATTAGCAACAATCAAAAACCCTAGAAAAAGCCCCCAGCCTATAGTATGGCAAAACTCTATTGAGGAATCCACACACAAACAACATAAAACATGTAGACCAAAAAAAAATAAGCTCGCACTCCTGACGGCTTTTTGTACCGCAACTTATGATGCTTAGGAAGAAACTTTCAGCACTAAAATCCAAGAAGAATTTTTGAGAAGATCATATGATCAAAAAATGAAAAATGAAAGGAGTTAAGAGACTCATGGAAAAGAGTGAACTAAAAGATTTATTTCATTGATCATATATAGTATATATTACACAATACAGAATGTGCTAAAAGATAAAAGGAACGTAGCTATGCAATGTTTCATGGTCGTTTTATTTCGTCAAATACATCACACGGATTCTTGCATTTGCGTTTCTAGCTTTGGAATGGCCTTTCTTCTAACTCACGAATATAAATAAGGTAGTAAGATCCGTTATGTAACAACTTGTTGATAACAAAAGTTTCTTTCCATATGCTTCTTTTCTTAATTTAGCCAGAGCACTAGATCCCTTTTTTAAACGAGCAATGACGAACACGATGGCTATGGCAACAAAGTTTCTACGTAAACCACGTAGCATAGATGGTAACTCTTCCGTCCAATCTTATGAAGCGCGTCTCATTGGTGCTTCAAGACGAGGTTTAAGCCCAGTTAAAATGAACCCATTGATCTGCTCAACTTGATCATTGAACTGTGAATTTTTTTTTTAGAAATGGGGGAGATCCCCGGCCTCTGCATCCAAAGGATGCACACAGCCTTTTATTGCATCATCCAAAAAGAGTAAAAAGTTGTGAATACAAAACGCTCACAGGTTCATGGATCGGCTAAAGTTGCGACATGAATCAGCCATCTAAAAAGTGAAAACAAAGACGATCTAAGCATCTTGTAATCTATTAATATGCCGCCAACCACCCTGGTTGAAGATAGCCCGAACGACCGCCATCAAGCGAGTGCACCCAGAATCCATATGTGCCTGCTGGTCCTCGGGGAGTAGATGGGACCACATATTTATCCAGTAAGTAGTTCGATGGATAGCCTGCAAAAATTGAGAAGAACCCGCACCGTTAAAAAACAATATCGTTTCGACAATTCCAAATTGCCCAAAGTAAAGCACAGAATCCTATACGAATCCGCTCTTTAACAACTTTGCCAATACCATTCAGCCACTTCCCAAACAAGTTTTTAATATTTGTTGGAGCAGGAATATTAAACGTGAAATAAATAACTCTCCACAGCAAGCTTGCAAAAGGGCACCTAATGAAAAGATGTTCTATAGATTCCTTAGAGTCACAAAACACGCATTTAGTACAGCCAGTCCACTTTCGTTTCGCCAAATTATCTTTAGTAAGTAGGACTTTCCGATTCAAAAACCACATGAACTGTGAATGCACCGACAGCGTCTCCTAATTGGTCTCCGCCATGCATGCAGCGTGCATCATGGATCCTCTGTCGCTGCACCCAGGAGCTGACCCCAATGAACCGACCCTAATGTACAATTGCATGTCAAATTTTACTACCAGTGGTAGTACTTACTATCTGTAAGAGCATCTCCAACAGGCGCTCTAAAGACGTTGTATTTAAAAAACTAGATGATACCCCGCGCGTTGCTGCGGAAATTTATATTACAAAATGTTGAAATAAATAGACTAAAATAATTTGTAGAGCTGATACACACAAAAAATCAGGATCCACTGGTAGAAAAATGGCCTTCCGTCCAGCCCCATTAGTCGCCAAAATATAGGAACCGCGACTAATGGGGTCTTTAGTCGCGGTTCGGGTGGGGAACCGCGACTAAAGACCTGGGTCCAGCGCGCTCGCTGGCCAGCTGGTGGACGGGAGGGGCTTTAGTCGCGGTTGGCCAGGCCAACCGCGACTAAAGGTCCTCAGGCCTGGCCCAAAGGCCTTTAGTCGCGGTTGGCCAGGCCAACCGGGACTAAAGGCCCATCCCTATAAAAGGGTCTCAGCTCACAGCACTTAGCCATTTGGTGCCACTTCTCTTCACAAGCTTCACAAGGGGGTGTAGGTTTGCTTTTGGTTCCTCTTATGCACACAAGGTGTTTGATGAAATGCTCCAAGAGCATGAAACAAACATGATATGAAGTGTCGGAGCCACACTTGAGCTTCCTCATTTATTTTTTCCTCCTCGATCGCGGTTAGCAACTTGAACCTTTCATATGTGTCATTGATAAAATATGCATGTAAAATTCAAAAAAAAATGCATGTGTGTAGTTCATTGTTTAATTTCTATTGTTTATAGCTAGTTAGTTTAACAAATGCATGATGGTTAATTATATATTTTTATATTAATCGGCAATGGATGTACGGTAACCGACTCTCCGGCGAGTTCACTACGGGTTTGAAAGATTTCCTCGTAGTGGCTAATGCGAACAAGCAGAAAAGTTTTGTTATCTGTCCATGTGTTGACTGTAAGAATCAGAAGGGTTACTCTTCCTCAAGAGAAGTTCATCTGCACCTGCTTCGGCACGGTTTCATGCCAAGCTATAATTGTTGGACCAAGCATGGAGAAAGAGGGGTTATAATGGAAGAAGATGAAGAAGGGGATGATTTCATCGATGAAAACTATCTTGCTCATTTCGGTGATAGTTTCATGGAGGATGCTGAAGGTGAAGGGGAAGGTGAAGGGGAAGGTGAAGAAGAGGCACGTGATGAGCCCGTTGATGATCTTGGTCGGACCATTGCTGATGCACGGAGATGCTGCGAAACTGAAAAGGAGAGGGAGAATTTGGATCGCATGTTAGAGGATCACAGAAAATCGCTGTACCCCGGATGCGATAATGGTCTGAAAAAGCTGGGCTGCACACTGGATTTGCTGAAATGGAAGGCACAGGCAGGTGTAGCTGACTCGGCATTTGAAAACTTGCTGAAAATGTTGAAGAATATATTTCCAAAGAATAACGAGTTGCCCGCCAGTACGTACGAAGCAAAGAAGGTTGTCTGCCCTCTAGGTTTAGAGGTTCTGAAGATACATGCATGCATCAACGACTGCATCTTCTACCGCGGTGAATACGAGAATTTGAATGAATGTATGGTATGCACTGCATTACGTTATAAGATCAGAGGCGATGACCCTGGTGACGATATTGAGGGCGAGAAACCCAGGAAGAGGGTTCCCGCCAAGGTGATGTGGTATGCTCCTATAATACCACGGTTGAAACGTCCGTTCGGGAACAAAGAGCATGCCAAGTTGTTGCGATGGCACAAAGAGGACCGTAAGTCGGACGGGGAGTTGAGACACCCCGCGGATGGAACGCAATGGAGAAAGATCGACAGAGAGTTCAAAGATTTTGCAGCTGACACAAGGAACATAAGATTTGGTCTAAGTACAGATGGCATGAATCCTTTTGGCGAGCAGAGCTCCAGCCATAGCACCTGGCCCGTGACTCTATGCATCTAAAACCTTCCTCCTTGGTTGTGCATGAAGCGGAAGTTCATTATGATGCCAGTGCTCATCCAAGGTCCGAAGCAACCCGGCAACGACATCGATGTGTATCTAAGGCCATTAGTTGATGAACTTTTACAGCTGTGGGGCAGACCTGGTGTCCGTGTGTGGGATGAGCACAAAGAAGAGGAATTTGACCTACGAGCGTTGCTTTTCATAACCATCAACGATTGGCCTGCTCTTAGTAACCTTTCTGGACTGTCAAATAAGGGATACAATGCATGCACGCACTCGCTTACATGAGACTGAAAGTGTACATTTGCCAAATTGTAAGAAGAACGTGTACCTTGGGCATCGTCGATTTCTTCCGAAAATTCATCCAGTAAGAAAGAAAGGCAAGCATTACAACGGCAAGGCAGATCACCGGCCGAAGCCTGCGAAACACACTGGTGCTGAGGTATTTGATATGGTCAAGGATTTGAAAGTCATCTTTGGAAAGGGTCCTGGCGGACAATCAGTTCCGAAGGGAGCTGACGGGCACGCAGCCATGTGGAAGAAGGAATCTATATTCTGGGAGCTATAATATTGGAAAGTCCTAGATGTCCGCCCTGCAATCGACGTGATGCATGTTACGAAGAATATTTGCGTGAACCTCCTAAGCTTCTTGGGCGTGTATGGGAAGACAAATGATACAAAGGAAGCACGGCAGGACCAAGCAACGTTTGAAAGACCCCGATGACCGGCATCCGGAATGGTTTCAAGGTCGTGCCGGCTACGCTCCGACCAAAGAAGAGAAGGTCATCTTTTTTGAATGCCCGAGCGAGTATGAAGGTCCCGTCTGGATTCTCGTCCAATATAAAGGGAATAATAAACATGGCGGAGAAAAAGTTCCAAAACCTGAAGTCTCACGACCGCCACGTGATTATGACGCAATTGCTTCCAATTGCTTTGAGGGGGCTCCCTGTCGGAAAATGTTCGAGTAGCCATTGTGAAGCTATGTGCATTCCTCAATGCAATCTCTCGAAGGTAATCAATCCAGAAGTTCTACCACGGTTACAGAACGATGTGGTCCAATGTCTTGTCAGTTTTGAGTTGGTGTTCCCGCCATCCTTCTTCAATATTATGACACACCTCCTGGTTCACCTAGTCGAAGAGATTTCCATTCTCGGTCCTGTATTTCTACACAATATGTTCCCCTTCGAGAGGTTCATGGGAGTATTAAAGAAATATGTCCGTAACCGTGCTAGGCCAGAAGGAAGCATCGCCAAGGGCTATGGAAATGAGGACGTAATTGAGTTTTATGTTGACTTTGTGTTGCGGTCAGAAACCCACCGGCGAGCAGCGACGGGCAACACAGTAGAGCCGGGAGGCTCCCAGGACTGCGGCTGGCCCTGGTCCCTCCGAGCGACGGCCCGCAAAGACTCAGCACGCACGTCCGATGCTGGTGCAAGGGCGTGCCACCTGACCTATACCTGGTCGGGAAGGTGATGGATGTGCCTCGCTTAGTTTCCTGCATGGCATACACGTAAACATTAAATACGAGCCTCGATCGGCTCTCGAGGTTGTCTCGTGAATCGGCTCAAAGAGCCGATCCACCCATGATCCGTACGAGGTGTACGAATATATGGTGGTCCTGCTTGATCAAAATAAAGCTAAAACGACCTACTACGATTTAGGGTTTTCACCACATAATCGGAACATCCTACTCGTGATTGAGCCTGGTGGCCACGCACGGTGATCGTAAACCGACCCTAGACAAGGCCTAAAAACCAACACGAGGTTGATCCCGGAACATCCTGTCTAGGGCTAGCAAACTACACCCTACGCGCCACTCGGATCCTTCAACCCGTTTGTAAGGCCTAACTATGCAGATATTAAACTAATCCTTGAAGAACAAGGAGCAATCATAACGGATCGGATCTACTAAATAATGATCAAGCGGGGTGCCGCCCTTACACCTAAGATAGGTGTAAGGGCGGCTAGATGTCTCAGGGTTGCACGATGATAGCATATGATACGATGAACAATGCTAACCCTAACACATCTAAGATAACTACGTTGCTCGCCATCAAAAGGCTTCGATACGAGTAACGCATGAACAGCGAATAAACTTGTACTCGCCTAGATCGCAAGATGTGATCTAGGCAGCATGATGCTTACCCGGAAGAAACCCTCGAGACAAGGGAGTTGGCGATGCGCCTAGATTGGTTTGTGGTGAACGTGATTGTTGTTTATTTCATAAACCCTAGATACATATTTATAGTCCGTAGACTTTCTAACGTGGGAATAATCCCAACCGTGCACGAGCCAAACTCTAACTAACCGACACGTATCCTACTATATTACAGATACACGGGCGAACTAGCCCAAACTTTGCATATAAGGCCGATTCATGTATTCCTTCCATGTATATTCTTCAAGCCCATCTTGATCGCGGCCCACCTCTGACTCGGTCAAATTCTGGTGATAACACTTTGTTCCTGACCTTAAGCCGATTGGTCTTCCTCGATCGCGGCACGAGGGGAGACTAAGTGGAAAAGGCACGGTCGGAAGGAAATCAACGATATGTATGGACGGCCATTCTATGACTGAAGCACACCACACAGCTTCCGACCAATTCCAGCTTGGTGGCTCCGTACTTTGAGAAACACAAGAATATTTTACGCTTGGACAACCCGGGAAGCCTGAATCCCGGATTAGGAAGGCCCACATGGAGACTTTCGGCGGTTGGTTGAGAAAACATTTAATGAATGACAATGATGTTGTAGATCAGCCGTACATGTTGGCCAAGACACCATCTTCGACTATAACGACTTTCCAAGGGTACGAGATAAATGGGAATACATTTTACACGATCGCCCAAGATAAAAAGAGCACCAACCAAAACAGTGGTGTCCGCTTTGATGCAGCAACCGAGAATGGGCAAAATGTCACATATTATGGTTACATAGAGGAGATATGGGAACTTGACTATGGACCCTCCTTTAAGGTCCCTTTGTTCCGGTGCAAATGGTTCAAGCTAACAACCAAAACAGTGGTGTCCGCTTTGATGCAGCAACCGAGAATGGGCAAAATGTCACATATTATGGTTACATAGAGGAGATATGGGAACTTGACTATGGACCCTCCTTTAAGGTCCCTTTGTTCCGGTGCAAATGGTTCAAGCTAACAGGAGGTGGGGTAAAGGTGGACCAGCAATACGGAATGACAATGGTGGATTTCAACAATCTTGGTTACCTTGACGAACCATTCGTCCTAGCGAAAGATGTCGCTCGGGTTTTCTATGTGAAGGACATGAGTAGCAAACCGAGGAAACGGAAAGATAAGAAAACGATCAGTACATCATGCGATGATCCAAAGCGCCACATTGTTCTTTCAGGGAAAAGAAACATCGTGGGAGTGGAGGACAAGACAGGACATGTCGAAGATTATAATATGTTTGCTGAAATTCCGCCCTTCAAAGTGAACACCGACCCAAGTATTAAGTTAAATGATGAGGATGCTCCATGGATACGGCACAATCGTAAGCAAGCGGGGACACAAGGGAAGAAATGATGTGTAATAATTTATTGTACCAAACTTTGTTGAATGGATCATGTGAATTATATTACCCGTGATGTGTTTGGTGTCCATTTTCGAATGATTCGAGATACCACTGATGATACATGAAATTTGGAGTGATTTAGTCATACTCCTACCTAGGCGTATAATATGCATACTCGTAGTCTCAATAGCCGCCGCCGTTGTACTGGTAGTCGTCGCCTTCTAAGTTGCCGCCGTCGTCGTCGCTGCTGTCGTCGCTGTCGTCGGGCGGCGCTCGTGGCTCGAACCGAGGGTAGCGCAGGCGGGGGATATCGCCGGCCGTGATGTAGTCCATGACGCTCTGCAGAGTCCGGCCGTACCACCATAGCCGACGGCCGGCCTCGTGGAAGTTCCCAGGAGGCAGACCGTCCTCCTCATACCTGGCGAGCACCCTCTCACGCCGATTGATGAAGAAGGCGTCCCAAGTATGCTGGTTATCGGGATGCCAGCGGGGATTCATCCGTTGCTCCGGCGTGGGGTCGAGGTAGTAGTGGTTCGTGATGGCCGCCCGGCGCGCAGCACTCCGAGGGACGGGAGGGACCGGCACGCCGCCGGCGCTTAGGCTCCGGCCGGCGGGGACGCGGTATCCCGGTGGGCAAGGGTAGTTCGAGGCGCAAAGCTCCTCCACTCGCCGGTAGGTTAGAGTGGGTGCGGTGGAAGCCATGAGAGAGTGATGAGAGATTGTAGAGATGTGATAATGCTGGCCAAGCCGGGCTACATATATGTAGTGAAAAATGGCGGGAAAAATGGGAGCGGGAAGAAAGAGGCGGGAAGAAAGTGGCGGGAAGAAAGAGGCGGGAAGAAATTAGCGGGAAGAAAGAGGCGGGAAGAAAGAGGCAGGAAGACCGTGAAGAAATGGCGGGAAGAAGAGGAATCCAGAGCTGGTCATCTAATCTTTAGTCCCGGCTGGCGGGAAGAAATATTATTTGTATTTTTAAGATTTTTAAATGAATTAGTTTTATTTTCTGAATTTTTTGATATATTATTTATATTTTTAAGATTTTGAAATGAATTAGTTCAATTTTTCTCAATTTTTTGATATATTATTTGTATTTTTAAGATTTTTAAATGAATTAGTTTTATTTTCTTGATTTTTTGATATATTATTTGTATTTTTAAGATTTTTAAATGAATTAGTTTTATTTTTCTGATTTTTTTATATATTATTTGTATTTTCATATTTAGAAATGAATTAGTTTTATTTTTCTAAATTTGTTGATATATTATTTTGTATTTTTCACATTTAGAAATGAATTAGTTTTATTTTTCTGAATTTTTTGATATATTATTTGTATTTTTCACATTTAGAAATGAATTAGTTTTATTTTTCTGAATTTGTTGATATATTTTTTTGTATTTATAACATTTACAAATGGAAAAAATTTCGAAAAAGGCCTTTAGTCGCGGTTGGCCTGGCCAACCGCGACTAAAGCTCATTTCCGCGGGAACCGCAAAAACGGGCGAAAAATGGGCTTTAGTCGCGGTTGGCCACACCAACCGCGACTAAAGCCCCTCCCTTTAAATACCCGCGCCCGCGGGGCGGCGCATCACTTCTTCTTCCTCGCCCGCTCCGTCTGCCGATCGCCGCGCCCGAAGCGCTACGCCGTCAGGCTGCCCGACCGTCGCCGGCCGTCGTCGCACTCGACCGTCGCCGCCGCTCGCAGTCTTCTCTCTCGCCGCGCCGCGCCGCCAACCACCGCGCCTCTCGTCTTCGCCGCGCGCAAGCCGCCGTACCGGGCCGGTGTCGCGCCGCCGCCGCCACAGATCGCCGCCGCGCCCGACGACGACACAGCAGCGTAAGGACCCGCGCGCGCCGCCGTCTCAGATCGCCGCCGCCGCCTGTGCCTCGATCTCGGCCGTCCGCCGCCGCTGCCGCGCGCCCTCGCCGCCGCTTGCCGCCGGCGGCCGTGTCCTGCAGAGAACGAATCGAAGAACACGAGAGGGAGAGAGAAGGGTCAGGGGGCGCCTGCCGTCCCACTTTTTTTTGTTTTTTTGTTTTTTTTAATTTGTAACTATAAGTACTTAACAAAAAAATTACTTAACAAAAAAAGTACTTGACAAAAAAAGTACTTAACAAAAAAAGTACTTAACAAAAAAAAGGTACTTAACAAAAAAAAGGTACTTAATAAAAAAGTACTTAACAAAAACAAAAAAAAAGTACGTACCGCCGGGGAGGGAAACAGAGAGAGGGAGAGGAGAGAGAGATGGAGGAGGCCGGCCGGCCTTTTTTTACAGTTAGTCAAATTTGAAACTAAAATTTGTAACTAATTAACTTCAAATTTGAAACTAAAATTTGTAACTAACTTCAAAATGAACTAAAATTTCACTTAAAAAAGAACTCAAATTTGACTTAAAAATTTTGTCTTAAATTTTTTGACTTCACTAAAATTTTACTTAACCACCGCGCTTATACGGAGGGGGCAGCGAGCCCCTCGTCGCCCCCTCCGTATACGCGCGGTGTTTTTTTGGGATCGAGAGGGGGTGGCGAGGGTTATGTGTCCTCGGCACCGCCACCGCCCTTTCTCCACCGCCACCGGTCTCTCGGTCACGCGGTCATTGCGTCCCCCCTCTCGCCTCCCTCGTCTCCCTCTCTCTTTATATGTAGAAGAGATGTGATAATGCATATACACAATTAATTTATTTTTACTACATGTTTTCAGGACTGACATATGGCGGACGATAGAGCTGACCCAATTATGGCCAACTATGATCCGAACGCTGAAGACCATATGTTCGGCATCATAAACGGCGATATTCTATATGTGCCGACCGAACAAGAAGAAGATGATATCTCTTCTTATCTGAACCTTGACGGTGAAGATGAAGGCCGTCAGCAAGATGATGCCGAACAAACGTCGATAAACGACGATCTTCAAATGGAAGTAGCAACCACCTCCGGCGCCGAGGTATATATATACATTGAGCCTCTGGTGATACAAACTAACTGATTTGAATAAATATGTGTGTACTAACGCGCGCGACTCTCTTTCTTATTTTAGCCCTCGGCCGGATCGTCGAAACAATCGAGTATGTCGTCAAAGCGTGGCGCAACCAAGACGATGAAACAAGGAGAAACATGTACCATCGAGGTTGTCGACAGTGCCACCGGCAGGCCGCTGGAGCCCCGCAAGAACGCCACCAAGTTTATCAGCCAATGCGGAGCCGTTGTTAGAGACAACGTCTCGATCACCGTCCAGGAGTGGAATGAGCCAAAGAAGGCACGTCTTGGTTTCACTTTTGTCAATAAGAGAACAAAAAAAATTGCTTGAAAAAGCTTATGGAACATTTCGTTCTACCTCCGGAATACAACAAATTCGATGAGGAGGGTAACAAGATTGAGGAAAACAAGGAGAGGAGGAGGCTAGTCAAACAGTTCGCTCTTCATAAGATGGCCGACGCATTCGGAAATTCAAGCAAAATCTAGCCCATGACTATGTCAACGAGAACAAGACTCCGGATTTCAAAGGACAATATGAGAAACTGAAACATGATTGGCCAGAATTTGTGAAGCAAAAGAAATCGGAGCAGTTCATTCAAATATCGAAAAAAAATAAGGAAAATGCGGCTAAGAAGGAGTACAATCATATTATGGGGCCGAGGAGGGTATCTCCTTTGGGAGCCTAGGTGGGAGAAGATGGAGAACGAGCTGAGGGCGCGAGGAATCCGTCCAGGTACGGAGGGATGGGACCCAAGGGCCAAAAGCTGGTGGTACGGGCATGGGGGAACGCTACACCCAGAGACAGGGGAGTCTGTTTACCGGGGCAAAATGTTAAAACCCACCCAAGCCCTTATTAACGCACTGAGGGATGCTCAAGAGGGGAAGATCAAGTTCAACAGAGAGAACGACGCGCTGACAAAAGCCCTCGGGAATCCTGAACACGGAGGACGTGTACGAGGCATGGGGCACATTCCGTGGAAAATAGGGTTCTCCCGAACGATGACCCGTACGGTTGCGAAGCCGTAAGAGAAAGATGGATCGGGAAGCAGATGTTGTGGCGCGGTTGGCATCGGAAATGGATGTGATGAAGAAAATCGTGAGTGTACTAGTAGCCGAAAGAGATGCAGCTCGGGCGCAGCATGAAGATCATCCAGTGGATCTCGGAAGCCAGCAGCGGAGAAGCAGCGTGGCTTCCACGGAGGCCCCACCGGCTGGTGCACCGACGATCGAAATTACTGCACCGGAGCCTCCGGCGATCGAAATTACTGCACCGAAGAATGTCATCTGTATTATCCAATCGGGAACATGTCCATGAAGGTAGCCATCGGCAGTGCTTTACCATGTGAACCTGGAGCACTCCACCACAACAAGCCCATTCAAGATGGCTATGCTCGTGTCACGGTGGAGGACATAGTACAAGGGTTTGAGGACCTGGAGATTGACATTGCTACACCTGAAGGGGAGAGAATACTTGGAGATGTCAAGCGCCATTTCATTATATGGCAAAAGAAGTTTATCAAGTTTCCAGGCGAGGCGCCAAGGACAACAAGTCCACCCCCCTATGGTGGTGGTGGTGGCGGTGGCGGTGGTGGTGGTGGTGCTTCACCTACACCTCCTTCACGTCAGCCGACGCCGCCCCCCAATTCACCTCCGGCGGGTAAGCAGCCGCCGCCCCCTAGTCCGCCCCGGGCGGGTAGCGCACGCCGCCCCCCAATCCACCTCCGGCGAAGAAGCGGGCGGTCTTGGAGTATTAACCCGGACCCTTATGTACCTAAGATAACAAAGGTACCCGAGCCATCACCGAAGCCTCTCCCCACGAGGCCTTGGGAACGTAGTGCCGAGGAAGTCGACGCGGCCGCGACTGCTGATTATGAGAAATGGAAGGCGGACTGCAAGAAGAAAAGAGAGCCCAAGCCCAAGCCAGTATTTTCTGATGAGCAAAAGAAGTGGGCTAAGTCATTTTTGAACGCACCGTCCGAAGCCGCGAAGAATCTGCCTGACGACTATGCACATGAACTTCGTAAGCAGGCACTCATGTTCAAGGAGAAGAAAGAGCGGGAGGAGGCCGAGAAAGCGGAATTAGAAAGTAAAAAAAAAAGAGGGAAACGAGTTGCCCAGCTCGGGGAACAAAGTAAACAATCGATTGCCCCGCTTATAGTGAAAGCCGTCGGTCCGGATGCCCCCGATATCATAGAAGCTGCGGCAGCACAGGGATTGACTGTAACGAGTGCCAGAGAACAAGCGGTCAACTTAGGTATTACTCTTCGTGAACTGTTAGGCCTTGATGAGGCGCCAGTGAAGGAGGTAGTAATTACATATGTGCCGAATGGGCCTCTCGTCGAGCCTGCGCAGGAAGAGGATCTACCTCCACAAATGAAAAGTTTGCTGAAATGGTACAAGGGTTACATAAAAAAATAAAAACGCCAAAGAATATATTTATGCGGAAGTTAGATATGAGCATCACTTCAAACATTACTATGTACAAATTCATCTGAGTGAATTGTTCCAGCTTTTCAATCTGCCCGAGCTCGACAAATCTATCATCGCTTGCTACGTTCGTAAGTGATTTATTTCTACCCCATCTCGTTCATATTGCCCGCACTATATATATGTCCTAACTATATTGTTGTGTCCGCTATTATACATGCAGAATGAAGATTAAGGAATGCAGAGTAAGGAACATCCATGATGTTGGGTTCATTGACCCACACATCGTTAATGGATATGTGTTAGAGCATCACCCCGCCGACGTGGAGGAAGACCTGTGGCAGTTTCTTACAAAGCAGGAACTCAAAAGTGATATTCTATTTCCTTACCATTTTGGGTGAGTGTTTCTGTCTTGAGCACATTCTCTTTTGTTTACTCCATGCATGGTATGTGGCCGGCTAATCGATGAGTTATGCATGACGTATCGTGCATGTATCGTGTCCGCGAGTTCCACTCGGATTCTCGCTAGTAATTAAATTTGACACCTCGAATGTCTCGTCCACGACTCTCCGACTCCGGATTCAAATCTTTGGGGCGGCATGAGAAGAATGCTGCGAAGTAATTATTTTCATTCATTTGCGCTCTATATCGATCGGCCTATTTCGTTCATTTCCTAATATCAAGTAACTAATAACTCTCTTGTTCATTTAATTTTCTTTGCCTCGTAGGGTTTGGAGACGGTTCTCAGATCAAAGGGTCGGTGATTTCAAAAAAGAGCTAGAATTCAAAAAGTCAGTGGCTAAGAATGGTGGCGATATTCAGCCACTGGGGACCAATCTATGTGGATACTATGTCTGTGAGATGATCCGGAGATACACCTCTGAGCGGTTTCCGAGTGATACCAATGCTCAGAGGAATAACCTCCGGAAGATGCTTAGTCCAGAAGCTCGCTTCCGACCACTTCAAGAGGAACTAGCTGGATGGTTCAGGAGGGAAGTCCTCCATCCTAAAGGAGAACACTATTACGATGACGTAGAATTTCATATGCATTAAATTATGTATGGAAACTTGTTCAAAATTGTATATGGTCATCCGATGATATTGAATATATATTGTATATTCCTCTTGAATTCTTTTTGGTTCTAATTTTAAATTTGTTTGAAATTGTACATTCATATGCATGTATGTAGTACCGTAGAATATGTGAAACTCCTTCAAAATTAAAATAAAGCACAAAAGAAATAAAACAATACAAATTAAACAGAAAACAGGTTTGGGGGGGGGCAGGTTTAGGGGGGCTAAAACCCTAAACCTCGCGGCGGCCTTTAGTCGCGGTTGGCCAGAAGAACCGCGACTAAAGGTCCTCCGCCCCGACGGCCGCCTGGCGCCCACGTGGACGGGCCTTTAGTCGCGGTTCTTAAGCAACCGCGACTAAAGGGGGGGGAGGCTTTAGTCGCGCTCACTTGGTCGTGGTTGCGCAACCGCGACTAATGGCAGTTGCGAACCGCGACCAAAGGCCCTTTTTCCACCAGTGATCGTAGTTAAAATGTGAATAAAAATGAAGCACGAAACACACAAAATTATTTAATTTATGAGGAGTTACACTTGATCTGAAATACCATATCCAATTGTATTCCGAGGCGAGGTTATATTATTTGTGTAAAGGAAGAAAATGGAGATTGTACATGAGATGATGGGCAGGAATCAGATGGTAAAATTCATTCCGATTCCTTTCTAACATATGTACTAATTTACTAAAGCCCAGAGAACTGATATCCTATAAAGTGGTCCTTAAACTCCACGATACCTGCATTAAGAATGAACAATATATACTCTTGGTTGAGTGTACAGGGATTATGTGGTTTACTCTTAACACCACTTACCAGATTTAATACAACAAAGAACAATACATGCGCCAGTTTGTAAATAATAAGTATGACCGCGGTACCTACATCCATTGGGTTAGCTGACTTTCTGATAGTACTATGCAATAAACACTCACGATGGCTCCAGCTCTGCTATATTGTCAAAAGCATCAATGCTGATTTTCATCAGCACTTCAGATACACCTCTGTAGATTGTAAAAAGCAACTTAGACCCCTGACTGAAAGACAAATATTGAAAGCCTTAATTAGAGCAAAAACACGTTGTGCCATGAAAGGTTGAGATTATCTGATGTGAACAACCGAGGCATATACTATTGCAGCATCGATCAGCATGATGCATTGATATTTCCTTTGCTGCTAGAAATGCAAAATAGATCCGCACATGAAGACTTCGCAATTTGAGTTGTCATCTTTCTCCTGAAGTTCACAGCCTGGAGCCCAAATCATAACCTGGAACCCGAATAAACATCAGGCTTGCAGACTAAATCTCTGATGAATTTTGCCTATAAGAGAATAAAATATGATTCCTCATTTAATCGTCGATGTACTCAACGTTCTTCAGTACACGCAGTAGCAATTAAATAAATAAGTTAGCACGTATATCAGTTAGAATATTTGGAGAGACATGTTGACTCTGACCAACCTCTATGCCTAAGCTGCTCGTGCCCGCGCTAGTTATCGGACATGAGACGGAATGGCTACCAGGTTCAGGATTTTGAGAGATATCCATCTTTGCAAACGTACACAGGTGAACTGAAAAGAAGCACTTACTGTTGTTGTGGTCTGATAGCCAACATTGTTACACATGCATTTGACGGTACATTTTTTTTGCGGGGGCAAATTGACGGTACATGGCACTAACTAATTTAGCAAGAGTTGAGGGTAACAAATTAATTTGTGCAGCATGATTACGAAAATAGAAGGTTGTGCTCCGCCAAAGTAAACTAAAATTTAATAGGTTATTTTCAGTTGTAGATTGTTCCATCTACATCTCAATTCGGACTACTGTTATAATTTTTTTGGTCACTAAACATAGCTTGGTAGGAAGATATAAAGGCACACACAATTCAGCGTCTAATTCTTCCTACAAATAGCGCAGAAATATCTTCGAATAAATAATTACCTGGAGGAACTACAGAAAGAGCTATATGAGAAAAATATGTGTATTTACTGATCCCTGTCAATCCATTAGATATCATACAAAGATTGCCATGTTAAATAATATGATTACATGTGCTTACTGAAACAGAACGGGGGAAAGAGATCAGAGTATGCTTACCAATGAAAGAAGGCCTTGTCAAGGAGTCACCGAACCTAAAAAATCTCCACCGAGGACAGAGAAGCAAAGAAATCCAAAGAAATCGGAAGGGCTTGGGGTAGCAGCGGATTGAATCCAATGGAATCGGGTGCCGGTGTGCAACGTCGAGCGGTAATCGAGCCGGAGATCAACCTACCAAATTGGGAGGATCTATTGAGGGATTGTAAACAAATATAGGAGGTATTAGGATGGGGAGTGGCTAGGTAACAGTGTGGACGCCGCTAGGCGTGGTGCGGCGCGAGCAGGTTGGCGTCCTTGTTGTCGATGCAGATGGCAGGTTGGCAGCCGGGCCTTCCTTTTAAGCTGGATGAAGTTGCGGTGGCGGATGAGCTCCTTTGAGCAGTTTCAGTGGTTGAATGCTCGGATCCATGAGGTGATTTCATGAGTATTAATTCGCCGTGGCAAATTCGTGGGGAGGAGAATGGGCGCTGGCGGCGGCGGAGGAAGACGAACAGAGTCTAAGATTTTTTTAGGAGGAATGTCCAGCGAGTTGACAATCAAGTGAATATATCCCGTATACAGTGTGACATACGGATGTCCAGCCCATGTCTTCCATTCCATTGTTTTACAGCCCATGTAGTCCGAAGCAAGGCAAAGGAAAAGAGCCCATATCGGTCCGAAGCTATGCGAAGCAACGCACGGCGAAGCTGTGCGCGAACACACGGTGTGTGAGGAAAAGGGGCTTCACCACAGGGCAGGAAATTCATGTAGCGGGGGATTCCTATTAAGAGATAAAAGATGACTAGTTTAGCGCGTGGGTGCAAATTAATGCTCCAACAGGTGCTGCAACCAATGTTGTAAAATAGAGCTTGGGGCAAAAGCGCTATCTCGTGCACTATATTTACAGCGCCGGAAAGAGCGCGCGTTATCTCGTGCACGTAGAAACAACTACATATTTTTACAGCTCCAAAATTTAGAACTTTTGTTGGAGGTGAATATGACCCCGCGCATAAAACATGAATGGAGCACGTTGTAAAGTGCATTTACAGCGCTGTCGTTTAGAGCGTCCGTTGGAGATGCTCTAAGGTTCTATGCATCAGAGTGGACTGCGTGTTGTGCATCAGGGTAGATGGGCGTCAGCCCATTCTTTCTAGCGCTGGGCCCGTAAGGTGAGTCACGCGTGCGTGCCAGCTGGAGCGAGCGCGCGCCTATACATCGCCCCTTAGTGTGGGTTTGTGTTATCGCCTGAAGGTAATTTCGAGTTGATCGGCCCATTAGGCTATTCGCTCGCCCAAAAGAATTAGTATCATATTATCTTCAAGATGTTCAAGATTTGAGCTGTAGCCCAATGGCTATAACATCCGAAAGCTTCGGTGAAGACCCATGCTCAAATACTACTATAGATAATACTTTTCGTTTCCGAACTTGAGCAAAATTTATATTTTAAAAAAAAGTCCAATCTGAGAAAAAAGTTAAAATTCGAATCTGAGCAAAAAATAATTTTGGACAAAGTTTAAATCAGAGCAAAATATGAATTTAAAAAAATTCGAATCTAAGCAAAAAATAATTTTAAACAAATTTAAATCTAAGCAAAAAATATTTTAAACGAATTTCGAATCTGAACAATTTTTTAAAACAAATATAGAATCTAGGCAAAATTTGCTCAAATTTGTAATTTGCTCAAATTCAAAAATATTTAAAATAGAAAAGAAAAAACCAACTGAATCAGGAAAGAACCAACAAAATAGAAAAAGGCGTGCGCTGAGCGTCCCCCGGGGGATCTGATTTCAGATCCCCCGGATCGGCAGCCGTACGATGCAGCCTGTATCAGCCGTTGGATTTACGAAACGGTACCTTCTCCCGCTTTTGCTACCATGCATACAATTGTAGCAAAATCGTATCCGTTTGTAGCAAACACAGGAATCCGCACGTCCTTCGGGCTGGGGAGAGGTTGCAGCTCCCGCGACGCCGCCGCGACACCGCCGGCGGAGACGGCGCACGACTAGCCGGCGACAATCAAAGCAGAGCAGCGCGCGTCGATGGCGCACCTGCTCAGATCCGTCCTCTACCCAAACGGAGAACCTAGTCGTGCTGCACAAGTAGGATCGAGCTCGTCGTCAAATCCAGATCTCGGCCGTCGTTTTCCGACGGGATCCTCGAGCGGTGGCGCCGGAGTTCCGTCGGCGCAACCAAATCGATGTACCTACAACAACCCTCTTGTGTATTTCACTCATGACCCGGAGATTGAAGAAGCTGCTCCATCGGTGAGTGTATTTCCGCGATTATTCCAGTTTTTTTGCTACTCTGATTTGATTTGCTACGGCACTTAGATGCTCCATTGGTTCTGCTACATATGCTACATATGGTTCTGCTACATATGCCAACTGGGGCTAGCTAATTGATTGATTTTGATGGACTATGCAGTGTTATACTTGCTACATATAGTTTTGCTAAAAAAAAGTGCTACATTTGATAATGCTAGTGATTTGTTCTGGTGCTGCTCCTGGATTGTTGATAGATTGTGCAGCAAATGCTAACAACTAATGAAAATATGGTGCTACTTTGAAATGTTGCTACAATTGCTACACAATGAATTAGAATTGCAAAATAAAAATGTAGCAATGTACAAACAAAATTTCAGTGCGCATGGTAAAATACTTATGCTACATCCTAGTATGCATGAATAAGTTGATGCTACATGGTGTAGCAAAAGTTGACACTACATTTTAGACAAATGACTTGAACAAGTGTAGCTCATGATTATGCATACATGCAAGGTTTTGTTGCTGACAGCATCTTGAGGGTTTTTGATCTGAACAAAGCTGCACCAGAAACAAGTTCTGCACCAGAAAGCAGTGCTGCTGGAAAATTTGCACCAGAAACAAGTTCTGCACCAGAAAGCAGTGCTGCTGGAAAATTTGTACCAGGACCTCACAGTGGGCAAGCTGGTTCTGCTGCAAGTGTAGCTCAGGATTATGATGAAGAGATATTGTCCCAGCCTATGGTACCATATGTTGGCCTCGACTTTTGATGATATAGAAGAAGCAAAAGAGGTGTACAATAATTATGCATACAAACTAGGTTTTGGTACACACATTGGCAATACAAAGTACAGCACAGCGCGACATGCGCCAAAAGGTACAATTCTGAGCAGAGTTTTCGAATGTGTTCATGCTGGCAAACCTTTTGACGGAACAGCTAAAACTACTAGAAGCAAGTCAGAAGGTTTTGTAGCAACGGATATGAGCAGCTTCAGTGCGCAGAAATCAAAAGGGAAACAAGCCAAGGAGCAGATGGATGTAAAGGACACAAGGCAGCAGAACATAGTGCTGCGACATGACTGCAGAGCGCACATGGTAGTTGGCATGCGTGCAGGAGTTTGGACAGTCACAGTTTTCAATGCAGAGCACACACACCCAATGGTGTCAATGGTCGGGAGAAGACGGTTCTACCGATCACACCGAAAGGTCCCAGAGGAAGATTTCCAGTTGCTGCAAACACTTCACAACCAGAACATATCTACATCAAAAATAATGGGAGCCCTAGCAGATGTCCGTGGTGGTGATGTGAGAGGGCTGCCATATGTCAAGAGGGATGTATCAAACATCCGCACAATGCTGCGAGAAGCCGTGACGCTCGCGAGATGTCACCTGACAGTTGAGTACTTTGAGAGGAGAAAAGCTGAAAACCCAAATTTCTTCTATGCCACACAACTTGATGAAAATAATGCAGTAAGAGCACTGTTCTGAGTCGACGGAAGGACTAGATCGTTGTACCATAAGTATAAGGACTGTGTGTTCTTTGACACAACGTTCTGCACAAACCGCTATAATATGCCGTTTGCTCCTATAGTGGGAATCAATAACCACACACAAACAATTGTGTTGGGCTGTGCTCTGCTACCAGATGAATCAGTTGAAACATTCAGATGGGTTTTTGAGCGTTGGATGATGGCAATGGATAACATGGCACCGAATCACATAATGACTGACCAAGATAAAGCAATGGCATTAGCGATTAGCAAGGTGTTCCCTAACGCTAGACATAGATGATGCTTTTATCATGTTTTGAGTCTTGCTAGGAAAAAGCTTGGGCCAAACTTGAGACAAGGAAATCCATTTGCAGATGCATTCTACTCATGCATATATGGAACAGATACTCCTGAAGAATTTGAGTTATGTTGGCAGCATATGGTGCAAGTCTATGAAATGACTGACAACACACACTTGGAAAACATGTGGGGGAGCAGAAAGACATGGGCACCAGTGTATTTTAGGCACAACTTCTTTCCATTCACAAGTACCACAGACGCTCCGAAGGACCGAACTCTTACTTCAAGACCTTAGTGCGACCAGGTGAATCAGTATTCAATTTTGTGCAACAGTACGAATTATGCCAGAACCTCATGCTTGATAGAGAAGACAACTCAGGTTTCATAATGGAAACTACAACCGCTCCACTTTGGGGAAGGTGAGACAATTGCAGCAATTTTTCAAAAATTTGTATTGTAGCATGTTAGTGAAGATAGCACTACTTGTAGCAATTTATATCTATTGAGACCAATTGGAGCATCTTAGAAAAATATCTATTGAGACCAATTGCAGCATCTTAGAAAAATGTAGCAAGTTCTTAGTGTCCAGTAATTCACTGCAGTTTAAAAATACTATAGAAAATTGTTTAACATTTCCTAATTGTATTTGCTACAAACAAATTAATGCAGCTGGAGCATTGAAAAGCAAGCAGTGCTGTTCTACACAAGAGAAGTGTTTGACAGGTTCCAGAAGATGCCGCAAATGTCAACTGGATTTTATCCGCTTCTAACGAGCTAGAAGAGTTGTGTTTTGATCTTGTCCCAAACCCCGGACTTGACGTCAGAACATACAGAGTACAAGTTGGGTTAGAGGAAGAAACATACACATGTGGCTGCAACCAATTTGAGATGTGTGGACTGATATGCCCTCATATCATAAGGGTGATAGTTCACATGAATGTACGAAGCATTCCAGAAAAGTACATGCTCCATCGCTGGTCAATCGCAGCAACAACACATGTGCCTGATCCAGGATCAACTGGTGGCAAGTTTGGTGTTCTAGTGAACAACACTTTGAAGTACAACTCCCTTTGCAGAAAACTGAATAGTTTGGCAGCAGATTCCTGTATTGCTGATGACACATATGCAATAGTGTTAGACATGGTTGATGAGGCAAAGAAGGTTGTTGCTGCAATGCATAGAGCTAGAGTAGCTGGGCAGCAAGGCCCGGGAGAAGAACATGGGGATGCTACAGATCCAAGATCATCAAATGTTCATCATGAACAACAGCAACATGGTAGCAACCTAAACCATCAGCAGCAAGAGCAGCCAGTAGCACACGAGACACCTTCAAACAGCAATCTTCGTAACCCAACCAGAGTAAAGCCCAAAGGTCGTCCAAAAGAGAAGGAGCAAAGAAGGAAGCCACTAGTTGAGCTAAGGGATGAAGCTAATAAGAAGAGAAAGAAAAAGCCGAGGAGCCAAAGGTTATGAAAGAGCCAAAACCAAAAAGACAATATAGAAAGAAGAAATGCCCATTTTGCAATGAAGAAGGACACAACTTGAAGGAATGCGAGTATATGGTACTTGCAAAGCAATTTAAAGATGCAAAAGACTCTCAACCGGAGAAGACAGTATAGATGACATAATTGAGTATAAGTTACTTGAATTCAGGCAACTTGTAACTACTATTTTTTCTATATGTCAACATGAAAAAAGTTCAATTTCAGTTGTACAATAGTTCACATGTAAAAATATAAGATATATTTGACTGTCCTATTTGACTGTGTAGCAGATATATTTGTGATACAAAAGTAATAATGAAAGTTGTTAAGTTGATGAGTAGCAGATACATTTGTGATATATTTATTACTGTGTTACAATTCATGGTAATGCTGATGAGTAGGAGATGGTTGTGGCAATAGTAGCAAACGTTCAAAATTAATGTAGCAAAAAAAATAAAAGGTGTAGCAGATGGTTGTGGCAATAGTAGCATAAGTGGGCAATAAAAGTAGCATATGGAGGTTATTAATGTAGCTAAATGAGAAGATGCAATGGATCATCCAGATTTAACTGAAAAATGGACAGCATGTTGCCAGGAAAATGGACAGCTTGTTGCCAGGAAGATTATCAAACTGTGGAACAAGTAGCAAAAGAACAATTATGATAGCGCAGAGTAATTGAACACAAAAAAACAATTTTCATATAACACTTCAGTACAAAACAGATCCCAATGCAGTAGCTTATATCATTTAATCTCAGTACATGGAAAGCACCGTCTTGAGCGGTTACAAAAGGTGCGAGACAAACATCGAAACATGTTCTGGCCAACACTTTCAACTACATAGTTTATGAAGCTAGCATTGCCACAAACGACACAAAATTATAGGCTACTGTGCGAACTAAAACTAAGCAGGGTATTTCTTCCTTTTCATCAACTCATCTTCCATCAACTTTTCGACGGCATCCTGCCCATTGTCCCTGTTCTCAATGAGAGAAGCTGCTACAAGTCTCCTATGATCTGGGATAGCATTGTTATCAAACTGAGCCATCACTTTTGAGTCAAAGTTCTCCATGAAAAGTTGTACAAAGAACCCACAATCAAACCTGCATCAAAAAAGGTGTTGGTATAAGGATACTGAAGTTTGCACTAAAGTAGCAGCAGATATACAGTAATGTAGCATAGGGAAAACACTATTGTAGCAACATTAAAAGGTATAAAAACACACTTACAATGTTGTTTGTTGTGGGTGCTCAATGTCAGCTAGGGTGAAATCATCCAGATTGAATCTTGTTAAATTGCACTCAATGAGAAGCTTGTTGAAGTTTATGAACTACATAAACAAGATACAAAAAAGAAAATTAGGTTTGCTACATATGTAAGATATTTAAACATGTAATAACCTGAAACTAACCAGATTGGTAGCAAATTGTTCCAGCAAGCTACCATCCTTTGCACTTCTCATTGAATCAAAGATGTGGAACTTCTTTAAACACAAGTTTATGCATGGCACGGCCCAGTGATTGTTCTTCACAATTGGGAAGTACAACTACAAAAACAAAAAAGTCATTCGAAAAGGTAACATAAGATGAAAATGCAGCAAATAACAAATGTATGAATATATACATGAAAACATACAAGATCATCTTTTAATAGCTTGAACTTTGAGTTGAGAGTCTTGAACTCTTTCAAACAACCTTCTATCTCAAATGCTGCTGGATCAACAATCAACTTATCCTACATATGAAGGAAAAAATGGTGATACTAGAAACTAGTTACATGTTTAGGAAGGTAAAAAATATAGAGGGAGCATGATATGGTTTTGCTCACCACCATAAGATGGGTAAAGGCAAACTTCTTCTTGGCCCTTGGATTATTGTCACCAATAATTTTTGCTTCACGGTAGAACTTCTCAATCCACACATTCATAACCTCACTGCTTAGGTAATGGCATGGCTTAAGAGAATCCAGGAAACTCTTGTATGAGCAATAGTAGCGTCCAATCCTCACAAACTCAGGACTGCAAATGCAGAAAAAAGAAAGTAATTAGGGAAAACAAATTGAAAACACATCAGAAATAAAAAAAGAAGAGCAAAAAGGTATGGAAAAACTCACAGAGCACGGTCCTTTGGCTGCCTCTTAAGCTTACGACCATGACAAATAAACTTATCATAGATGTCACGTGTATCTTGAGAGACCTTAATCTTCTTCATCTTTGGAGGAGTGCTGTCAGCTGGCCCTTTTGCTGCCCTTTTATGCCTATTCTTCCTGTCATGTGTTTCAGGACCAGAAGTTGAAATGTTCTTGCCTGAAGATGTCTCAGCGACTGTGGCACCTACACATAAAAAGAACAAAAAATGTTGTTAAGAACAAACAAAAATGGAAAAAGAAAAGAAGCGTTTTAATTGACTGCTACAAAACCTGTGGACTTTGGATCAACAGGAGTGACAGAGCTCAAGCAATGACATCTACTACAAGCAGCAGGTATATCGGCAATGGGAATAGCAACGAGGAATAGCAGCGGGGATATCAGCAGGGATAGCACCAATGATAGCAGCGGGGATAGCAGCGGGGATATCGGCAGCGATAGCATCTGCAATGACAGCATCGGGAATAGCAGCGGGGATATCAGCAGGGATAGCATCATCAGCAATGACAGCAGCGGGAATAGCAGCGGGGATATCAGCAGGGGTATCAGCATCAGCATGGACAGTGGTGGGGATGTCAGCGGGGATATCAGCAGGTATAGCAGCATGGACAGCGGTGGGGATATCAGCGGGTGTGGCAACAACAATCACTACAAAGAATAAAGGAAACAAATCAAATGTGAGAAAATAATAGCACAGTCTATGTTAAGGTAGCAAAAAACAATGCTCAAAAACCCCAGGAGTAACACCATTGATGTACTAAAGTAGCTACTAAAGTACCCTAATGTAGCAAGTATAAAATCCTAGTGTAGCACTATAAAAATGAACCAAAAAAAAAGGAATGAAGCAGTGTATGTTAAGTAGCACCATTGATGTACTAAAGTAGCTACTAAAGTACAGTAATGTAGCAACTATATAAGCACTAGTGTGGTGCTATAAAAAATGAACAGAAATAAGGGTAAAAGGAAGTCTATGCTAAGTAGCACAAGTGATGTACTAAAGTACCACATGAAGTACCCTAATGTAGCAACTATAAAGCACTAATGCAGCAAACACACAAAAAAGGTCACAAAAAGAATGAAAAGTAAAATAAAGCAAAATGGAAGAAAAACATACTAAGCATATCAGCACTAGGCAACTCTCCAGCAGGACTCTCATGAGCAGAGCTCTCTGGAAGAGGCATCTTCGCAACACAACTCTGAGTAGGAGGGCTCTCAGCACTAGGAATCTCTGGAGCAGACATATTTGGAGCAGGCAACTTGGCAGCAAGACCAAAATCAACATCCTTCGTAGCTAAAGAAGCATCAGCAGCACTGCATGCAGCAGGAATCCCTACAGCAGAGCCACCAACCGCATCAGGTACTAAAACGGTGATCTTATTAAAGTCCTCCCATTCAGGGGTGCCAGGCTCAAAAAGGTCAAAAGGGGGGCATCAGGGGCCTTGGCAAGTGCAATTTCCCTACAACGCTTAGCAGCATCATCTAGGACCGGAGATCTCGCAGGGCTATCAACAGATTGATGTTCACGGGCATCCTCAGATGGGCAAGAGGAGTCTCTAATAATAGCTGGTTGTGGAACATCCGGTGCAGCGCGGTGTGATGGAACATCAGAATCTCTTGGTGCAAGCTCAAAATCACAATCTTCTGAGTAAGCCGTAGGAATATCATCATCATCATCATCGAACCATCCTCTTCTCGGATCATCCACAACAATATCAGCACCCTTAGACTCCTCCTCATCAACATCCTCATCACTAGAGTCCTCCTTGTCGATCGCTCATCATCATCCGCATTAACATCCTCTCCTAGATCGGTGTTTACATCTCCATGCATACTTTGGAATGTAACACTTGGACCTTCTTGTGTCTGCGATGCAGCATCAACATCACAAAGGAGAGCAGCCATCCTTTGAGACTGCATACGCTTGACACCAGCAACATAATTCTTGTTTGCTATATCAAATTCAGCAGCAAACAATGTCTTGTGCTTCTCATGAAAATGCTTATAACGGTCTGGAACCTGAAAAACATAATCATTTGAATGTAGCAAAATGATATATGAGCAGTTCATATTAAGTATTGTAGCAGTTCATATAAAGTATTGGAGCATAAAAACAGATACAAAAATTATAGCACCAAAAAACAAAAAGATAATCTATAATTAGCAAGTACAGATCAGTAGCAACCAAATGTGCATGAAGGTAGCAAAGATGTAACACTAAAGTAGCAACAATAAAATAAGATTGCAACATGAACAATACCTCAAGTTCCTGGCTGCTAGGGAAAACAAGCCAATCATTTAGTGAGGCTGAAGGGTTCACTTCAAGTTCAACAGGAGCTCCCTCGGCACGTCCAGGTAGTCCATTTGCATATGGTGTTTCACTTATATCAAGGAACTACACACATAACAAAAAAGAAAGGAACAAGGAAAAACATGATAAGAATCCTAATTGAAGCTAGTAAGAAAATAACAAAAAAAACCATGGAAATGCAGGTTACTTCCTTACCGGTCTCCTACCAAAAACCTTGGTGTTGTGAAGAAACAACTTGGAAAGGTCACATTGAACTGCAAAAACAAAATCACTGCATTTGACATGACAAACTCTTGGCAGTGAATAGTCTATGGCATGACTGCTGGGAGGAAACTGAAGATGGTCCAAATAGATTATCTGCAAAAATAAAATAAAGAGAAAACAGTCAACAGTACGTGAGCAACCAAAACTATGCTTGTAGAATTAAGTGCAGGAAGTGAAACAAGTTGTCGGAATGAAAACATACACCAAGAGCAGCAAATGGGCCAGAGATCCAAAACTCAAACTTGGGATTCCCTTTCTTAAGAGAAGGAGTCTTTAACCTTTTCTTCCGCATCTTCTTAACCTCTTGCATCAACCTGCTCCAGGATGTACTCATCCCGGGCATATTCATGGGTTCTAGATGGATGAAGCATGCTACCTAAGTAGTCCATACCAACATGATTGCTGCTCTTCGGATCAACAACGAGTAGCCATACATAGGAGGTCCCAGGACCTAACTATAGTATCCTCATCAGTATCTTCACAACCTTTCAGGACCTTGATGGTGGTAGGAATGTCAGGTCTAGGATTAGAACCCCTGTAAACATCTCGAAGGGCACTTTGTTCAAACTTTTTGAGTTCAACAACTGGGGTTTGCCCTGAGCGTATACCAAACACCTTGGTAATCATATCTCTGGTGAAAACAATCCGCTTCTTCCCAACTCTGAACTCACGGAGAGACGGTGTGATATGTTGCGCAACATAGTCTATGAGCTCATTCGGTATGTTGAATGGTGCAACCTTTAGTAATGAACTAAAGGCACTCTTCTGCTCAATAACAGCTCTTTTCTCAGGCTTCAACTCATCTGCAACACCACGCAGACGCTTCGCAGCAAAACGGTCTTTCGAAGTCCACTTAGCTTGATCCTCTGCACTAGGCATAGGTTGCTTCCCAGCTTTTTTGGAAACCTGAAACAACAAAAAATGAACAAAAAATAAGTGGTATATCAAAAAACAAATGAAGCAAAAAAATGGAATAATGTAGCAATACACATACATTTAACAAAAAATGATGCACATGGACATGGACAGATATAAACACAAAGGAACAAAAGTTTGGTACAAACTACCATAAACAAACACAAAAATGCTGCAATGGATCCATGAGCACACTATAAAATGCTACATAAACAAATAACTAACAAACACATGAACATCTGCTGGTAGAATAAAAGGAACATCTGCTAGTACATCCTGACATTTTAGTGAAAATACTCACATCCATCTGTAGCAAAAGTGGAAGTTTCTTCCTTCCTTGTCTACCAATAGATCAGGGCGCCTTCTACCTTCAATACTATGCCAGAAATAGGAAGGAAATTCCATTAGTGAGGGGGGGGGGGTGGGGGGAAACATGCTTCAGATCAAGCAGGAGGACATCCATAAGCAGCAGAAAGGAACAAGAGATGAGAGGGGAAGCTACTCACCCGAAGAGATCGGCAACGAAGAAGAACCCGACGCGGAGGAGGAGATCGGCGCCGATGAACCTACATAGCTAGGGGTTGAGAAATCAAGCGAATGGCGGGGAACGGGGTCTAGGGTTCCATGAGAGGAGCACGAGAGGACGACGAACCTCTACTACGAAGCTTGGCACCGCCGTGCGCACCAGTGGGCGGAGGGAAATCGTCGTCGGCGGCGGTTGAATCTCCCGGAACCGCTCCACAGCGCCGCTCGCTTCCTCCGGCACCTCGCGCGAGAGCGTGATTAAGGGCTCGCGGAGAGGCGCAATAATGAGGGCGGTCGGGTGCGGCGCGGTCGGGAGAGACGCGGTCCGGCGCTCGGATAACACGATGACGTGGCGCAACGTGAACGGTTCGATGGAAACGATCCAACGAGTCTCAGGTGTGAGGATTAGAGAGCTGTTCCCCGGGGGAACGTGAGCGTTTTCCTTCTAGAAAACCGTCATGTAATCAGTGGTAGCTGACGTGGTTCCGATACGCTGGGAGATCCCTTTCAACTGCTTTGATTGCCGCCTCACCCTCCTTTTATCTCCCTCGAGGAAATTGCACAGACCAGTAATTCTTGGGGAGGATTTTGCACAAACCAGGCACTCAAAGCTTTCGTTGCACAAACCAGTGACTAGCATTTCCCTGCAAATTAAGATCTCTAATGATCAGGCTACACAATTAAGAAACCCTTGATAGCCACGTTGCCTGCAGATGGCAGCCGGCCAGAGTGGACGTTGTTAGTAAAAAAAAAACAATTTTTTTTTTTTGCGAGGAAACAGCCGGATTACATCAAGGTATTACAGAGAGGAGCACCACAAACATAGAAAACACACACCAGTCCTCCTGTAGGTCGATGCCGGCGACGACGAGAGAAACGTGCCGAAGACGCGCCACCGCTCCTTCTCCACAGACGCCTTGGATGGGAGAAGATCCCCGAACGGACGGGAAGTTCTCGGACCTCGAACTCCGGAGAGCCTCCGCCTCGCTCCGTCGCCAACTTCGCCTTGGTTGACCTCCAGCTGCTTCAAAAGTGTCGACCAGATCCGCCGCGGCGAGATCTGGAAGGGGATCCAGCGCACCCGGCGACCCCGAGGGACCGCGAGCACGCAGAAGGGAGCGCTCCGCCACGCCACTCCAACGAGCACCGAGGCCGGAGAGGAAGAGCGCCACCTGCAAAACGCACACCAACATCAGCCGCGCCACCGCCTCCCTGACGCCGCCAACGAGGCCCGAGGTTCCCCCCACCTCCCGCCGCCGAAGCGGCAGATGGAGGGAAGGGAAACCGGCGAGCCGCCGGCGGCGAGGTGGATCTGACGGGGTGGCTCAGAAAAATCGCCTCTCGAGTCGCGGGAGAGGATAAGGGTCCAGGGCTCCCCAGTCTGCAAGCTGGTGGGTGTAATTTGCTTACATATTTTTCCACGTCTATATCTGTAACAGTTACAAGGTGTTAGATTATATTTATGCTTGTAATATAAGTAGATGGCGATTAGGGTTTTAGGCTAAGTCGGTGGTCTTGGGCTTATATATACTTCTTGTAGTCTACACAAATAATACAAGTTGAGTTTCATTATAATTCTACATGGTATCAGATTAGTTCTGATCCTTGGGCATGACTCCACCACCCACGGCACCACCGTCGCCGCCACGTGGCTTCTTCGAGTGGCGCGCCGCCGTCACCTCCGTTCCCTGGCCCTCGGATCCTCGTTGTTATTCAGTGGATCTAGCAACAGGTGTCCACGGAGATATTCAACCTTGTATTCCGCCATGCTACCAACGCCGCCTCACTCTGGGCGGCCCTTCGCCAACTTTTCCAAGACAATGTCGACGCCCACATCAACACCCTTCACACGGAGGTCCGCAACACCATCCAGGGTGACTCTCAGGTCGGCATCTACTGCCAACGGCTGCAGACCATCGCCGATGAGCTTCGCGAGCTTGGGGACCCTATCAACGACCGACAACTCATCAAGGTCATCCTCGTCGGGCTGAGCGAACGCTTCGACAAGCAGGCGTCCTTCATCCCCATGATGCGGCCACCTCCCTCCTTCGATGAGGTCCGCTCCATGTTGCAGTGGGCTGACCGCATCATCGCCACCAAGGAGTCGCGCCCTCATGCCTTCATCGCCGCTCCATGCCTACTACCCCCCTGCAGTGCCTCCACCACCGCCGGTGCAACCTCCCTCTGGCTGGCGATCGAGTTCAAACTATCGCGACAAAAACCCAACATATAGGCCGCCTCGCCCACCATCCGCATCGATGCCCTCCTCTAGCACTGCGCCACCACCTCATGCCTCTGTGAATTGGTGTCCCTCCAAAAATGGAGCAATATGACATCAAAATATCACGTAGTATTTTAAATTAAGATTTTAGATGTTTGTAGGATGCATTATTGGGTACACCAAAATGGAGCAATATTTTCATGTAGCTCAAAATACAAAGTATTTTAAATTAATATTTTAGTTGTTTGTAGGATACATTGTTGGGCACATCAAGAATATTTTTTTACAACTTTGAAACTCATAAAATTATTTTGTATTTTGATTAAGCATGACAGTTCGGGAGTCATGAATACGTAGACTTGTGTTTTCCCCAGCCAGTTTTTGCGGCATTACAAATAACATGGTGGCTATAACGTCAGCCATAAAGTGGACTCTACAACTGTCTAATAAACTGTTAAGTGATCATTAAAGTTTTTTTGCACCATACTACTATAGAGTTACTGGTTTACGCAACGAAAATTTTGAGTCACTTGTGTGTGCAACATCCTCCCCAAGAGTTGCTGGTCTTTGCAATTTTCTCATCTCCCTCCGCTCCTCTCCCCTCCCTGCACCAACCAGATCTCTTTCCTCCTCTCCGAATCCATGGCCATGTCGACACCTTCCTCCCCCTCTGCCCCATTTCCTCCCAACTCTATATTCATACACCAAATCGCGGTAGCTAGCTAGATACGTAGTTCTTCTCTGGCCGGCCACCGTAACTCGCCAAGTGCCTAACAGTAACAGCCTAAGTATATACAGGGTATATACAGAGAAAGAGACGATGATGGGAACGAAGATCCAGGGGAGCACGGTGCCTTCGCGTCACCCGATGAGGAGGACCACGAGCATGACCGAGTTCGCTCCGCCGGACGTGCTGGCGGACGTGGCCGAGGAGGCCGACGAGGAGTCGGAGCTACAGGTGCTCGAGGAGGCTGCGGAGGAGGTAGCCTACGGGTGGGTCGGCGGCGCGGCCGCTAAGAGGGCGGACTGGCTGGCGGCGTACCGTGCCCGCGCGGCGCCGGCGCTGGTGGGCCACCGGCGGAACTCGGCTGACTTCTCCGCCGTCGAAACCGCCGCGTTCCTCCGCGCCTGCGGCCTCTGCAACCGCCGCCTCGGACCCGGCCGTGACACCTTCATGTACAGGTGCGCCCGCAGAGTTTTCCTTCCCCTTCGGTTGGTTCTCTCAAATTCCCATGCGCCATGGCTTCCTGCGCGTGCAGATGGACTGATATGTTTCTTCTTGTCACGCGCGCCTGCAGGGGGGACACCGCGTTCTGCAGCCTGGAGTGCAGGGAGCAGCACATAACGCACGAGGAGTGGAAGGACAAGTGCGCGCTCGCCACCTCGAAGCCGACGCCGGTCATGGCGGACACGGTGGCGCTGGCGAGCGCCAGCTCAGACAAGCCCTCCGCTGAAGGAACGCTCGCCGCCGCCTGAGACGAAGATGGACTAGCTGTTATAGCTGGAATCAGTCGTATATCTCGTCAACCT